>NW_028263210.1:600000-900000 GCF_982192425.1 Myodes glareolus | reverse complement strand
GAAAATCACTTTCCTTTGATAGTGCCTTAAGCTACTTGCAAGCATCAGGAAGAAACTCACATGCGTTTCTCTGAAAGAGAAGCAGTCTGTTCCAACACTTCAATTCACTGTGCGAAATGAATGGAGTGTTGCCTCACTTTCTAAATGCTGTCCTTTCAGAGAAAATCACTTTCCATTGAAAGTGCCTTAAACTACGTTCAAGCATTCACAAAAAACTCACATGCATTTCTCTGAAAGAGAAGCAATCTGTTCCAACACTTCAATTCACTGTGCGAAGTGAATGGAGTGTTGCTTCACTTTCCAAATGCTGTCCTTTCAGAGAAAATCACTTTCCTTTGAAAGTGCCTTAAACTACTTTCAAGCATTCATGAAAAACTCACATGCGTTTCTCTGAAAGAGAAGCATTCTGTTCCAACACTTCAATTCACTGTGCGAAGTGAATGGAGTGTTGCTTCACTTTCTAAATGCTGTCCTTTCAGAGAAAATCACTTTCATTTGAAAGTGCCTGAAGCTCCTTGCAATCATTCACAAGAAATACTAATGCGTTTCTATGAAAGACAAGCAGTCTGCTACAACACTTCAATTCACTGCACGAAGGGAATGGAGTGTTGCTTCACTTTCTAAATGCTGTCATTTCAGAGAAAATCACTTTCCTTTGAACGTGCCTTAAGCTACTTACAAGCATTAGGAAGAAACTCACATGCGTTTCTCTGAAATAGAAGCAGTCTGTTCCAACACTTCAATTCACTGTGCGAAGTGAATGGAGTGTTGCTTCACTTTCTAAATGCTGTCCTTTCAGAGAAAATCACTTTCCTTTGAAAGTTCCTTAAGTTACTTGCAAGCATTAGGAAGAAACTCACATGCGTTTCTCTGAAAGAGAAGCAGTCTGTTCCAACACTTCAATTCACTGTGTGAAGTGAATGGAGTGTTGCCTCACTTTCTAAATGCTGTCCTTTCAGAGAAAATCACTCTCCTTTGAAAGTTTCTTAAGCTACTTACAAGCATTCAACAGAAACTCACATGTGTTTCTCTGAAAGAGATGCAGTCTGTTCCAACACTTCAATTCAATGTGCGAAGTGAATGGAGTGTTGCTTCACTTTCTAAATGCTGTCCTTTCAGAGAAAATCACTTTCATTTGAAAGTGCCTGAAGCTCCTTGCAAGCATTCACAAGAAATACTAATGCGTTTCTATGAAAGACAAGCAGTCTGCTCCAACACTTCAATTCACTGCACGAAGGGAATGGAGTGTTGCTTCACTTTCTAAATGCTGTCCTTTCAGAGAAAATCACTTTCCATTGAAAGTGCCTTAAGCTACTTACAAGCATTCAACAGAAACTCACATGCATTTCTCTGAAAGAGAAGCAATCTGTTCCAACACTTCAACTCTGTGTGAAGTGAATGGAGTGTTGCTTCACTTTCTAAATGATGTCCTTTCAGAGAAAATCACTTTCCTTTGAAAGTGCATTAAGCTACTTTCAAGCATTCACAAGAAGCACACATGCGTTTCTCTAAAATAGAAGCAGTCTGTTCCAACACTTCAATTCACTGTGCGAAGTGAATGGAGTGGTGCTTCACTTTCTAAATCCTGTCCATTCAGAGAAAATCACTTTTGTTTGAAAGTGCCTTAAGCAACTTTCAAGCATTCACAAGAAATTCACATGCATTTTCTGAAAGAGAAGCCTTCTCTTCCAACACTTCAATTCATTGTGTGAAGTGAATGGGGTGTTGCTTCATTTTCTAAATGCTGTCCTTTCAGAGAAAATCACGTTCCTTTGAAATTGCCTTAAGCTACTTAAAAGCATTCACCAGAAACTCACATGTATTTCTCTGAAAGAGAAGAAATCTGTTCCAACACTTCAATTCACTGGGCAAAGTGAATGGAGTGTTGCCACACTTTCTAAATACTGTTCTTTCAGAGAAAATCACTTTCCTTTGAAAGTGCCTTAAGCTACTTGCAAGCATTAGGAAGAGACTCACATGCGTTTCTCTGAAAGAGAAGCATTCTGTTCCAACACTTCAGTTCACTGTGCGAAGTGAATGGAGTGTTGCTTCACTTTCTAAATGCTGTCCTTTCAGAGAAAATCACTTTCCTTTGAAAGTGCCTTAAGCTACTTGCAAGCATTCACAAGAAACACTAATGCGTTTCTATGAAAGACAAGCAGTGTGTTCCAACACTTAAATTCACTGCACGAAGGAAATGGAGTGTTGCTTCACTTTCTAAATGCTGTCCTTTCAGAGAAAATCACTTTCCTTTGAAAGTGCCTTAAACTACTTTCAAGCATTCATAAAAAACTCACATGCGTTTCTCTGAAAGAGAAGCAGTCTGTTCCAACACTTCAATTCACTGTGCGAAGTGAATGGAGTGTTGCTTCACTTTCTAAATGCTGTCCTTTCAGAGAAAATCACTTTTTTTTGAAAGTGCCTTAAGCTACTTGCAAGCATTCACAGGAAACACACATGCGTTTCTCTGAAATAGAAGCAGTCTGTTCCAACACTTCAATTCACTGTGCGAAGTTAATGGAATGTTGCTTCACATTCTAAATCCTGTCCTTTCAGAGAAAATCACTTTTCTTTGAAAGTGCCTTAAGCAACTTTCAAGCATTCACAAGAAATTCACATGCATTTCTCTGAAAGAGAGGCCATCTCTTCCAACACTTCAATTCACTGTGCGAAGTGAATGGAGTGTTGCTACACTCTCTAAATGCTGTCCTTTCAGTGAAAATCACGTTCCTTTGAAATTGCCTTAAGCTACTTACAAGCATTCACCAGAAACTAACAAGTGTTTCTCTGAAAGAGAAGCAGTCTGTTCCAACACTTCAATTCACTGTGCGAAGTGAATGGAGTGTTGCTTCACTTTCTAAATTATGTCCTTTCAGAGAAAATCACTTTCCTTTGAAAGTGCCTTAAGCTACTTGCAAGCATTAGGAAGAAACTCACATGCGTTTCTCTGAAAGAGAAACACTATGTTCCAACACTTCAATTCACTGTGCGAAGTGAATGGAGTGTTGCTTCACTTTCTAAAGGCTGTCGTTTCAGAGAAAATCACTTTCCTTTGAAAGTGCCTTAAGCTACTTGCAAGCATTAGGAAGAAACTCACATGCGTTTCTCTGAAAGAGAAGCAGTCTGTTCCAACACTTCAATTCACTGTAGGAAGTGAATGGAGTGTTGCTTCACTTTCTAAATGCTGTCCTTTCAGAGAAAATCACTTTCCTTTGAAAGTGCCTTAAGCTACTTACAAGCATTCTACAGAAACTCACATGCATTTCTCTGAAAGAGAAGCAGTCTGTTCCAACACTTCAATTCTCTGTGCGAAGTGAATGGAGTGTTGCTTCACTTTCTAAATGCTGTCCTTTCAGAGAAAATCACATTCCTTTGAAAGTGCCTTAAGCTACTTTCAAGCATTCACAGGAAACACACATGCGTTTCTCTGAAATAGAAGCAGTCTGTTCCAACACTTCAATTCACTGTGCGAAGTGAATGGAGTGTTGCTTCACTTTTAAATGCTGTCCTTTCAGAAAATATCACTTTCCTTTGAAAGTGACTTAAACTACTTTCAAGCATTCATAAAAAACTCACATGCGTTTCTCTGAAAGAGAAGCAGTCTGTTCCAACACTTCAATTCACTGTGCGAAGTGAATGGACTGTTGCTTCACTTTCTAAATGCTGTCCTTTCAGAGAAAATCACTTTCCTTTGATAGTGCCTTAAGCTACTTGCAAGCATTAGGAAGAAACTCACATGCGTTTCTCTGAAAGAGAAGCATTCTGTTCCAACACTTCAATTCACTGTCCAAAGTGAATGGAGTGTTGCCTCACTTTCTAAATGCTGTCCTTTCAGAGAAAATCACTTTCCATTGAAAGTGCCTTAAACTACTTTCAAGCATTCACAAAAAACTCACATGCATTTCTCTGAAAGAGAAGCAATCTGTTCCAACACTTCAATTCACTATGCGAAGTGAATGGAGTGTTGCTTCACTTTCCAAATGCTGTCCTTTCAGAGAAAATCACTTTCCTTTGAAAGTGCCTTAAACTACTTTCAAGCTTTCATGAAAAACTCACATGCGTTTCTCTGAAAGAGAAGCAGTCTGTTCCAAAACTTCAATTCACTGTGCGAAGTGAATGGAGTGTTGCTTCACTTTCTAAATGCTGTCCTTTCAGAGAAAATCACTTTCCTTTGAAAGTGCCCTAAGCTACTTACAAGCATTCACAAGAAACTCACATGCGTTTCTCTGAAAGAGAAGCATTCTGTTCCAACACTTCAATTCACTGTGCGAAGTGAATGGAGTGTTGCTTCACTTTCTAAATGCTGTCCTTTCAGAGAAAATCACTTTCCTTTGAAAGTGCCTTAAGCTCCTTGCAAGCATTCACAAGAAATACTAATGCGTTTCTATGAAAGACAAGCAGTCTGCTCCAACACTTCAATTCACTGCATGAAGGGAATGGAGTTTTGCTTCACTTTCTAAATGCTGTCCTTTCAGAGAAAATCACTTTCCTTTGAAAGTGCCTTAAGCTACTTACAAGCATTCAACAGAAACTCACATGCATTTCTCTGAAAGAGAAGCAATCTGTTCCAACACTTCAACTCTGTGCGAAGTGAATGGAGTGTTGCTTCACTTTCTAAATGATGTCCTTTCAGAGAAAATCACTTTCCTTTGAAAGTGCTTTAAGCTACTTTCAAGCATTCACAGGAAGCACACATGCGTTTCTCTAAAATAGAAGCAGTCTGTTCCAACACTTCAATTCACTGTGCGAAGTGAATGGAGTGGTGCTTCATTTTCTAAATGCTGTCCTTTCAGAGAAAATCACGTTCCTTTGAAATTGCCTTAAGCTACTTAAAAGCATTCACCAGAAACTCACATGTATTTCTCTGAAAGATAAGCAATCTGTTCCAACACTTCAATTCACTGGGCAAAGTGAATGGAGTGTTGCCTCACTTTCTAAATACTGTTCTTTCAGAGAAAATCACTTTCCTTTGAAAGTGCCTTAAGCTACTTGCAAGCATTAGGAAGAAACTCACATGCGTTTCTCTGAAAGAGAAGCATTCTGTTCCAACACTTCAATTCACTGTGCGAAGTGAATGGAGTGTTGCTTCACTTTCTAAATGCTGTCCTTTCAGAGAAAATCACTTTGTTTGAAAGTGCCTTAAGCTACTTACAAGCATTCACCAGAAACTCACATGCGTTTCTCTGAAAGAGAAGCAGTCTGTTCCAACACTTCAATTCATTGTGGGAAGTGAATCGAGTGTTGCTTCACTTTCTAAATGCTGTCCTTTCAGAGAAAATCACTTTCCTTTGAAAGTGCCTTAAGCTACTTGCAGGCATTCACAGGAAACACAGATGCGTTTTTCTGAAAGAGAAGCAGTCTGTTCCAACACTTCAATTCACTGTGCGAAGTGAATGGAATGTTACTTCACTTTCTAAATGCTGTCCTTCCCGAGAAAATCACGTTCCTTTGAAAATGCCTTAAGCTACTTACAAGCATTCACCAGAAACTCACATGTATTTCTCTGAAAGAGAAGCAATCTGTTCCAACACTTCAATTCATTGTGCAAAGTGAATGGAGTGTTGCCTCACTTTCGAAATGCTGTCCTTTCAGAGAAAATCACTTTCCTTTGAAAGTGCCTTAAGCTACTTTCAAGCATTCACAGGAAACACACATGCGTTTCTCTGAAATAGAAGCAGTCTGTTCCAACACATCAATTCACTGTGCGAAGTGAATGGAGTGTTGCTTCACTTTCTAAATCCTGTCCTTTCAGAGAAAATCACTTTTGTTTGAAAGTGCCTTAAGCAACTTTCAAGCATTCACAAGAAATTCATATGCATTTCTCTGAAAGAGAAGCCATCTCTTCCAACACTTCAATTCTCTGTGCGTAGTGAATGGAGTGTTGCTTCACTTTCTAAATGCCGTCCTTTCAGTGAAAATCACGTTCCTTTGAAATTGCCTTAAGGTACTTACAAGCATTCATCAGAAACTCACATGTGTTTCTCTGAAAGAGAAGCATTCTGTTCCAACACTTCAATTCACTGTGCGAAGTGAATGGAGTGTTGCCTCACTTTCGAAATGCTGTCCTTTCAGAGAAAATCACTTTCCTTTGAAAGTGCCTTAAGCTTCTTGCAAGCATTAGGAAGAAACTCACATGCGTTTCTCTGAAAGAGAAGCAGTCTGTTCCAAAACTTCAATTCACTGTGTGAAGTGAATGGAGTGTTGCTTCACTTTATAAATGCTGTCCTTTCAGAGAAAATCACTTTCCTTTGAAAGTGCCTTAAGCTACTTACAAGCATTCATCAGAAACTCACATGCATTTCTCTGAAAGAGAAGCAGTCTGTTCCAACACTTCAATTCACTGTGCGAAGTGAATGGAGTGTTGCTTCACTTTCTAAATTCTGTCCTTTCAGAGAAAATCACTTTCTTTTGAAAGTGCCTTAAACTACTTTCAAGCATTCACAAAAAGCTCACATGCGTTTCTCTGAAAGAGAAGCAGTCTGTTTCAACACTTCAATTCACTGTGCAAAGGGTATGGAGTGTTGCTTCACTTTCTAAATGCTGTCCTTTCAGAGAAAATCACGTTCCTTTGAAAGTGCCTTAAGCTACTTGCAAGCATTCACAAGAAACACTAATGCGTTTATATGAAAGAGTAGCACTCTGTTCCAACACTTCAATTCACTGAACGAAGGGAATGGAGTGTTGCTTCACTTTCTAAATTCTGTCCTTTCAGAGAAAATCACTTTCCTTTGAAAGTGCCTTAAACTACTTTCAAGCATTCATAAAAAACTCACATGCGTTTCTCTGAAAGAGAAGCAGTCTGTTCCAACACTTCAATTCACTGTGCGAAGTGAATGAAGTGTTGCTTCACTTTCTAAATGCTGTCCTTTCAGAGAAAATCACTTTCCTTTGAAAGTGCCTTAAGCTCCTTGCAAGCATTCACAAGAAATACTAATGCGTTTCTATGAAAGACAAGCAGTCTGCTCCAACACTTCAATTCACTGCATGAAGGGAATGGAGTTTTGCTTCACTTTCTAAATGCTGTCCTTTCAGAGAAAATCACTTTCCTTTGAAAGTGCCTTAAGCTACTTACAAGCATTCAACAGAAACTCACATGCATTTCTCTGAAAGAGAAGCAATCTGTTCCAACACTTCAACTCTGTGCGAAGTGAATGGAGTGTTGCTTCACTTTCTAAATGAGGTCCTTTCAGAGAAAATCACTTTCCTTTGAAAGTGCTTTAAGCTACTTTCAAGCATTCACAGGAAGCACACATGCGTTTCTCTAAAATAGAAGCAGTCTGTTCCAACACTTCAATTCACTGTGCGAAGTGAATGGAGTGGTGCTTCACTTTCTAAATCCTGTCCATTCAGAGAAAATCACTTTTGTTTGAAAGTGCCTTAAGCAACTTTCAAGCATTCACAAGAAATTCACATGCATTTTCTGAAAGAGAAGCCTTCTCTTCCAACACTTCAATTCACTGTGTGAAGTGAATGGGGTGTTGCTTCATTTTCTAAATGCTGTCCTTTCAGAGAAAATCACGTTCCTTTGAAATTGCCTTAAGCTACTTAAAAGCATTCACCAGAAACTCACATGTATTTCTCTGAAAGAGAAGCAATCTGTTCCAACACTTCAATTCACTGGGCAAAGTGAATGGAGTGTTGCCTCACTTTCTAAATACTGTTCTTTCAGAGAAAATCACTTTCCTTTGAAAGTGCCTTAAGCAAGCATTAGGAAGAAACTCACATGCGTTTCTCTGAAAGAGAAGCATTCTGTTCCAACACTTCAATTCACTGTGCGAAGTGAATGGAGTGTTGCTTCACTTTCTAAATGCTGTCCTTTCAGAGAAAATCACTTTGTTTGAAAGTGCCTTAAGCTACTTACAAGCATTCACCAGAAACTCACATGCGTTTCTCTGAAAGAGAAGCATTCTGTTCCAACACTTCAATTCATTGTGGGAAGTGAATCGAGTGTTGCTTCACTTTCTAAATGCTGTCCTTTCAGAGAAAATCACTTTCCTTTGAAAGTGCCTTAAGCTACTTGCAGGCATTCACAGGAAACACAGATGCGTTTCTCTGAAAGAGAAGCAGTCTGTTCCAACACTTCAATTCACTGTGCGAAGTGAATGGAATGTTACTTCACTTTCTAAATGCTGTCCTTCCCGAGAAAATCACGTTCCTTTGAAAATGCCTTAAGCTACTTACAAGCATTCACCAGAAACTCACATGTATTTCTCTGAAAGAGAAGCAATCTGTTCCAACACTTCAATTCACTGTGCAAAGTGAATGGAGTGTTGCCTCACTTTCGAAATGCTGTCCTTTCAGAGAAAATCACTTTCCTTTGAAAGTGCCTTAAGCTACTTTCAAGCATTCACAGGAAACACACATGCGTTTCTCTGAAATAGAAGCAGTCTGTTCCAACACTTCAATTCACTGTGCGAAGTGAATGGAGTGTTGCTTCACTTTCTAAATCCTGTCCTTTCAGAGAAAATCACTTTTGTTTGAAAGTGCCTTAAGCAACTTTCAAGCATTCACAAGAAATTCATATGCATTTCTCTGAAAGAGAAGCCATCTCTTCCAACACTTCAATTCTCTGTTCGTATTGAATGGAGTGTTGCTTCACGTTCTAAATGCCGTCCTTTCAGTGAAAATCACGTTCCTTTGAAATTGCCTTAAGGTACTTACAAGCATTCATCAGAAACTCACATGTGTTTCTCTGAAAGAGAAGCAATCTGTTCCAACACTTCAATTCACTGTGCAAAGTGAATGGAGTGTTGCCTCACTTTCGAAATGCTGTCCTTTCAGAGAAAATCACTTTCCTTTGAAAGTGCCTTAAGCTACTTTCAAGCATTCACAGGAAAAACACATGCGTTTCTCTGAAAGAGAAGCATTCTGTTCCAACACTTCAATTCACTGTGCGAAGTGAATGGAGTGTTGCCTCACTTTTGAAATGCTGTCCTTTCAGAGAAAATCACTTTCCTTTGAAAGTGCCTTAAGCTTCTTGCAAGCATTAGGAAGAAACTCACATGCGTTTCTCTGAAAGAGAAGCAGTCTGTTCCAAAACTTCAATTCACTGTGTGAAGTGAATGGAGTGTTGCCTCACTTTTTAAATGCTGTCCTTTCAGAGAAAATCACTTTCCTTTGAAAATGCCTTAAGCTACTTACAAGCATTCAACAGAAACTCACATGCGTTTCTCTGAAAGAGAAGCAGTCTGTTCCAACACTTCAATTCAATGTGCGAAGTGAATGGAGTGTTGCTTCACTTTATAAATGCTGTCCTTTCAGAGAAAATCACTTTCCTTTGAAAGTGCCTTAAGCTACTTACAAGCATTCATCAGAAACTCACATGCATTTCTCTGAAAGAGAAGCAGTCTGTTCCAACACTTCAATTCACTGTGCGAAGTGAATGGAGTGTTGCTTCACTTTCTAAATTCTGTCCTTTCAGAGAAAATCACTTTCTTTTGAGAGTGCCTTAAACTACTTTCAAGCATTCACAAAAAGCTCACATGCGTTTCTCTGAAAGAGAAGCAGTCTGTTTCAACACTTCATTTCACTGTGCAAAGGGTATGGAGTGTTGCTTCACTTTCTAAATGCTGTCCTTTCAGAGAAAATCACGTTCCTTTGAAAGTGCCTTAAGCTACTTGCAAGCATTCACAAGAAACACTAATGCGTTAATATGAAAGAGTAGCACTCTGTTCCAACACTTCAATTCACTGAACGAAGGGAATGGAGTGTTGCTTCACTTTCTAAATTCTGTCCTTTCAGAGAAAATCACTTTCCTTTGAAAGTGCCTTAAACTACTTTCAAGCATTCATAAAAAACTCACATGCGTTTCTCTGAAAGAGAAGCAGTCTGTTCCAACACTTCAATTCACAGTGCGAAGTGAATGAAGTGTTGCTTCACTTTCTAAATGCTGTCCTTTCAGAGAAAATCACTTTCCTTTGAAAGTGCCTTAAGCTACTTGCAAGCATTAGGAAGAAACTCACATGCGTTTCTCTAAAAGGAAGCAGTCTGTTCCAACACTTCAATTCACTGTGTGAAGTGAATGGAGTGTTGCCTCACTTTCTAAATGCTGTCCTTTCAGAGAAAATCACTTTCCTTTGAAAGTGCCTTAAGCTACTTACAAGCATTCAACAGAAACTCACATGCGTTTCTCTGAAAGAGAAGCAGTCTGTTCCAACACTTCAATTCACTGTGCGAAGTGAATGGAGTGGTGCTTCACTTTCCAAATGCTGTCCTATTAGAGAAAATCACTTTCCTTTGAAAGTGCCTTAAGCTACTTGCAAGCATTAGGAAGAAACTCACATGCGTTTCTCTGAAAGAGAAGCAGTCTGTTCCAACACTTCAATTCACTGTGCGAAGTGAATGGAGTGTTGCTTCACTTTCTAAATGCTGTCCTTTCAGAGAAAATTATTTTCCTTTGAAACTGCCTTAAGCTACTTGCAAGCATTAGGAAGAAACTCACATGCGTTTCTCTGAAAGAGAAGCAGTCTGTTCCAACACTTCAATTCACTGTGTGAAGTGAATGGAGTGTTGCTTCACTTTCTAAATGCTGTCCTTTCAGAGAAAATCACTTTCCTTTGAAAGTGCCTTAAGCTACTTACAATCATTCAACAGAAACTCACATGCATTTCTCTGAAAGAGAAGCAGTCTGCTCCAACACTTCAATTCACTGTGCGAAGTGAATGGAGTGTTGCTTCACTTTCTAAATTCTGTCCTTTCAGAGAAAATCACTTTCCTTTGAAAGTGCCTTAAACTACTTTCAAGCATTCATAAAAAACTCACATGCGATTCTCTGAAAGAGAAGCAGTCTGTTCCAACACTTCAATTCTTTGTGCGAAGTGAATGGAGTGTTGCTTCACTTTCTAAATGCTGTCCTTTCAGAGAAAATCACTTTCCTTTGAAAGTGCCTTAAGGTACTTGCAAGCATTAGGAAGAAACTCACATGCGTTTCTCTAAAAGGAAGCAGTCTCTTCCAACACTTCAATTCACTGTGTGAAGTGAATGGAGTGTTGCCTCACTTTCTAAATGTTGTCATTTCAGAGAAAATCACTTTCCTTTGAAAGTGCCTTAAGCTACTTACAAGCATTCAACAGAAACTCACATGCGTTTCTCTGAAAGAGAAGCAGTCTGTTCCAACTCTTCAATTCTCTGTGCGAAGTGAATGGAGTGGTGCTTCACTTTCCAAATGCTGTCCTTTTAGAGAAAATCACTTTCCTTTGAAAGTGCCTTAAGCTACTTGCAAGCATTAGGAAGAAACTCACATGCGTTTCTCTGAAAGAGAAGCAGTCTGTTCCAACACTTCAATTCACTTTGTGAAGTGAATGGAGTGTTGCTTCACGTTCTAAATGCTGTCCTTTCTGAGAAAATCACTTTCCTTTGAAAGTGCCTTATGCTACTTACAAGCATTCACCAGAAACTGACATGCATTTCTCTGAAAGAGAAGCAGTCTGTTCCAACACTTCACTTCACTGTGCGAAGTGAATGGAGTGTTGCTTCACTTTCTAAATGCTGTCCTTTCAGAGAAAATCATTTTCCTTTGAAAGTGCCTTAAGCAACTTGCAAGCATTCACAAGAAACACTAATGCGTTTCTATGAAAGAGAAGCACTCTCTTCCAACACTTCAATTCACTGCACGAAGGGAATGGAGTGTTGCTTCACTTTCTAAATGCTGTCCTTTCAGAGATAATCACTTTCCTTTGAAAGTGCCTTAAGCTACTTACAAGCATTCACCAGAAACTCACAAGCGTTTCTCTGAAAGAGAAGCAGTCTGTTCCAACACTTCAATTCACTGGGCAAAGTGAATGGAGTGTTGCCTCACTTTCTAAATACTGTTCTTTCAGAGAAAATCACTTTCCTTTGAAAGTGCCTTAAGCAAGCATTAGGAAGAAACTCACATGCGTTTCTCTGAAAGAGAAGCATTCTGTTCCAACACTTCAATTCACTGTGCGAAGTGAATGGAGTGTTGCTTCACTTTCTAAATGCTGTCCTTTCAGAGAAAATCACTTTGTTTGAAAGTGCCTTAAGCTACTTACAAGCATTCAACAGAAACTCATATGCATTTCTCTGAAAGAAAAGCAGTCTGTTCCAACACTTCAATTCACTGTGCGAAGTGAATGGAATGTTACTTGACTTTCTAAATTCTGTCCTTTCAGAGAAAATCACTTTCCTTTGATAGTGCCTTAAGCTACTTTCAAGCATTCACAGGAAACACACATGCGTTTCTCTGAAATAGAGTCAGTCTGTTCCAACACTTCAATTCACTGTGCGAAGTGAATGGAGTGTTGCTTCACTTCCTAAATCCTGTCCTTTCAGAGAAAATCACTTTCCTTTGAATGTGCCCTAAACAACTTGCAAGCATTTAACAGAAACTCACATGCGTTTCTCTGAAAGAGATGCAGTCTTTTCCAACACTTCAATTCACTATGCGAAGTGAATGGAGTGTTGCTTCACTTTCTAAATGCTGTCCTTTCAGAGAAAATCACTTTCCTTTGAAAGTGCCTTAAGCTACTTACAAGCATTCACCGGAAACTTACATGCATTTCTCTGAAAGAGAAGCAGTCTGTTCCAACACTTCAATTCACTTGCAAAGTGAATGGAGTGTTGCTTCACTGTCTAAATGCTGTCCTTTCAGAGAAAATCACTTTCCTTTGAAAGTGCCTTAAGCTACTTACAAGTATTCACCAGAAACTCACATGCATTTCTCTGAAAGAAAAGCAGTCTGTTCCAACACTTCAATTCACTTGCGAAGTGAATGGAGTGGTGCTTCACTTTCCAAATGCTGTCCTTTTAGAGAAAATCACTTTCCTTTGATAGTGCCTTATGCTACTTACAAGCATTCAGCAGAAACTCACATCCATTTCTCTGAAAGAGAAGCAGTCTGTTCCAACACTTCAATTCACTGTGCGAAGTGAATGGAGTGTTGCTTCACGTTCTAAATGCTGTACTTTCAGAGAAAATCACTTTCCTTTGAAAGTGCCTTACGCTACTTACAAGCATTCACCAGAAACTCACATGCATTTCTCTGAAAGAGAAGCAGTCTGTTCCAACACTTCACTTCACTGTCCGAAGTGAATGGAGTGTTGCTTCACTTTCTAAATGCTGTCCTTTCAGAGAAAATCATTTTCCTTTGAAAGTGCCTTAAGCTACTTGCAAGCATTAGGAAGAAACTCACATGCGTTTCTCTGAAAGAGAAGCAGTCTGTTCCAACACTTCAATTCACTGTGCGAAGTGAATGGAGTGTTGCTTCACTTTCTAAATGCTGTTCTTTCAGAGAAAATCCCTTTCCTCTGAATATGCCTTAAGCTACTTACAAGCATTCAACAGAAATTCACATGCATTTCTCTGAAAAAGAAGCAGTCTGTTCCAACACTTCAATACACTGTGTGAAGTGATGGAGTGTTGCCTCACTTTTTAAATGCTGTCCTTTCAGAGAAAATCACTTTCCTTTGAAAATGCCTTAAGCTACTTACAAGCATTCAACAGAAACTCACATGCGTTTCTCTGAAAGAGAAGCAGTCTGTTCCAACACTTCAATTTAATGTGCGAAGTGAATGGAGTGTTGCTTCACTTTCTAAATTCTGTCCTTTCAGAGAAAATCACTTTCCTTTGAAAGTGCCTTAAGCTACTTACAAGCATTCATCAGAAACTCACATGCATTTCTCTGAAAGAGAATCAGTCTGTTCCAACACTTCAATTCACTGTGCGAGGTGAATGGAGTGTTGCTTCACTTTCTAAATTCTGTCCTTTCAGAGAAAATCACTTTCTTTTGAAAGTGCCCTAAACTACTTTCAAGCATTCACAAAAAGCTCACATGCGTTTCTCTGAAAGAGAAGCAGTCGGTTTCAACACTTCAATTCACTGTGCAAAGTGTATGGAGTGTTCCTTCACTTTCTAAATGCTGTCCTTTCAGAGAAAATCACTTTCCTTTGAAAGTGCCTTAAGCAACTTGCAAGCATTCACAAGAAACACTAATGCGTTTATATGAAAGAGAAGCACTCTGTTCCAACACTTCAATTCACTGCACGAAGGGAATGGAGTGTTGCTTCACTTTCTAAATGCTGTCCTTTCAGAGAAAATCACTTTCCTTTGAAAGTGCCTTAAGCTACTTACAAGCATTCAACAGAAACTCACATGCATTTCTCTGAAAGAGAAGCAATCTGTTCCAACACTTCAACTCTGTGTGAAGTGAATGGAGTGTTGCTTCACTTTCTAAATGATGTCCTTTCAGAGAAAATCACTTTCCTTTGAAAGTGCTTTAAGCTACTTTCAAGCATTCACAGGAAGCACACATGCGTTTCTCTAAAATAGAAGCAGTCTGTTCCAACACTTCAATTCACTGTGCGAAGTGAATGGAGTGGTGCTTCACTTTCTAAATCCTGTCCATTCAGAGAAAATCACTTTTGTTTGAAAGTGCCTTAAGCAACTTTCAAGCATTCACAAGAAATTCACATGCATTTTCTGAAAGAGAAGCCTTCCCTTCCAACACTTCAATTCATTGTGTGAAGTGAATGGGGTCTTGCTTCATTTTCTAAATGCTGTCCTTTCAGAGAAAATCACGTTCCTTTGAAATTGCCTTAAGCTACTTAAAAGCATTCACCAGAAACTCACATGTTTTTCTCTGAAAGAGAAGCAATCTGTTCCAACACTTCAATTCACTGGGCAAAGTGAATGGAGTGTTGCCTCACTTTCTAAATACTGTTCTTTCAGAGAAAATCACTTTCCTTTGAAAGTGCCTTAAGCTACTTGCAAGCATTAGGAAGAGACTCACATGCGTTTCTCTGAAAGAGAAGCATTCTGTTCCAACACTTCAGTTCACTGTGCGAAGTGAATGGAGTGTTGCTTCACTTTCTAAATGCTGTCCTTTCAGAGAAAATCACTTTCCTTTGAAAGTGCCTTAAGCTACTTGCAAGCATTCACAAGAAACACTAATGCGTTTCTATGAAAGACAAGCAGTGTGTTCCAACACTTAAATTCACTGCACGAAGGAAATGGAGTGTTGCTTCACTTTCTAAATGCTGTCCTTTCAGAGAAAATCACTTTCCTTTGAAAGTGCCTTAAACTACTTTCAAGCATTCATAAAAAACTCACATGCGTTTCTCTGAAAGAGAAGCAGTCTGTTCCAACACTTCAATTCACTGTGCGAAGTGAATGGAGTGTTGCTTCACTTTCTAAATGCTGTCCTTTCAGAGAAAATCACTTTTTTTTGAAAGTGCCTTAAGCTACTTGCAAGCATTCACAGGAAACACACATGCGTTTCTCTGAAATAGATGCAGTCTCTTCCAACACTTCAATTCACTGTGCGAAGTTAATGGAATGTTGCTTCACATTCTAAATCCTGTCCTTTCAGAGAAAATCACTTTTCTTTGAAAGTGCCTTAAGCAACTTTCAAGCATTCACAAGAAATTCACATGCATTTCTCTGAAAGAGAGGCCATCTCTTCCAACACTTCAATTCACTGTGCGAAGTGAATGGAGTGTTGCTACACTTTCTAAATGCTGTCCTTTCAGTGAAAATCACGTTCCTTTGAAATTGCCTTAAGCTACTTACAAGCATTCACCAGAAACTAACAAGTGTTTCTCTGAAAGAGAAGCAGTCTGTTCCAACACTTCAATTCACTGTGCGAAGTGAATGGAGTGTTGCTTCACTTTCTAAATTATGTCCTTTCAGAGAAAATCACTTTCCTTTGAAAGTGCCTTAAGCTACTTGCAAGCATTAGGAAGAAACTCACATGCGTTTCTCTGAAAGAGAAACACTATGTTCCAACACTTCAATTCACTGTGCGAAGTGAATGGAGTGTTGCTTCACTTTCTAAAGGCTGTCCTTTCAGAGAAGATCACTTTCCTTTGAAAGTGCCTTAAGCTACTTGCAAGCATTAGGAAGAAACTCACATGCGTTTCTCTGAAAGAGAAGCAGTCTGTTCCAACACTTCAATTCACTGTAGGAAGTGAATGGAGTGTTGCTTCACTTTCTAAATGCTGTCCTTTCAGAGAAAATCACTTTCCTTTGAAAGTGCCTTAAGCTACTTACAAGCATTCTACAGAAACTCACATGCATTTCTCTGAAAGAGAAGCAGTCTGTTCCAACACTTCAATTCTCTGTGCGAAGTGAATGGAGTGTTGCTTCACTTTCTAAATGCTGTCCTTTCATAGAAAATCACTTTCCTTTGAATGTGCCTTAAGCTACTTTCAAGCATTCACAGGAAACACACATGCGTTTCTCTGAAATAGAAGCAGTCTGTTCCAACACTTCAATTCACTGTGCGAAGTGAATGGAGTGTTGCTTCACTTTTAAATGCTGTCCTTTCTGAAAAAATCACTTTCCTTTGAAAGTGACTTAAACTACTTTCAAGCATTCATAAAAAACTCACATGCGTTTCTCTGAAAGAGAAGCAGTCTGTTCCAACACTTCAATTCACTGTGCGAAGTGAATGGACTGTTGCTTCACTTTCTAAATGCTGTCCTTTCAGAGAAAATCACTTTCCTTTGATAGTGCCTTAAGCTACTTGCAAGCATTAGGAAGAAACTCACATGCGTTTCTCTGAAAGAGAAGCAGTCTGTTCCAACACTTCAATTCACTGTGCGAATTGAATGGAGTGTTGCCTCACTTTCTAAATGCTGTCCTTTCAGAGAAAATCACTTTCCATTGAAAGTGGCTTAAACTACTTTCAAGCATTCACAAAAAACTCACATGCATTTCTCTGAAAGAGAAGCAATCTGTTCCAACACTTCAATTCACTGTGCGAAGTGAATGGAGTGTTGCTTCACTTTCCAAATGCTGTCCTTTCAGAGAAAATCACTTTCCTTTGAAAGTGCCTTAAACTACTTTCAAGCATTCATGAAAAACTCACATGCGTTTCTCTGAAAGAGAAGCAGTCTGTTCCAAAACTTCAATTCACTGTGCGAAGTGAATGGAGTGTTGCTTCACTTTCTAAATGCTGTCCTTTCAGAGAAAATCACTTTCCTTTGGAAGTGCCTTAAGCTACTTACAAGCATTCACAAGAAACTCACATGCGTTTCTCTGAGAGAGAAGCATTCTGTTCCAACACTTCAATTCACTGTGCGAAGTGAATGGAGTGTTGCTTCACTTTCTAAATGCTGTCCTTTCAGAGAAAATCACTTTCATTTGAAAGTGCCTTAAGCTCCTTGCAAGCATTCACAAGAAATACTAATGCGTTTCTATGAAAGACAAGCAGTCTGCTCCAACACTTCAATTCACTGCACGAAGGGAAAGGAGTTTTGCTTCACTTTCTAAATGCTGTCCTTTCAGAGAAAATCACTTTCCTTTGAAAGTGCCTTAAGCTACTTACAAGCATTCAACAGAAACTCACATGCATTTCTCTGAAAGAGAAGCAATCTGTTCCAACACTTCAACTCTGTGCGAAGTGAATGGAGTGTTGCTTCACTTTCTAAATGATGTCCTTTCAGAGAAAATCACTTTCCTTTGAAAGTGCTTTAAGCTACTTTCAAGCATTCACAGGAAGCACACATGCGTTTCTCTAAAATAGAAGCAGTCTGTTCCAACACTTCAATTCACTGTGCGAAGTGAATGGAGTGGTGCTTCACTTTCTAAATCCTGTCCATTCAGAGAAAATCACTTTTGTTTGAAAGTGCCTTAAGCAACTTTCAAGCATTCACAAGAAATTCACATGCATTTTCTGAAAGAGAAGACTTCTCTTCCAACACTTCAATTCACTGTGTGAAGTGAATGGGGTGTTGCTTCATTTTCTAAATGCTGTCCTTTCAGAGAAAATCACGTTCCTTTGAAATTGCCTTAAGCTACTTAAAAGCATTCACCAGAAACTCACACGTATTTCTCTGAAAGAGAAGCAATCTGTTACAACACTTCAATTCACTGGGCAAAGTGAATGGAGTGTTGCCTCACTTTCTAAATACTGTTCTTTCAGAGAAAAATCACTTTCCTTTGAAAGTGCCTTAAGCTACTTGCAAGCATTAGGAAGAAACTCACATGCGTTTCTCTGAAAGAGAAGCATTCTGTTCCAAGACTTCAATTCACTGTGCGAAGTGAATGGAGTGTTGCTTCACTTTCTAAATGCTGTCCTTTCAGAGAAAATCACTTTCCTTTGAAAGTGCCTTAAGCTACTTGCAAGCATTCACAAGAAACACTAATGCGTTTCTATGAAAGACAAGCAGTGTGTTCCAACACTTAAATTCACTGCACGAAGGAAATGGAGTGTTGCTTCACTTTCTAAATGCTGTCTTTTCAGAGAAAATCACTTTCCTTTGAAAGTGCCTTTAGCAACTTGCAAGCATTCACCAGAAACTCACATGCGTTTCTCTGAAATAGAAGCAGTCTGTTCCAACACTTCAATTCACTGTGCGAAGTGAATGGAGTGTTGCTTCACTTTCTAAATGCTGTCTTTCAGTGAAAATCACTTTCCTTTGAAAGTGCCTTAAGCTAATTACAAGCATTCAACAGAAACTCCCATGCATTTCTCTGAAAGAGAAGCAGTTTGTTCCAACACTTCAATTCACTGTGCGAAGTGAATGGAGTGTTGCTTCACTTTCTAAATGCTGTACTTTCAGAGAAAATCACTTTGTTTGAAAGTGCCTTAAGCTACTTACAAGCATTCACCAGAAACTCACATGCGTTTCTCTGAAAGAGAAGCAGTCTGTTCCAACACTTCAATTCATTGTGGGAAGTGAATGGAGTGTTGCTTCACTTTCTAAATTCTGTCCTTTCAGAGAAAATCACTTTCCTTTGAAAGTGCCTTAAGCTACTTGCAAGCATTCACAGGAAACACAGATGCGTTTCTCTGAAAGAGAAGCAGTCTGTTCCAACACTTCAATTCACTGTGCGAAGTGAATGGAATGTTACTTCACTTTCTAAATGCTGTCCTTCCCGAGAAAATCACGTTCCTTTGAAAATGCCTTAAGCTACTTACAAGCATTCACCAAAAACTCACATGTGTTTCTCTGAAAGAGAAGCAATCTGTTCCAACACTTCAATTCACTGTGCAAAGTGAATGGAGTGTTGCCTCACTTTCGAAATGCTGTCCTTTCAGAGAAAATCACTTTCCTTTGAAAGTGCCTTAAGCTACTTTCAAGCATTCACAGGAAACACACATGCGTTTCTCTTAAATAGAAGCAGTCTGTTCCAACACTTCAATTCACTGTGCGAAGTGAATGGAGTGTTGCTTCACTTTCTAAATCCTGTCCTTTCAGAGAAAATCACTTTTGTTTGAAAGTGCCTTAAGCAACTTTCAAGCATTCACAAGAAATTCATATGCATTTCTCTGAAAGAGAAGCCTTCTCTTCCAACACTTCAATTCACTGTGTGAAGTGAATGGGGTGTTGCTTCATTTTCTAAATGCTGTCCTTTCAGAGAAAATCACGTTCCTTTGAAATTGCCTTAAGCTACTTAAAAGCATTCACCAGAAACTCACATGTATTTCTCTGAAAGAGAAGCAATCTGTTCCAACACTTCAATTCACTGGGCAAAGTGAATGGAGTGTTGCCTCACTTTCTAAATACTGTTCTTTCAGAGAAAATCACTTTCCTTTGAAAGTGCCTTAAGCAAGCATTAGGAAGAAACTCACATGCGTTTCTCTGAAAGAGAAGCATTCTGTTCCAACACTTCAATTCACTGTGCGAAGTGAATGGAGTGTTGCTTCACTTTCTAAATGCTGTCCTTTCAGAGAAAATCACTTTGTTTGAAAGTGCCTTAAGCTACTTACAAGCATTCACCAGAAACTCACATGCGTTTCTCTGAAAGAGAAGCATTCTGTTCCAACACTTCAATTCATTGTGGGAAGTGAATCGAGTGTTGCTTCACTTTCTAAATGCTGTCCTTTCAGAGAAAATCACTTTCCTTTGAAAGTGCCTTAAGCTACTTGCAGGCATTCACAGGAAACACAGATGCGTTTCTCTGAAAGAGAAGCAGTCTGTTCCAACACTTCAATTCACTGTGCGAAGTGAATGGAATGTTACTTCACTTTCTAAATGCTGTCCTTCCCGAGAAAATCACGTTCCTTTGAAAATGCCTTAAGCTACTTACAAGCATTCACCAGAAACTCACATGTATTTCTCTGAAAGAGAAGCAATCTGTTCCAACACTTCAATTCACTGTGCAAAGTGAATGGAGTGTTCCCTCACTTTCGAAATGCTGTCCTTTCAGAGAAAATCACTTTCCTTTGAAAGTGCCTTAAGCTACTTTCAAGCATTCACAGGAAACACACATGCGTTTCTCTGAAATAGAAGCAGTCTGTTCCAACACTTCAATTCACTGTGCGAAGTGAATGGAGTGTTGCTTCACTTTCTAAATCCTGTCCTTTCAGAGAAAATCACTTTTGTTTGAAAGTGCCTTAAGCAACTTTCAAGCATTCACAAGAAATTCATATGCATTTCTCTGAAAGAGAAGCCATCTCTTCCAACACTTCAATTCTCTGTTCGTATTGAATGGAGTGTTGCTTCACGTTCTAAATGCCGTCCTTTCAGTGAAAATCACGTTCCTTTGAAATTGCCTTAAGGTACTTACAAGCATTCATCAGAAACTCACATGTGTTTCTCTGAAAGAGAAGCAATCTGTTCCAACACTTCAATTCACTGTGCAAAGTGAATGGAGTGTTGCCTCACTTTCGAAATGCTGTCCTTTCAGAGAAAATCACTTTCCTTTGAAAGTGCCTTAAGCTACTTTCAAGCATTCACAGGAAACACACATGCGTTTCTCTGAAAGAGAAGCATTCTGTTCCAACACTTCAATTCACTGTGCGAAGTGAATGGAGTGTTGCCTCACTTTTGAAATGCTGTCCTTTCAGAGAAAATCACTTTCCTTTGAAAGTGCCTTAAGCTTCTTGCAAGCATTAGGAAGAAACTCACATGCGTTTCTCTGAAAGAGAAGCAGTCTGTTCCAAAACTTCAATTCACTGTGTGAAGTGAATGGAGTGTTGCCTCACTTTTTAAATGCTGTCCTTTCAGAGAAAATCACTTTCCTTTGAAAATGCCTTAAGCTACTTACAAGCATTCAACAGAAACTCACATGCGTTTCTCTGAAAGAGAAGCAGTCTGTTTCAACACTTCAATTCAATGTGCGAAGTGAATGGAGTGTTGCTTCACTTTATAAATGCTGTCCTTTCAGAGAAAATCACTTTCCTTTGAAAGTGCCTTAAGCTACTTACAAGCATTCATCAGAAACTCACATGCATTTCTCTGAAAGAGAAGCAGTCTGTTCCAACACTTCAATTCACTGTGCGAAGTGAATGGAGTGTTGCTTCACTTTCTAAATTCTGTCCTTTCAGAGAAAATCACTTTCTTTTGAGAGTGCCTTAAACTACTTTCAAGCATTCACAAAAAGCTCACATGCGTTTCTCTGAAAGAGAAGCAGTCTGTTTCAACACTTCATTTCACTGTGCAAAGGGTATGGAGTGTTGCTTCACTTTCTAAATGCTGTCCTTTCAGAGAAAATCACGTTCCTTTGAAAGTGCCTTAAGCTACTTGCAAGCATTCACAAGAAACACTAATGCGTTAATATGAAAGAGTAGCACTCTGTTCCAACACTTCAATTCACTGAACGAAGGGAATGGAGTGTTGCTTCACTTTCTAAATTCTGTCCTTTCAGAGAAAATCACTTTCCTTTGAAAGTGCCTTAAACTACTTTCAAGCATTCATAAAAAACTCACATGCGTTTCTCTGAAAGAGAAGCAGTCTGTTCCAACACTTCAATTCACAGTGCGAAGTGAATGAAGTGTTGCTTCACTTTCTAAATGCTGTCCTTTCAGAGAAAATCACTTTCCTTTGAAAGTGCCTTAAGCTACTTGCAAGCATTAGGAAGAAACTCACATGCGTTTCTCTAAAAGGAAGCAGTCTGTTCCAACACTTCAATTCACTGTGTGAAGTGAATGGAGTGTTGCCTCACTTTCTAAATGCTGTCCTTTCAGAGAAAATCACTTTCCTTTGAAAGTGCCTTAAGCTACTTACAAGCATTCAACAGAAACTCACATGCGTTTCTCTGAAAGAGAAGCAGTCTGTTCCAACACTTCAATTCACTGTGCGAAGTGAATGGAGTGGTGCTTCACTTTCCAAATGCTGTCCTATTAGAGAAAATCACTTTCCTTTGAAAGTGCCTTAAGCTACTTGCAAGCATTAGGAAGAAACTCACATGCGTTTCTCTGAAAGAGAAGCAGTCTGTTCCAACACTTCAATTCACTGTGCGAAGTGAATGGAGTGTTGCTTCACTTTCTAAATGCTGTCCTTTCAGAGAAAATTATTTTCCTTTGAAACTGCCTTAAGCTACTTGCAAGCATTAGGAAGAAACTCACATGCGTTTCTCTGAAAGAGAAGCAGTCTGTTCCAACACTTCAATTCACTGTGTGAAGTGAATGGAGTGTTGCTTCACTTTCTAAATGCTGTCCTTTCAGAGAAAATCACTTTCCTTTGAAAGTGCCTTAAGCTACTTACAATCATTCAACAGAAACTCACATGCATTTCTCTGAAAGAGAAGCAGTCTGCTCCAACACTTCAATTCACTGTGCGAAGTGAATGGAGTGTTGCTTCACTTTCTAAATTCTGTCCTTTCAGAGAAAATCACTTTCCTTTGAAAGTGCCTTAAACTACTTTCAAGCATTCATAAAAAACTCACATGCGATTCTCTGAAAGAGAAGCAGTCTGTTCCAACACTTCAATTCTTTGTGCGAAGTGAATGGAGTGTTGCTTCACTTTCTAAATGCTGTCCTTTCAGAGAAAATCACTTTCCTTTGAAAGTGCCTTAAGGTACTTGCAAGCATTAGGAAGAAACTCACATGCGTTTCTCTAAAAGGAAGCAGTCTCTTCCAACACTTCAATTCACTGTGTGAAGTGAATGGAGTGTTGCCTCACTTTCTAAATGTTGTCATTTCAGAGAAAATCACTTTCCTTTGAAAGTGCCTTAAGCTACTTACAAGCATTCAACAGAAACTCACATGCGTTTCTCTGAAAGAGAAGCAGTCTGTTCCAACTCTTCAATTCTCTGTGCGAAGTGAATGGAGTGGTGCTTCACTTTCCAAATGCTGTCCTTTTAGAGAAAATCACTTTCCTTTGAAAGTGCCTTAAGCTACTTGCAAGCATTAGGAAGAAACTCACATGCGTTTCTCTGAAAGAGAAGCAGTCTGTTCCAACACTTCAATTCACTTTGTGAAGTGAATGGAGTGTTGCTTCACGTTCTAAATGCTGTCCTTTCTGAGAAAATCACTTTCCTTTGAAAGTGCCTTATGCTACTTACAAGCATTCACCAGAAACTGACATGCATTTCTCTGAAAGAGAAGCAGTCTGTTCCAACACTTCACTTCACTGTGCGAAGTGAATGGAGTGTTGCTTCACTTTCTAAATGCTGTCCTTTCAGAGAAAATCATTTTCCTTTGAAAGTGCCTTAAGCAACTTGCAAGCATTCACAAGAAACACTAATGCGTTTCTATGAAAGAGAAGCACTCTCTTCCAACACTTCAATTCACTGCACGAAGGGAATGGAGTGTTGCTTCACTTTCTAAATGCTGTCCTTTCAGAGATAATCACTTTCCTTTGAAAGTGCCTTAAGCTACTTACAAGCATTCACCAGAAACTCACAAGCGTTTCTCTGAAAGAGAAGCAGTCTGTTCCAACACTTCAATTCACTGGGCAAAGTGAATGGAGTGTTGCCTCACTTTCTAAATACTGTTCTTTCAGAGAAAATCACTTTCCTTTGAAAGTGCCTTAAGCAAGCATTAGGAAGAAACTCACATGCGTTTCTCTGAAAGAGAAGCATTCTGTTCCAACACTTCAATTCACTGTGCGAAGTGAATGGAGTGTTGCTTCACTTTCTAAATGCTGTCCTTTCAGAGAAAATCACTTTGTTTGAAAGTGCCTTAAGCTACTTACAAGCATTCAACAGAAACTCATATGCATTTCTCTGAAAGAAAAGCAGTCTGTTCCAACACTTCAATTCACTGTGCGAAGTGAATGGAATGTTACTTGACTTTCTAAATTCTGTCCTTTCAGAGAAAATCACTTTCCTTTGATAGTGCCTTAAGCTACTTTCAAGCATTCACAGGAAACACACATGCGTTTCTCTGAAATAGAATCAGTCTGTTCCAACACTTCAATTCACTGTGCGAAGTGAATGGAGTGTTGCTTCACTTCCTAAATCCTGTCCTTTCAGAGAAAATCACTTTCCTTTGAATGTGCCCTAAACAACTTGCAAGCATTTAACAGAAACTCACATGCGTTTCTCTGAAAGAGATGCAGTCTTTTCCAACACTTCAATTCACTATGCGAAGTGAATGGAGTGTTGCTTCACTTTCTAAATGCTGTCCTTTCAGAGAAAATCACTTTCCTTTGAAAGTGCCTTAAGCTACTTACAAGCATTCACCGGAAACTTACATGCATTTCTCTGAAAGAGAAGCAGTCTGTTCCAACACTTCAATTCACTTGCAAAGTGAATGGAGTGTTGCTTCACTGTCTAAATGCTGTCCTTTCAGAGAAAATCACTTTCCTTTGAAAGTGCCTTAAGCTACTTACAAGTATTCACCAGAAACTCACATGCATTTCTCTGAAAGAAAAGCAGTCTGTTCCAACACTTCAATTCACTTGCGAAGTGAATGGAGTGGTGCTTCACTTTCCAAATGCTGTCCTTTTAGAGAAAATCACTTTCCTTTGATAGTGCCTTATGCTACTTACAAGCATTCAGCAGAAACTCACATCCATTTCTCTGAAAGAGAAGCAGTCTGTTCCAACACTTCAATTCACTGTGCGAAGTGAATGGAGTGTTGCTTCACGTTCTAAATGCTGTACTTTCAGAGAAAATCACTTTCCTTTGAAAGTGCCTTACGCTACTTACAAGCATTCACCAGAAACTCACATGCATTTCTCTGAAAGAGAAGCAGTCTGTTCCAACACTTCACTTCACTGTCCGAAGTGAATGGAGTGTTGCTTCACTTTCTAAATGCTGTCCTTTCAGAGAAAATCATTTTCCTTTGAAAGTGCCTTAAGCTACTTGCAAGCATTAGGAAGAAACTCACATGCGTTTCTCTGAAAGAGAAGCAGTCTGTTCCAACACTTCAATTCACTGTGCGAAGTGAATGGAGTGTTGCTTCACTTTCTAAATGCTGTTCTTTCAGAGAAAATCCCTTTCCTCTGAATATGCCTTAAGCTACTTACAAGCATTCAACAGAAATTCACATGCATTTCTCTGAAAAAGAAGCAGTCTGTTCCAACACTTCAATACACTGTGTGAAGTGATGGAGTGTTGCCTCACTTTTTAAATGCTGTCCTTTCAGAGAAAATCACTTTCCTTTGAAAATGCCTTAAGCTACTTACAAGCATTCAACAGAAACTCACATGCGTTTCTCTGAAAGAGAAGCAGTCTGTTCCAACACTTCAATTTAATGTGCGAAGTGAATGGAGTGTTGCTTCACTTTCTAAATTCTGTCCTTTCAGAGAAAATCACTTTCCTTTGAAAGTGCCTTAAGCTACTTACAAGCATTCATCAGAAACTCACATGCATTTCTCTGAAAGAGAATCAGTCTGTTCCAACACTTCAATTCACTGTGCGAGGTGAATGGAGTGTTGCTTCACTTTCTAAATTCTGTCCTTTCAGAGAAAATCACTTTCTTTTGAAAGTGCCCTAAACTACTTTCAAGCATTCACAAAAAGCTCACATGCGTTTCTCTGAAAGAGAAGCAGTCGGTTTCAACACTTCAATTCACTGTGCAAAGTGTATGGAGTGTTCCTTCACTTTCTAAATGCTGTCCTTTCAGAGAAAATCACTTTCCTTTGAAAGTGCCTTAAGCAACTTGCAAGCATTCACAAGAAACACTAATGCGTTTATATGAAAGAGAAGCACTCTGTTCCAACACTTCAATTCACTGCACGAAGGGAATGGAGTGTTGCTTCACTTTCTAAATGCTGTCCTTTCAGAGAAAATCACTTTCCTTTGAAAGTGCCTTAAGCTACTTACAAGCATTCAACAGAAACTCACATGCATTTCTCTGAAAGAGAAGCAATCTGTTCCAACACTTCAACTCTGTGTGAAGTGAATGGAGTGTTGCTTCACTTTCTAAATGATGTCCTTTCAGAGAAAATCACTTTCCTTTGAAAGTGCTTTAAGCTACTTTCAAGCATTCACAGGAAGCACACATGCGTTTCTCTAAAATAGAAGCAGTCTGTTCCAACACTTCAATTCACTGTGCGAAGTGAATGGAGTGGTGCTTCACTTTCTAAATCCTGTCCATTCAGAGAAAATCACTTTTGTTTGAAAGTGCCTTAAGCAACTTTCAAGCATTCACAAGAAATTCACATGCATTTTCTGAAAGAGAAGCCTTCCCTTCCAACACTTCAATTCATTGTGTGAAGTGAATGGGGTCTTGCTTCATTTTCTAAATGCTGTCCTTTCAGAGAAAATCACGTTCCTTTGAAATTGCCTTAAGCTACTTAAAAGCATTCACCAGAAACTCACATGTTTTTCTCTGAAAGAGAAGCAATCTGTTCCAACACTTCAATTCACTGGGCAAAGTGAATGGAGTGTTGCCTCACTTTCTAAATACTGTTCTTTCAGAGAAAATCACTTTCCTTTGAAAGTGCCTTAAGCTACTTGCAAGCATTAGGAAGAGACTCACATGCGTTTCTCTGAAAGAGAAGCATTCTGTTCCAACACTTCAGTTCACTGTGCGAAGTGAATGGAGTGTTGCTTCACTTTCTAAATGCTGTCCTTTCAGAGAAAATCACTTTCCTTTGAAAGTGCCTTAAGCTACTTGCAAGCATTCACAAGAAACACTAATGCGTTTCTATGAAAGACAAGCAGTGTGTTCCAACACTTAAATTCACTGCACGAAGGAAATGGAGTGTTGCTTCACTTTCTAAATGCTGTCCTTTCAGAGAAAATCACTTTCCTTTGAAAGTGCCTTAAACTACTTTCAAGCATTCATAAAAAACTCACATGCGTTTCTCTGAAAGAGAAGCAGTCTGTTCCAACACTTCAATTCACTGTGCGAAGTGAATGGAGTGTTGCTTCACTTTCTAAATGCTGTCCTTTCAGAGAAAATCACTTTTTTTTGAAAGTGCCTTAAGCTACTTGCAAGCATTCACAGGAAACACACATGCGTTTCTCTGAAATAGATGCAGTCTCTTCCAACACTTCAATTCACTGTGCGAAGTTAATGGAATGTTGCTTCACATTCTAAATCCTGTCCTTTCAGAGAAAATCACTTTTCTTTGAAAGTGCCTTAAGCAACTTTCAAGCATTCACAAGAAATTCACATGCATTTCTCTGAAAGAGAGGCCATCTCTTCCAACACTTCAATTCACTGTGCGAAGTGAATGGAGTGTTGCTACACTTTCTAAATGCTGTCCTTTCAGTGAAAATCACGTTCCTTTGAAATTGCCTTAAGCTACTTACAAGCATTCACCAGAAACTAACAAGTGTTTCTCTGAAAGAGAAGCAGTCTGTTCCAACACTTCAATTCACTGTGCGAAGTGAATGGAGTGTTGCTTCACTTTCTAAATTATGTCCTTTCAGAGAAAATCACTTTCCTTTGAAAGTGCCTTAAGCTACTTGCAAGCATTAGGAAGAAACTCACATGCGTTTCTCTGAAAGAGAAACACTATGTTCCAACACTTCAATTCACTGTGCGAAGTGAATGGAGTGTTGCTTCACTTTCTAAAGGCTGTCCTTTCAGAGAAGATCACTTTCCTTTGAAAGTGCCTTAAGCTACTTGCAAGCATTAGGAAGAAACTCACATGCGTTTCTCTGAAAGAGAAGCAGTCTGTTCCAACACTTCAATTCACTGTAGGAAGTGAATGGAGTGTTGCTTCACTTTCTAAATGCTGTCCTTTCAGAGAAAATCACTTTCCTTTGAAAGTGCCTTAAGCTACTT
This sequence comes from Myodes glareolus, assembly GCF_982192425.1. Classification (NCBI taxonomy): domain Eukaryota; kingdom Metazoa; phylum Chordata; class Mammalia; order Rodentia; family Cricetidae; genus Myodes; species Myodes glareolus. The sequence continues at coordinate 872,186 of NW_028263210.1, read as the reverse complement.
ACAAGCATTCTACAGAAACTCACATGCATTTCTCTGAAAGAGAAGCAGTCTGTTCCAACACTTCAATTCTCTGTGCGAAGTGAATGGAGTGTTGCTTCACTTTCTAAATGCTGTCCTTTCATAGAAAATCACTTTCCTTTGAATGTGCCTTAAGCTACTTTCAAGCATTCACAGGAAACACACATGCGTTTCTCTGAAATAGAAGCAGTCTGTTCCAACACTTCAATTCACTGTGCGAAGTGAATGGAGTGTTGCTTCACTTTTAAATGCTGTCCTTTCTGAAAAAATCACTTTCCTTTGAAAGTGACTTAAACTACTTTCAAGCATTCATAAAAAACTCACATGCGTTTCTCTGAAAGAGAAGCAGTCTGTTCCAACACTTCAATTCACTGTGCGAAGTGAATGGACTGTTGCTTCACTTTCTAAATGCTGTCCTTTCAGAGAAAATCACTTTCCTTTGATAGTGCCTTAAGCTACTTGCAAGCATTAGGAAGAAACTCACATGCGTTTCTCTGAAAGAGAAGCAGTCTGTTCCAACACTTCAATTCACTGTGCGAATTGAATGGAGTGTTGCCTCACTTTCTAAATGCTGTCCTTTCAGAGAAAATCACTTTCCATTGAAAGTGCCTTAAACTACTTTCAAGCATTCACAAAAAACTCACATGCATTTCTCTGAAAGAGAAGCAATCTGTTCCAACACTTCAATTCACTGTGCGAAGTGAATGGAGTGTTGCTTCACTTTCCAAATGCTGTCCTTTCAGAGAAAATCACTTTCCTTTGAAAGTGCCTTAAACTACTTTCAAGCATTCATGAAAAACTCACATGCGTTTCTCTGAAAGAGAAGCAGTCTGTTCCAAAACTTCAATTCACTGTGCGAAGTGAATGGAGTGTTGCTTCACTTTCTAAATGCTGTCCTTTCAGAGAAAATCACTTTCCTTTGGAAGTGCCTTAAGCTACTTACAAGCATTCACAAGAAACTCACATGCGTTTCTCTGAGAGAGAAGCATTCTGTTCCAACACTTCAATTCACTGTGCGAAGTGAATGGAGTGTTGCTTCACTTTCTAAATGCTGTCCTTTCAGAGAAAATCACTTTCATTTGAAAGTGCCTTAAGCTCCTTGCAAGCATTCACAAGAAATACTAATGCGTTTCTATGAAAGACAAGCAGTCTGCTCCAACACTTCAATTCACTGCACGAAGGGAAAGGAGTTTTGCTTCACTTTCTAAATGCTGTCCTTTCAGAGAAAATCACTTTCCTTTGAAAGTGCCTTAAGCTACTTACAAGCATTCAACAGAAACTCACATGCATTTCTCTGAAAGAGAAGCAATCTGTTCCAACACTTCAACTCTGTGCGAAGTGAATGGAGTGTTGCTTCACTTTCTAAATGATGTCCTTTCAGAGAAAATCACTTTCCTTTGAAAGTGCTTTAAGCTACTTTCAAGCATTCACAGGAAGCACACATGCGTTTCTCTAAAATAGAAGCAGTCTGTTCCAACACTTCAATTCACTGTGCGAAGTGAATGGAGTGGTGCTTCACTTTCTAAATCCTGTCCATTCAGAGAAAATCACTTTTGTTTGAAAGTGCCTTAAGCAACTTTCAAGCATTCACAAGAAATTCACATGCATTTTCTGAAAGAGAAGACTTCTCTTCCAACACTTCAATTCACTGTGTGAAGTGAATGGGGTGTTGCTTCATTTTCTAAATGCTGTCCTTTCAGAGAAAATCACGTTCCTTTGAAATTGCCTTAAGCTACTTAAAAGCATTCACCAGAAACTCACACGTATTTCTCTGAAAGAGAAGCAATCTGTTACAACACTTCAATTCACTGGGCAAAGTGAATGGAGTGTTGCCTCACTTTCTAAATACTGTTCTTTCAGAGAAAAATCACTTTCCTTTGAAAGTGCCTTAAGCTACTTGCAAGCATTAGGAAGAAACTCACATGCGTTTCTCTGAAAGAGAAGCAGTCTGTTCCAAAACTTCAATTCACTGTGTGAAGTGAATGGAGTGTTGCCTCACTTTTTAAATGCTGTCCTTTCAGAGAAAATCACTTTCCTTTGAAAATGCCTTAAGCTACTTACAAGCATTCAACAGAAACTCACATGCGTTTCTCTGAAAGAGAAGCAGTCTTTTCCAACACTTCAATTCACTGTGCGAAGTGAATGGAGTGTGGCTTCACTTTATAAATGCTGTCCTTTCAGAGAAAATCACTTTCCTTTGAAAGTGCCTTAAGCTACTTACAAGCATTCATCAGAAACTCACATGCATTTCTCTGAAAGAGAAGCAGTCTGTTCCAACACTTCAATTCACTGTGCGAAGTGAATGGAGTGTTGCTTCACTTTCTAAATTCTGTCCTTTCAGAGAAAATCACTTTCTTTTGAAAGTGCCTTAAACTACTTTCAAGCATTCACAAAAAGCTCACATGCGTTTCTCTGAAAGAGAAGCAGTCTGTTTCAACACTTCAATTCACTGTGCAAAGGGTATGGAGTGTTGCTTCACTTTCTAAATGCTGTCCTTTCAGAGAAAATCACGTTCCTTTGAAAGTGCCTTAAGCTACTTGCAAGCATTCACAAGAAACACTAATGCGTTTATATGAAAGAGTAGCACTCTGTTCCAACACTTCAATTCACTGCACGAAGGGAATGGAGTGTTGCTTCACTTTCTAAATTCTGTCCTTTCAGAGAAAATCACTTTCCTTTGAAAGTGCCTTAAACTACTTTCAAGCATTCATAAAAAACTCACATGCGTTTCTCTGAAATAGAAGCAGTCTGTTCCAACACTTCAATTCACAGTGCGAAGTGAATGAAGTGTTGCTTCACTTTCTAAATGCTGTCCTTTCAGAGAAAATCACTTTGCTTTGAAAGTGCCTTAAGCTACTTGCAAGCATTAGGAAGAAACTCACATGCGTTTCTCTAAAAGGAAGCAGTCTGTTCCAACACTTCAATTCACTGTGTGAAGTGAATGGAGTGTTGCCTCACTTTCTAAATGCTGTCCTTTCAGAGAAAATCACTTTCCTTTGAAAGTGCCTTAAGCTACTTACAAGCATTCAACAGAAACTCACATGCGTTTCTCTGAAAGAGAAGCAGTCTGTTCCAACACTTCAATTCACTGTGCGAAGTGAATGGAGTGGTGCTTCACTTTCCAAATGCTGTCCTATTAGAGAAAATCACTTTCCTTTGAAAGTGCCTTTAGCTACTTGCAAGCATTAGGAAGAAACTCACATGCGTTTCTCTGAAAGAGAAGCAGTCTGTTCCAACACTTCAATTCACTGTGCGAAGTGAATGGAGTGTTGCTTCACGTTCTAAATGCTGTCCTTTCAGAGAAAATCACTTTCCTTTGAAAGTGCCTTACGCTACTTACAAGCATTAGCCAGAAACTCACATGCATTTCTCTGAAAGAGAAGCAGTCTGTTCCAACACTTCAATTCACTGTGCGAAGTAAATGGAGTGTTGCTTCACTTTCTAAATGCTGTCCTTTCAGAGAAAATTATTTTCCTTTGAAACTGCCTTAAGCTACTTGCAAGCATTAGGAAGAAACTCACATGCGTTTCTCTGAAAGAGAAGCAGTCTGTTCCAACACTTCAATTCACTGTGCGAAGTGAATGGAGTGTTGCTTCACTTTCTAAATGCTGTCCTTTCAGAGAAAATCACTTTCCTTTGAAAGTGCCTTAAGCTACTTACAATCATTCAACAGAAACTCACATGCATTTCTCTGAAAGAGAAGCAGTCTGCTCCAACACTTCAATTCACTGTGCGAAGTGAATGGAGTGTTGCTTCACTTTCTAAATTCTGTCCTTTCAGAGAAAATCACTTTCCTTTGAAAGTGCCTTAAACTACTTTCAAGCATTCATAAAAAACTCACATGCGATTCTCTGAAAGAGAAGCAGTCTGTTCCAACACTTCAATTCTTTGTGCGAAGTGAATGGAGTGTTGCTTCACTTTCTAAATGCTGTCCTTTCAGAGAAAATCACTTTCCTTTGAAAGTGCCTTAAGGTACTTACAAGCATTAGGAAGAAACTCACATGCGTTTCCCTAAAAGGAAGCAGTCTCTTCCAACACTTCAATTCACTGTGTGAAGTGAATGGAGTGTTGCCTCACTTTCTAAATGTTGTCATTTCAGAGAAAATCACTTTCCTTTGAAAGTGCCTTAAGCTACTTACAAGCATTCAACAGAAACTCACATGCGTTTCTCTGAAAGAGAAGCAGTCTGTTCCAACTCTTCAATTCTCTGTGCGAAGTGAATGGAGTGGTGCTTCACTTTCCAAATGCTGTCCTTTTAGAGAAAATCACTTTCCTTTGAAAGTGCCTTAAGCTACTTGCAAGCATTAGGAAGAAACTCACATGCGTTTCTCTGAAAGAGAAGCAGTCTGTTCCAACACTTCAATTCACTTTGCGAAGTGAATGGAGTGTTGCTTCACGTTCTAAATGCTGTCCTTTCTGAGAAAATCACTTTCCTTTGAAAGTGCCTTATGCTACTTACAAGCATTCACCAGAAACTCACATGCATTTCTCTGAAAGAGAAGCAGTCTGTTCCAACACTTCACTTCACTGTGCGAAGTGAATGGAGTGTTGCTTCACTTTCTAAATGCTGTCCTTTCAGAGAAAATCATTTTCCTTTGAAAGTGCCTTAAGCAACTTGCAAGCATTCACAAGAAACACTAATGCGTTTCTATGAAAGAGAAGCACTCTCTTCCAACACTTCAATTCACTGCACGAAGGGAATGGAGTGTTGCTTCACTTTCTAAATGCTGTCCTTTCAGAGATAATCACTTTCCTTTGAAAGTGCCTTAAGCTACTTACAAGCATTCACCAGAAACTCACATGCGTTTCTCTGAAAGAGAAGCAGTCTGTTCCAACACTTCAATTCACTGTGCGAAGTGAATGGAGTGTTGCTTCACTTTCTAAATGCTGTCCTTTCAGAGAAAATCACTTTCCTTTGAAAGTGCCTTAAGCTACTTGCAAGCATTCACAAGAAACACTAATGCGTTTCTCTGAAAGAGAAGCAGTCTGTTCCAACACTTCAATTCATTGCACGAAGGGAATGGAGTGTTGCTTCACTTTCTAAATGCTGTCCTTTCAGAGAAAATCACTTTCCTTTGAAAGAGCCTTGAGCTACTTACAAGCATTCAACAGAAACTCATATGCATTTCTCTGAAAGAAAAGCAGTCTGTTCCAACACTTCAATTCACTGTGCGAAGTGAATGGAATGTTACTTCACTTTCTAAATGCTGTCCTTTCAGAGAAAATCACTTTCCTTTGATAGTGCCTTAAGCTACTTTCAAGCATTCACAGGAAACACACATGCGTTTCTCTGAAATAGAATCAGTCTGTTCCAACACTTCAATTCACTGTGCGAAGTGAATGGAGTGTTGCTTCACTTCCTAAATCATGTCCTTTCAGAGAAAATCACTTTCCTTTGAAAGTGCCCTAAACAACTTGCAAGCATTTAACAGAAACTCACATGCGTTTCTCTGAAAGAGAAGCAGTCTGTTCCAACACTTCAATTCACTGTGCGAAGTGAATGGAGTGTTGCTTCACTTTCTAAATGCTGTCCTTTCAGAGAAAATCACTTTCCTTTGAAAGTGCCTTAAGCTACTTACAAGCATTCCCCAGAAACTCACATGCATTTCTCTGAAAGAGAAGCAGTCTGTTCCAACACTTCAATTCACTGTGCGAAGTGAATGGAGTGTTGCTTCACATTCTAAATTCTGTACTTTCAGAGAAAATCACTTTCCTTTGAAAGTGCCTTACGCTACTTACAAGCATTCACCAGAAACTCACATGCATTTCTCTGAAAGAGAAGCAGTCTGTTCCAACACTTCACTTCACTGTCCGAAGTGAATGGAGTGTTGCTTCACTTTCTAAATGCTGTCCTTTCAGAGAAAATCATTTTCCTTTGAAAGTGCCTTAAGCTACTTGCAAGCATTAGGAAGAAACTCACATGCGTTTCTCTGAAAGAGAAGCAGTCTGTTCCAACACTTCAATTCACTGTGCGAAGTGAATGGAGTGTTGCTTCACTTTCTAAATACTGTTCTTTCAGAGAAAATCCCTTTCCTCTGAATGTGCCTTAAGCTACTTACAAGCATTCAACAGAAATTCACATGCATTTCTCTGAAAAAGAAGCAGTCTGTTCCAACACTTCAATACACTGTGTGAAGTGATGGAGTGTTGCCTCACTTTTTAAATGCTGTCCTTTCAGAGAAAATCACTTTCCTTTGAAAATGCCTTAAGCTACTTACAAGCATTCAACAGAAACTCACATGCGTTTCTCTGAAAGAGAAGCAGTCTGTTCCAACACTTCAATTTAATGTGCGAAGTGAATGGAGTGTTGCTTCACTTTCTAAATGCTGTCCTTTCAGAGAAAATCACTTTCCTTTGAAAGTGCCTTAAGCTACTTACAAGCATTCATCAGAAACTCACATGCATTTCTCTGAAAGAGAATCAGTCTGTTCCAACACTTCAATTCACTGTGCGAGGTGAATGGAGTGTTGCTTCACTTTCTAAATTCTGTCCTTTCAGAGAAAATCACTTTCTTTTGAAAGTGCCCTAAACTACTTTCAAGCATTCACAAAAAGCTCACATGCGTTTCTCTGAAAGAGAAGCAGTCGTTTTCAACACTTCAATTCACTGTGCAAAGTGTATGGAGTGTTCCTTCACTTTCTAAATGCTGTCCTTTCAGAGAAAATCACTTTCCTTTGAAAGTGCCTTAAGCAACTTGCAAGCATTCACAAGAAACACTAATGCGTTTATATGAAAGAGAAGCACTCTGTTCCAACACTTCAATTCACTGCACGAAGGGAATGGAGTGTTGCTTCACTTTCTAAATGCTGTCCTTTCAGAGAAAATCACTTTCCTTTGAAAGTGCCTTAAGCTACTTACAAGCATTCACCAGAAACTCACATGCGTTTCTCTGAAAGAGAAGCAGTCTGTTCCAACACTTCAATTCACTGTGCGAAGTGAATGGAGTGTTGCTTAACTTTCTAAATGCTGTCCTTTCAGAGAAAATCACTTTCCTTTGAAAGTGCCTTAAGCTACTTGCAAGCATTAGGAAGAAACTCACATGCGTTTCTCTGAAAGAGAAGCAGTCTGTTCCAACACTTCAATTCACTGTGCGAATTGAATGGAGTGTTGCCTCACTTTCTAAATGCTGTCCTTTCAGAGAAAATCCCTTTCCTCTGAATGTGCCTTAAGCTACTTACAAGCATTCAACAGAAACTCACATGCATTTCTCTGAAAGAGAAGCAATCTGTTCCAACACTTCAATTCTCTGTGCTAAGTGAATGGAGTGTTGCTTCACTTTCTTAATGCTGTCCTTACAGAGAAAATTACTTTCATTTGATAGTGCCTTAAGCTACTTGCAAGCATTCACAAGAAACACTAATGCGTTTCTCTGAAAGAGAAGCAGTCTGTTCCAAAACTTCAGTACACTGTGTGAAGTGAATGGAGTGTTGCCTCACTTTCTAAATGCTGTCTTTTCAGAGAAAATCACTTTCCTTTGAAAATGCCTTAAGCTACTTACAAGCATTCAACAGAAACTCACATGCGTTTCTCTGAAAGAGAAGCAGTCTGTTCCAACACTTCAATTCACTGTGCGAAGTGAATGGAGTGTTGCTTCACTTTCTAAATGCTGTCCTTTCAGAGAAAATCACTTTCCTTTGAAAGTGCCTTAAGCTACTTGCAAGCATTCACAAGAAACACTAATGCGTTTCTATGAAAGAGAAGCAGTCTGTTCCAACACTTCAATTCACTGTGCGAAGTGAATGGAGTGTTGCTTCACTTTCTAAATGCTGTCCTTTCAGAGAAAATCACTTTCCTTTGAAAGAGCCTTGAGCTACTTACAAGCATTCAACAGAAACTCATATGCATTTCTCTGAAAGAAAAGCAGTCTGTTCCAACACTTCAATTCACTGTGCGAAGTGAATGGAATGTTACTTCACTTTCTAAATGCTGTCCTTTCAGAGAAAATCACTTTCCTTTGATAGTGCCTTAAGCTACTTTCAAGCATTCACAGGAAACACACATGCGTTTCTCTGAAATAGAATCAGTCTGTTCCAACACTTCAATTCACTGTGCGAAGTGAATGGAGTGTTGCTTCACTTTCTAAATCCTGTCCTTTCAGAGAAAATCACTTTCCTTTGAAAGTGCCCTAAACAACTTGCAAGCATTTAACAGAAACTCACATGCGTTTCTCTGAAAGAGAAGCAGTCTGTTCCAACACTTCAATTCACTGTGCGAAGTGAATGGAGTGTTGCTTCACTTTCTAAATGCTGTCCTTTCAGAGAAAATCACTTTCCTTTGAAAGTGCCTTAAGCTACTTACAAGCATTCCCCAGAAACTCACATGCATTTCTCTGAAAGAGAAGCAGTCTGTTCCAACACTTCAATTCACTGTGCGAAGTGAATGGAGTGTTGCTTCACATTCTAAATTCTGTACTTTCAGAGAAAATCACTTTCCTTTGAAAGTGCCTTACGCTACTTACAAGCATTCACCAGAAACTCACATGCATTTCTCTGAAAGAGAAGCAGTCTGTTCCAACACTTCACTTCACTGTCCGAAGTGAATGGAGTGTTGCTTCACTTTCTAAATGCTGTCCTTTCAGAGAAAATCATTTTCCTTTGAAAGTGCCTTAAGCTACTTGCAAGCATTAGGAAGAAACTCACATGCGTTTCTCTGAAAGAGAAGCAGTCTGTTCCAACACTTCAATTCACTGTGCGAAGTGAATGGAGTGTTGCTTCACTTTCTAAATACTGTTCTTTCAGAGAAAATCCCTTTCCTCTGAATGTGCCTTAAGCTACTTACAAGCATTCAACAGAAATTCACATGCATTTCTCTGAAAAAGAAGCAGTCTGTTCCAACACTTCAATACACTGTGTGAAGTGATGGAGTGTTGCCTCACTTTTTAAATGCTGTCCTTTCAGAGAAAATCACTTTCCTTTGAAAATGCCTTAAGCTACTTACAAGCATTCAACAGAAACTCACATGCGTTTCTCTGAAAGAGAAGCAGTCTGTTCCAACACTTCAATTTAATGTGCGAAGTGAATGGAGTGTTGCTTCACTTTCTAAATGCTGTCCTTTCAGAGAAAATCACTTTCCTTTGAAAGTGCCTTAAGCTACTTACAAGCATTCATCAGAAACTCACATGCATTTCTCTGAAAGAGAATCAGTCTGTTCCAACACTTCAATTCACTGTGCGAGGTGAATGGAGTGTTGCTTCACTTTCTAAATTCTGTCCTTTCAGAGAAAATCACTTTCTTTTGAAAGTGCCCTAAACTACTTTCAAGCATTCACAAAAAGCTCACATGCGTTTCTCTGAAAGAGAAGCAGTCGGTTTCAACACTTCAATTCACTGTGCAAAGTGTATGGAGTGTTCCTTCACTTTCTAAATGCTGTCCTTTCAGAGAAAATCACTTTCCTTTGAAAGTGCCTTAAGCAACTTGCAAGCATTCACAAGAAACACTAATGCGTTTATATGAAAGAGAAGCACTCTGTTCCAACACTTCAATTCACTGCACGAAGGGAATGGAGTGTTGCTTCACTTTCTAAATGCTGTCCTTTCAGAGAAAATCACTTTCCTTTGAAAGTGCCTTAAGCTACTTACAAGCATTCACCAGAAACTCACATGCGTTTCTCTGAAAGAGAAGCAGTCTGTTCCAACACTTCAATTCACTGTGCGAAGTGAATGGAGTGTTGCTTAACTTTCTAAATGCTGTCCTTTCAGAGAAAATCACTTTCCTTTGAAAGTGCCTTAAGCTACTTGCAAGCATTAGGAAGAAACTCACATGCGTTTCTCTGAAAGAGAAGCAGTCTGTTCCAACACTTCAATTCACTGTGCGAATTGAATGGAGTGTTGCCTCACTTTCTAAATGCTGTCCTTTCAGAGAAAATCCCTTTCCTCTGAATGTGCCTTAAGCTACTTACAAGCATTCAACAGAAACTCACATGCATTTCTCTGAAAGAGAAGCAATCTGTTCCAACACTTCAATTCTCTGTGCTAAGTGAATGGAGTGTTGCTTCACTTTCTTAATGCTGTCCTTACAGAGAAAATTACTTTCATTTGATAGTGCCTTAAGCTACTTGCAAGCATTCACAAGAAACACTAATGCGTTTCTCTGAAAGAGAAGCAGTCTGTTCCAAAACTTCAGTACACTGTGTGAAGTGAATGGAGTGTTGCCTCACTTTCTAAATGCTGTCTTTTCAGAGAAAATCACTTTCCTTTGAAAATGCCTTAAGCTACTTACAAGCATTCAACAGAAACTCACATGCGTTTCTCTGAAAGAGAAGCAGTCTGTTCCAACACTTCAATTCACTGTGCGAAGTGAATGGAGTGTTGCTTCACTTTCTAAATGCTGTCCTTTCAGAGAAAATCACTTTCCTTTGAAAGTGCCTTAAGCTACTTGCAAGCATTCACAAGAAACACTAATGCGTTTCTATGAAAGAGAAGCAGTCTGTTCCAACACTTCAATTCATTGCACGAAGGGAATGGAGTGTTGCTTCACTTTCTAAATGCTGTCCTTTCAGAGAAAATCACTTTCCTTTGAAAGAGCCTTGAGCTACTTACAAGCATTCAACAGAAACTCATATGCATTTCTCTGAAAGAAAAGTAGTCTGTTCCAACACTTCAATTCACTGTGCGAAGTGAATGGAATGTTACTTCACTTTCTAAATGCTGTCCTTTCAGAGAAAATCACTTTCCTTTGATAGTGCCTTAAGCTACTTTCAAGCATTCACAGGAAACACACATGCGTTTCTCTGAAATAGAATCAGTCTGTTCCAACACTTCAATTCACTGTGCGAAGTGAATGGAGTGTTGCTTCACTTCCTAAATCCTGTTCTTTCAGAGAAAATCACTTTCCTTTGAAAGTGCCCTAAACAACTTGCAAGCATTTAACAGAAACTCACATGCGTTTCTATGAAAGACAAGCAGTGTGTTCCAACACTTAAATTCACTGCACGAAGGAAATAGAGTGTTGCTTCACTTTCTAAATGCTGTCCTTTCAGAGAAAATCACTTTCCTTTGAAAGTGCCTTTAGCAACTTGCAAGCATTCACCAGAAACTCACATGCGTTTCTCTGAAATAGAAGCAGTCTGTTCCAACACTTCAATTCACTGTGCGAAGTGAATGGAGTGTTGCTTCACTTTCTAAATGCTGTCCTTTCAGAGAAAATCACTTTCCTTTGAAAGTGCCTTAAGCTACTTGCAAGCATTAGGAAGAAACTCACATGCGTTTCTCTGAAAGAGAAGCAGTCTGTTCCAACACTTCAATTCACTGTGCGAAGTGAATGGAGTGTTGCTTCACTTTCTAAATGCTGTCTTTCAGTGAAAATCACTTTCCTTTGAAAGTGCCTTAAGCTACTTACAAGTATTCAACAGAAACTCCCATGCATTTCTCTGAAAGAGAAGCAGTTTGTTCCAACACTTCAATTCACTGTGCGAAGTGAATGGAGTGTTGCTTCACTTTCTAAATGCTGTCCTTTCAGAGAAAATCACTTTGTTTGAAAGTGCCTTAAGCTACTTGCAAGCATTCACAGGAAACACAGATGCGTTTCTCTGAAAGAGTAGCAGTCTGTTCCAACACTTCAATTCACAGTGCGAAGTGAATGGAATGTTACTTCACTTTCTAAATGCTGTCCTTCCCGAGAAAATCACGTTCCTTTGAAAATGCCTTAAGCTACTTACAAGCATTCACCAGAAACTCACATGTGTTTCTCTGAAAGAGAAGCAATCTGTTCCAACACTTCAATTCACTGTGCAAAGTGAATGGAGTGTTGCCTCACTTTCGAAATGCTGTCCTTTCAGAGAAAATCACTTTCGTTTGAAAGTGCCTTAAGCTACTTTCAAGCATTCACAGGAAACAAACATGCGTTCCTCTGAAATAGAAGCAGTCTGTTCCAACACTTCAATACACTGTGCGAATTGAATGGAGTGTTGCTTCACTTTCTAAATGCTGTCCTTTCAGAGAAAATCCCTTTCCTCTGAATGTGCCTTAAGCTACTTACAAGCATTCAACAGAAACTCACATGCATTTCTCTGAAAGAGAAGCAATCTGTTCCAACACTTCAATTCTCTGTGCTAAGTGAATGGAGTGTTGCTTCACTTTCTTAATGCTGTCCTTTCAGAGAAAATCACTTTCATTTGATAGTGCCTTAAGCTACGTGCAAGCATTCACAAGAAACACTAATGCGTTTCTCTGAAAGAGAAGCAGTCTGTTCCAAAACTTCAGTACACTGTGTGAAGTGAATGGAGTGTTCCCTCACTTTCTAAATGCTGTCTTTTCAGAGAAAATCACTTTCCTTTGAAAATGCCTTAAGCTACTTACAAGCATTCAACAGAAACTCACATGCGTTTCTCTGAAAGAGAAGCAGTCTGTTCCAACACTTCAATTCACTGTGCGAAGTGAATGGAGTGTTGCTTCACTTTCTAAATGCTGTCCTTTCAGAGAAAATCACTTTCCTTTGAAAGTGCCTTAAGCTACTTTCAAGCATTCACAAGAAACACTAATGCGTTTCTATGAAAGAGAAGCAGTCTGTTCCAACACTTCAATTCATTGCACGAAGGGAATGGAGTGTTGCTTCACTTTCTAAATGCTGTCCTTTCAGAGAAAATCACTTTCCTTTGAAAGAGCCTTGAGCTACTTACAAGCATTCAACAGAAACTCATATGCATTTCTCTGAAAGAAAAGCAGTCTGTTCCAACACTTCAATTCACTGTGCGAAGTGAATGGAATGTTACTTCACTTTCTAAATGCTGTCCTTTCAGAGAAAATCACTTTCCTTTGATAGTGCCTTAAGCTACTTTCAAGCATTCACAGGAAACACACATGCGTTTCTCTGAAATAGAATCAGTCTGTTCCAACACTTCAATTCACTGTGCAAAGTGAATGGAGTGTTGCTTCACTTCCTAAATCCTGTTCTTTCAGAGAAAATCACTTTCCTTTGAAAGTGCCCTAAACAACTTGCAAGCATTTAACAGAAACTCACATGCGTTTCTATGAAAGACAAGCAGTGTGTTCCAACACTTAAATTCACTGCACGAAGGAAATGGAGTGTTGCTTCACTTTCTAAATGCTGTCCTTTCAGAGAAAATCACTTTCCTTTGAAAGTGCCTTTAGCAACTTGCAAGCATTCACCAGAAACTCACATGCGTTTCTCTGAAATAGAAGCATTCTGTTGCAACACTTCAATTCACTGTGCGAAGTGAATGGAGTGTTGCTTCACTTTCTAAATGCTGTCCTTTCAGAGAAAATCACTTTCCTTTGAAAGTGCCTTAAGCTACTTGCAAGCATTAGGAAGAAACTCACATGCGTTTCTCTGAAAGAGAAGCAGTCTATTCCAACACTTCAATTCACTGTGCGAAGTGAATGGAGTGTTGCTTCACTTTCTAAATGCTGTCTTTCAGTGAAAATCACTTTCCTTTGAAAGTGCCTTAAGCTACTTACAAGCATTCAACAGAAACTCCCATGCATTTCTCTGAAAGAGAAGCAGTTTGTTCCAACACTTCAATTCACTGTGCGAAGTGAATGGAGTGTTGCTTCACTTTCTAAATGCTGTCCTTTCAGAGAAAATCACTTTGTTTGAAAGTGCCTTAAGCTACTTACAAGCATTCACCAGAAACTCACATGCGTTTCTCTGAAAGAGAAGCAGTCTGTTCCAACACTTCAGTTCATTGTGGGAAGTGAATCGAGTGTTGCTTCACTTTCTAAATGCTGTCCTTTCAGAGAAAATCACTTTCCTTTGAAAGTGCCTTAAGCTACTTGCAAGCATTCACAGGAAACACAGATGCGTTTCTCTGAAAGAGAAGCAGTCTGTTCCAACACTTCAATTCACTGTGCGAAGTGAATGGAATGTTACTTCACTTTCTAAATGTTGTCCTTCCCGAGAAAATCACGTTCCTTTGAAAATGCCTTAAGCTACTTACAAGCATTCACCAGAAACTCACATGTGTTTCTCTGAAAGAGAAGCAGTCTGTTCCAACACTTCAATTCACTGTGCAAAGTGAATGGAGTGTTGCCTCACTTTCGAAATGCTGTCCTTTCAGAGAAAATCACTTTCCTTTGAAAGTGCCTTAAGCTTCTTGCAAACATTAGGAAGAAACTCACATGCGTTTCTCTGAAAGAGAAGCAGTCTGTTCCAAAACTTCAATTCACTGTGTGAAGTGAATGGAGTGTTGCCTCACTTTTTAAATGCTATCCTTTCAGAGAAAATCACTTTCCTTTGAAAATGCCTTAAGCTACTTACAAGCATTCAATAGAAACTCACATGCGTTTCTCTGAAAGAGAAGCAGTCTGTTCCAACACTTCAATTCAATGTGCGAAGTGAATGGAGTGTTGCTTCACTTTCTAAATGCTGTCCTTTCAGAGAAAATCACTTTCCTTTGAAAGTGCCTTAAGCTACTTACAAGCATTCATCAGAAACTCACATGCATTTCTCTGAAAGAGCAGCAGTCTGTTCCAACACTTCAATTCACTGTGCGAAGTGAATGGAGTGTTGCTTCACTTTCTAAATGCTGTCCTTTCAGAGAAAATCACTTTCTTTTGAAAGTGCCTTAAACTACTTTCAAGCATTCACAAAAAGCTCACATGCATTTCTCTGAAAGAGAAGCAGTCTGTTTCAACACTTCAATTCACTGTGCAAAGTGTATGGAGTGTTGCTTCACTTTCTAAATGCTGTCCTTTCAGAGAAAATCACTTTCCTTTGAAAGTGCCTTAAGCTACTTGCAAGCATTCACAAGAAACACTAATGCGTTTATATGAAAGAGTAGCACTCTGTTCCAACACTTCAATTCACTGCACGAAGGGAATGGAGTGTTGCTTCACTTTCTAAATGCTGTCCTTTCAGAGATAATCACTTTCCTTTGAAAGTGCCTTAAGCTACTTGCAAGCATTAGGAAGAAACTCACATGCGTTTCTATGAAAGATAAGCAGTCTGTTCCAACACTTCAATTCACTGTGCAAAGTGAATGGAGTGTTGCTTCACTTTCTAAATGCTGTCCTTTCAGAGATAATCACTTTCCTTTGAAAGTGCCTTAAGCTACTTACAAGCATTCAACAGAAACTCACATGCATTTCTCTGAAAGAGAAGCAGTCTGTTCCCACACTTCAATTCACTGTGCAAAGTGAATGGAGTGTTGCTTCACTTTCTAAATTCTGTCCTTTCAGAGAAAATCACTTTCCTTTGAAAGTGCCTTAAACTACTTTCAAGCATTCATAAAAAACTCACATGCATTTCTCTGAAAGAGAAGCAGTCTGTTCCAACACTTCAATTCACAGTGCGAAGTGAATGGAGTGTTGCTTCACTTTCTAAATGCTGTCCTTTCAGAGAAAATCACTTTCCTTTGAAAGTGCCTTAAGCTACTTGCAAGCATTAGAAAGAAACTCACATGCGTTTCTCTAAAAGGAAGCAGTCTGTTCCAACACTTCAATTCACAGTGTGAAGTGAATGGAGTGTTGCCTCACTTTCTAAATGCTGTCCTTTCAGAGAAAATCACTTTCCTTTGAAAGTGCCTTAAGCTACTTACAAGAATTCAACAGAAACTCACATGCGTTTCTCTGAAAGAGAAGCAGTCTGTTCCAACACTTCAATTCACTGTGCGAAGTGAATGGATTGGTGCTTCACTTTCCAAATGCTGTCCTATTAGAGAAAATCACTTTCCTTTGAAAGTGCCTTAAGCTACTTGCAAGCATTAGGAAGAAACTCACATGCGTTTCTCTGAAAGAGAAGCAGTCTGTTCCAACACTTCAATTCACTGTGCGAAGTGAATGGAGTGTTGCTTCACGTTCTAAATGCTGTCCTTTCAGAGAAAATCACTTTCCTTTGAAAGTGCCTTACGCTACTTACAAGAATTCACCAGAAACTCACATGCATTTCTCTGAAAGAGAAGCAGTCTGTTCCAACACTTCAATTCACTGTGCGAAGTGAATGGAGTGTTGCTTCACTTTCTAAATGCTGTCCTTTCAGAGAAAATTATTTTCCTTTGAAACTGCCTTAAGCTACTTGCAAGCATTAGGAAGAAACTCACATGCATTTCTCTGAAAGAGAAGCAGTCTGTTCCAACACTTCAATTCACTGTGCGAAGTGAATGGAGTGTTGCTTCACTTTCTAAATGCTGTCCTTTCAGAGAAAATCACTTTCCTTTGAAAGTGCCTTAAGCTACTTACAAGCATTCAACAGAAACTCACATGCGTTTCTCTGAAAGAGAAGCAGTCTGTTCCAACACTTCAATTCACAGTGCGAAGTGAATGGAATGTTACTTCACTTTCTAAATGCTGTCCTTCCCGAGAAAATCACGTTCCTTTGAAAATGCCTTAAGCTACTTACAAGCATTCACCAGAAACTCACATGTGTTTCTCTGAAAGAGAAGCAATCTGTTCCAACACTTCAATTCACTGTGCAAAGTGAATGGAGTGTTGCCTCACTTTCGAAATGCTGTCCTTTCAGAGAAAATCACTTTCGTTTGAAAGTGCCTTAAGCTACTTTCAAGCATTCACAGGAAACAAACATGCGTTCCTCTGAAATAGAAGCAGTCTGTTCCAACACTTCAATACACTGTGCGAATTGAATGGAGTGTTGCTTCACTTTCTAAATGCTGTCCTTTCAGAGAAAATCCCTTTCCTCTGAATGTGCCTTAAGCTACTTACAAGCATTCAACAGAAACTCACATGCATTTCTCTGAAAGAGAAGCAATCTGTTCCAACACTTCAATTCTCTGTGCTAAGTGAATGGAGTGTTGCTTCACTTTCTTAATGCTGTCCTTTCAGAGAAAATCACTTTCATTTGATAGTGCCTTAAGCTACGTGCAAGCATTCACAAGAAACACTAATGCGTTTCTCTGAAAGAGAAGCAGTCTGTTCCAAAACTTCAGTACACTGTGTGAAGTGAATGGAGTGTTGCCTCACTTTCTAAATGCTGTCTTTTCAGAGAAAATCACTTTCCTTTGAAAATGCCTTAAGCTACTTACAAGCATTCAACAGAAACTCACATGCGTTTCTCTGAAAGAGAAGCAGTCTGTTCCAACACTTCAATTCACTGTGCGAAGTGAATGGAGTGTTGCTTCACTTTCTAAATGCTGTCCTTTCAGAGAAAATCACTTTCCTTTGAAAGTGCCTTAAGCTACTTTCAAGCATTCACAAGAAACACTAATGCGTTTCTATGAAAGAGAAGCAGTCTGTTCCAACACTTCAATTCATTGCACGAAGGGAATGGAGTGTTGCTTCACTTTCTAAATGCTGTCCTTTCAGAGAAAATCACTTTCCTTTGAAAGAGCCTTGAGCTACTTACAAGCATTCAACAGAAACTCATATGCATTTTTCTGAAAGAAAAGCAGTCTGTTCCAACATTTCAATTCACTGTGCGAAGTGAATGGAATGTTACTTCACTTTCTAAATGCTGTCCTTTCAGAGAAAATCACTTTCCTTTGATAGTGCCTTAAGCTACTTTCAAGCATTCACAGGAAACACACATGCGTTTCTCTGAAATAGAATCAGTCTGTTCCAACACTTCAATTCACTGTGCAAAGTGAATGGAGTGTTGCTTCACTTCCTAAATCCTGTTCTTTCAGAGAAAATCACTTTCCTTTGAAAGTGCCCTAAACAACTTGCAAGCATTTAACAGAAACTCACATGCGTTTCTATGAAAGACAAGCAGTGTGTTCCAACACTTAAATTCACTTCACGAAGGAAATGGAGTGTTGCTTCACTTTCTAAATGCTGTCCTTTCAGAGAAAATCACTTTCCTTTGAAAGTGCCTTTAGCAACTTGCAAGCATTCACCAGAAACTCACATGCGTTTCTCTGAAATAGAAGCATTCTGTTGCAACACTTCAATTCACTGTGCGAAGTGAATGGAGTGTTGCTTCACTTTCTAAATGCTGTCCTTTCAGAGAAAATCACTTTCCTTTGAAAGTGCCTTAAGCTACTTGCAAGCATTAGGAAGAAACTCACATGCGTTTCTCTGAAAGAGAAGCAGTCTATTCCAACACTTCAATTCACTGTGCGAAGTGAATGGAGTGTTGCTTCACTTTCTAAATGCTGTCTTTCAGTGAAAATCACTTTCCTTTGAAAGTGCCTTAAGCTACTTACAAGCATTCAACAGAAACTCCCATGCATTTCTCTGAAAGAGAAGCAGTTTGTTCCAACACTTCAATTCACTGTGCGAAGTGAATGGAGTGTTGCTTCACTTTCTAAATGCTGTCCTTTCAGAGAAAATCACTTTGTTTGAAAGTGCCTTAAGCTACTTACAAGCATTCACCAGAAACTCACATGCGTTTCTCTGAAAGAGAAGCAGTCTGTTCCAACACTTCAGTTCATTGTGGGAAGTGAATCGAGTGTTGCTTCACTTTCTAAATGCTGTCCTTTCAGAGAAAATCACTTTCCTTTGAAAGTGCCTTAAGCTACTTGCAAGCATTCACAGGAAACACAGATGCGTTTCTCTGAAAGAGAAGCAGTCTGTTCCAACACTTCAATTCACTGTGCGAAGTGAATGGAATGTTACTTCACTTTCTAAATGTTGTCCTTCCCGAGAAAATCACGTTCCTTTGAAAATGCCTTAAGCTACTTACAAGCATTCACCAGAAACTCACATGTGTTTCTCTGAAAGAGAAGCAGTCTGTTCCAACACTTCAATTCACTGTGCAAAGTGAATGGAGTGTTGCCTCACTTTCGAAATGCTGTCCTTTCAGAGAAAATCACTTTCCTTTGAAAGTGCCTTAAGCTTCTTGCAAACATTAGGAAGAAACTCACATGCGTTTCTCTGAAAGAGAAGCAGTCTGTTCCAAAACTTCAATTCACTGTGTGAAGTGAATGGAGTGTTGCCTCACTTTTTAAATGCTATCCTTTCAGAGAAAATCACTTTCCTTTGAAAATGCCTTAAGCTACTTACAAGCATTCAATAGAAACTCACATGCGTTTCTCTGAAAGAGAAGCAGTCTGTTCCAACACTTCAATTCAATGTGCGAAGTGAATGGAGTGTTGCTTCACTTTCTAAATGCTGTCCTTTCAGAGAAAATCACTTTCCTTTGAAAGTGCCTTAAGCTACTTACAAGCATTCATCAGAAACTCACATGCATTTCTCTGAAAGAGCAGCAGTCTGTTCCAACACTTCAATTCACTGTGCGAAGTGAATGGAGTGTTGCTTCACTTTCTAAATGCTGTCCTTTCAGAGAAAATCACTTTCTTTTGAAAGTGCCTTAAACTACTTTCAAGCATTCACAAAAAGCTCACATGCGTTTCTCTGAAAGAGAAGCAGTCTGTTTCAACACTTCAATTCACTGTGCAAAGTGTATGGAGTGTTGCTTCACTTTCTAAATGCTGTCCTTTCAGAGAAAATCACTTTCCTTTGAAAGTGCCTTAAGCTACTTGCAAGCATTCACAAGAAACACTAATGCGTTTATATGAAAGAGTAGCACTCTGTTCCAACACTTCAATTCACTGCACGAAGGGAATGGAGTGTTGCTTCACTTTCTAAATGCTGTCCTTTCAGAGATAATCACTTTCCTTTGAAAGTGCCTTAAGCTACTTGCAAGCATTAGGAAGAAACTCACATGCGTTTCTATGAAAGATAAGCAGTCTGTTCCAACACTTCAATTCACTGTGCAAAGTGAATGGAGTGTTGCTTCACTTTCTAAATGCTGTCCTTTCAGAGATAATCACTTTCCTTTGAAAGTGCCTTAAGCTACTTACAAGCATTCAACAGAAACTCACATGCATTTCTCTGAAAGAGAAGCAGTCTGTTCCCACACTTCAATTCACTGTGCAAAGTGAATGGAGTGTTGCTTCACTTTCTAAATTCTGTCCTTTCAGAGAAAATCACTTTCCTTTGAAAGTGCCTTAAACTACTTTCAAGCATTCATAAAAAACTCACATGCGTTTCTCTGAAAGAGAAGCAGTCTGTTCCAACACTTCAATTCACAGTGCGAAGTGAATGGAGTGTTGCTTCACTTTCTAAATGCTGTCCTTTCAGAGAAAATCACTTTCCTTTGAAAGTGCCTTAAGCTACTTGCAAGCATTAGAAAGAAACTCACATGCGTTTCTCTAAAAGGAAGCAGTCTGTTCCAACACTTCAATTCACAGTGTGAAGTGAATGGAGTGTTGCCTCACTTTCTAAATGCTGTCCTTTCAGAGAAAATCACTTTCCTTTGAAAGTGCCTTAAGCTACTTACAAGAATTCAACAGAAACTCACATGCGTTTCTCTGAAAGAGAAGCAGTCTGTTCCAATACTTCAATTCACTGTGCGAAGTGAATGGATTGGTGCTTCACTTTCCAAATGCTGTCCTATTAGAGAAAATCACTTTCCTTTGAAAGTGCCTTAAGCTACTTGCAAGCATTAGGAAGAAACTCACATGCGTTTCTCTGAAAGAGAAGCAGTCTGTTCCAACACTTCAATTCACTGTGCGAAGTGAATGGAGTGTTGCTTCACGTTCTAAATGCTGTCCTTTCAGAGAAAATCACTTTCCTTTGAAAGTGCCTTACGCTACTTACAAGAATTCACCAGAAACTCACATGCATTTCTCTGAAAGAGAAGCAGTCTGTTCCAACACTTCAATTCACTGTGCGAAGTGAATGGAGTGTTGCTTCACTTTCTAAATGCTGTCCTTTCAGAGAAAATTATTTTCCTTTGAAACTGCCTTAAGCTACTTGCAAGCATTAGGAAGAAACTCACATGCGTTTCTATGAAAGATAAGCAGTCTGTTCCAACACTTCAATTCACTGTGCGAAGTGAATGGAGTGATGCTTCACTTTCTAAATGCTGTCCTTTCAGAGAAAATCACTTTCCTTTGAAAGTGCCTTAAGCTACTTACAAGCATTCAACAGAAACTCACATGCATTTCTCTGAAAGAGAAGCAGTCTGTTCCAA
Organism: Myodes glareolus; assembly: GCF_982192425.1. NCBI lineage: Eukaryota > Metazoa > Chordata > Mammalia > Rodentia > Cricetidae > Myodes > Myodes glareolus. Next base: position 851,343 of record NW_028263210.1, on the reverse strand, counting down.
CAATTCAATTCACTGTGCGAAGTGAATGGAGTGTTGCTTCACTTTCTAAATTCTGTCCTTTCAGAGAAAATCACTTTCCTTTGAAAGTGCCTTAAACTACTTTCAAGCATTCATAAAAAACTCACATGCGTTTCTCTGAAAGAGAAGCAGTCTGTTCCAACACTTCAATAATTTGTGCGAAGTGAATGGAGTGTTGCTTCACTTTCTAAATGCTGTCCTTTCAGAGAAAATCACTTTCCTTTGAAAGTGCCTTAAGGTACTTGCAAGCATTAGGAAGAAACTCACATGCGTTTCTCTAAAAGGAAGCAGTCTCTTCGAACACTTCAATTCACTGTGTGAAGTGAATGGAGTGTTGCCTCACTTTCTACATGTTGTCATTTCAGAGAAAATCACTTTCCTTTGAAAGTGCCTTAAGCTACTTACAAGCATTCAACAGAAACTCACATGCGTTTCTCTGAAAGAGAAGCAGTCTGTTCCAACTCTTCAATTCTCTGTGCGAAGTGAATGGAGTGGTGCTTCAGTTTCCAAATGCTGTCCTTTTAGAGAAAATCACTTTCCTTTGAAAGTGCCTTAAGCTACTTGCAAGCATTAGGAAGAAACTCACATGCGTTTCTCTGAAAGAGAAGCAGTCTGTTCCAACACTTCAATTCACTTTGCGAAGTGAATGGAGTGTTGCTTCACGTTCTAAATGCTGTCCTTTCAGAGAAAATCACTTTCCTTTGAAAGTGCCTTACGCTAGTTACAAGCATTCACCAGAAACTCACATGCATTTCTCTGAAAGAGAAGCAGTCTGTTCCAACACTTCACTTCACTGTGCGAAGTGAATGGAGTGTTGCTTCACTTTCTAAATGCTGTCCTTTCAGAGAAAATCATTTTCCTTTGAAAGTGCCTTAAGCAACTTGCAAGCATTCACAAGAAACACTAATGCGTTTCTATGAAAGAGAAGCACTCTCTTCCAACACTTCAATTCACTGCACGAAGGGAATGGAGTGTTGCTTCACTTTCTAAATGCTGTCCTTTCAGAGATAATCACTTTCCTTTGAAAGTGCCTTAAGCAACTTGCAAGCATTCACCAGAAACTCACATGCGTTTCTCTGAAATAGAAGCAGTCTGTTCCAACACTTCAATTCACTGTGCGAAGTGAACGGAGTGTTGCTTCACTTTCTAAATGCTGTCCTTTCAGAGAAAATCACTTTCCTTTGAAAGTGCCTTTAGGAACTTGCAAGCATTCACCAGAAACTCACATGCGTTTCTCTGAAATAGAAGCAGTCTGTTCCAACACTTCAATTCACTGTGCGAAGTGAATGGAGTGTTGCTTCACTTTCTAAATGCTGTCCTTTCAGAGAAAATCACTTTCCTTTGAAAGTGCCTTAAGCTACTTGCAAGCATTAGGAAGAAACTCACATGCGTTTCTCTGAAAGAGAAGCAGTCTGTTCCAACACTTCAATTCACTGTGCGAAGTGAATGGAGTGTTGCTTCACTTTCTAAATGCTGTCTTTCAGTGAAAATCACTTTCCTTTGAAAGTGCCTTTAGCTACTTACAAGCATTCAACAGAAACTCCCATGCATTTCTCTGAAAGAGAAGCAGTTTGTTCCAACACTTCAATTCACTGTGCGAAGTGAATGGAGTGTTGCTTCACTTTCTAAATGCTGTCCTTTCAGAGAAAATCACTTTGTTTGAAAGTGCCTTAAGCTACTTACAAGCATTCACCAGAAACTCACATGCGTTTCTCTGAAAGAGAAGCAATCTGTTCCAACACTTCAATTCACTGTGCAAAGTGAATGGAGTGTTGCCTCACTTTCTAAATGCTGTCCTTTCAGAGAAAATCACTTTCCTTTGAAAGTGCCTTAAGCTACTTTCCAGCATTCACAGGAAACACACATGTGTTTCTCTGAAATAGAAGCAGTCTGTTCCAACACTTCAATTCACTGTGCGAAGTGAATGGAGTGTTGCTTCACTTTCTAAATCCTGTCCTTTCAGAGAAAATCACTTTTGTTTGAAAGTGCCTTAAGCAACTTTCAAGCATTCACAAGAAATTCATATGCATTTCTCTGAAAGAGAATCCATCTCTTCCAACACTTCAATTCACTGTGCGTAGTGAATGGAGTGTTGCTTCACTTTCTAAATGCCGTCCTTTCAGTGAAAATCACGTTCCTTTGAAATTGCCTTAAGCTACTTATAAGCATTCACCAGAAACTAACATGTGTTTCTCTGAAAGAGAAGCAATATGTTCCAACACTTCAATTCACTGTGCAAAGTGAATGGAGTGTTGCCTCACTTTCGATATGCTGTCCTTTCAGAGAAAATCACTTTCTTTTGAAAGTGCCTTAAACTACTTTCAAGCATTCACAAAAAGCTCACATGCGTTTCTCTGAAAGAGAAGCAGTCTGTTTCAACACTTCAATTCACTGTGCGAAGTGAATGGAGTGTTGCTTCACTTTCTAAATGCTGTCCTTTCAGAGAAAATCACTTTCCTTTGAAAGTGCCTTAAGCTACTTGCAAGCATTAGAAAGAAACTCACATGCGTTTCTCTAAAAGGAAGCAGTCTGTTCCAACACTTCAATTCACAGTGTGAAGTGAATGGAGTGTTGCCTCACTTTCTAAATGCTGTCCTTTCAGAGAAAATCACTTTCCTTTGAAAGTGCCTTAAGCTACTTACAAGAATTCAACAGAAACTCACATGTGTTTCTCTGAAAGAGAAGCAGTCTGTTCCAACACTTCAATTCACTGTGCGAAGTGAATGGATTGGTGCTTCACTTTCCAAATGCTGTCCTATTAGAGAAAATCACTTTCCTTTGAAAGTGCCTTAAGCTACTTGCAAGCATTAGGAAGAAACTCACATGCGTTTCTCTGAAAGAGAAGCAGTCTGTTCCAACACTTCAATTCACTGTGCGAAGTGAATGGAGTGTTGCTTCACGTTCTAAATGCTGTCCTTTCAGAGAAAATCACTTTCCTTTGAAAGTGCCTTACGCTACTTACAAGAATTCACCAGAAACTCACATGCATTTCTCTGAAAGAGAAGCAGTCTGTTCCAACACTTCAATTCACTGTGCGAAGTGAATGGAGTGTTGCTTCACTTTCTAAATGCTGTCCTTTCAGAGAAAATTATTTTCCTTTGAAACTGCCTTAAGCTACTTGCAAGCATTAGGAAGAAACTCACATGCATTTCTCTGAAAGAGAAGCAGTCTGTTCCAACACTTCAATTCACTGTGCGAAGTGAATGGAGTGTTGCTTCACTTTCTAAATGCTGTCCTTTCAGAGAAAATCACTTTCCTTTGAAAGTGCCTTAAGCTACTTACAAGCATTCAACAGAAACTCACATGCATTTCTCTGAAAGAGAAGCAGTCTGTTCCAACAATTCAATTCACTGTGCGAAGTGAATGGAGTGTTGCTTCACTTTCTAAATTCTGTCCTTTCAGAGAAAATCACTTTCCTTTGAAAGTGCCTTAAACTACTTTCAAGCATTCATAAAAAACTCACATGCGTTTCTCTGAAAGAGAAGCAGTCTGTTCCAACACTTCAATAATTTGTGCGAAGTGAATGGAGTGTTGCTTCACTTTCTAAATGCTGTCCTTTCAGAGAAAATCACTTTCCTTTGAAAGTGCCTTAAGGTACTTGCAAGCATTAGGAAGAAACTCACATGCGTTTCTCTAAAAGGAAGCAGTCTCTTCGAACACTTCAATTCACTGTGTGAAGTGAATGGAGTGTTGCCTCACTTTCTACATGTTGTCATTTCAGAGAAAATCACTTTCCTTTGAAAGTGCCTTAAGCTACTTACAAGCATTCAACAGAAACTCACATGCGTTTCTCTGAAAGAGAAGCAGTCTGTTCCAACTCTTCAATTCTCTGTGCGAAGTGAATGGAGTGGTGCTTCAGTTTCCAAATGCTGTCCTTTTAGAGAAAATCACTTTCCTTTGAAAGTGCCTTAAGCTACTTGCAAGCATTAGGAAGAAACTCACATGCGTTTCTCTGAAAGAGAAGCAGTCTGTTCCAACACTTCAATTCACTTTGCGAAGTGAATGGAGTGTTGCTTCACGTTCTAAATGCTGTCCTTTCAGAGAAAATCACTTTCCTTTGAAAGTGCCTTACGCTAGTTACAAGCATTCACCAGAAACTCACATGCATTTCTCTGAAAGAGAAGCAGTCTGTTCCAACACTTCACTTCACTGTGCGAAGTGAATGGAGTGTTGCTTCACTTTCTAAATGCTGTCCTTTCAGAGAAAATCACTTTCCTTTGAAAGTGCCTTTAGGAACTTGCAAGCATTCACCAGAAACTCACATGCGTTTCTCTGAAATAGAAGCAGTCTGTTCCAACACTTCAATTCACTGTGCGAAGTGAATGGAGTGTTGCTTCACTTTCTAAATGCTGTCCTTTCAGAGAAAATCACTTTCCTTTGAAAGTGCCTTAAGGTACTTGCAAGCATTAGGAAGAAACTCACATGCGTTTCTCTAAAAGGAAGCAGTCTCTTCGAACACTTCAATTCACTGTGTGAAGTGAATGGAGTGTTGCCTCACTTTCTACATGTTGTCATTTCAGAGAAAATCACTTTCCTTTGAAAGTGCCTTAAGCTACTTACAAGCATTCAACAGAAACTCACATGCGTTTCTCTGAAAGAGAAGCAGTCTGTTCCAACTCTTCAATTCTCTGTGCGAAGTGAATGGAGTGGTGCTTCAGTTTCCAAATGCTGTCCTTTTAGAGAAAATCACTTTCCTTTGAAAGTGCCTTAAGCTACTTGCAAGCATTAGGAAGAAACTCACATGCGTTTCTCTGAAAGAGAAGCAGTCTGTTCCAACACTTCAATTCACTTTGCGAAGTGAATGGAGTGTTGCTTCACGTTCTAAATGCTGTCCTTTCAGAGAAAATCACTTTCCTTTGAAAGTGCCTTACGCTAGTTACAAGCATTCACCAGAAACTCACATGCATTTCTCTGAAAGAGAAGCAGTCTGTTCCAACACTTCACTTCACTGTGCGAAGTGAATGGAGTGTTGCTTCACTTTCTAAATGCTGTCCTTTCAGAGAAAATCACTTTCCTTTGAAAGTGCCTTTAGGAACTTGCAAGCATTCACCAGAAACTCACATGCGTTTCTCTGAAATAGAAGCAGTCTGTTCCAACACTTCAATTCACTGTGCGAAGTGAATGGAGTGTTGCTTCACTTTCTAAATGCTGTCCTTTCAGAGAAAATCACTTTCCTTTGAAAGTGCCTTAAGCTACTTGCAAGCATTAGGAAGAAACTCACATGCGTTTCTCTGAAAGAGAAGCAGTCTGTTCCAACACTTCAATTCACTGTGCGAAGTGAATGCAGTGTTGCTTCACTTTCTAAATGCTGTCTTTCAGTGAAAATCACTTTCCTTTGAAAGTGCCTTTAGCTACTTACAAGCATTCAACAGAAACTCCCATGCATTTCTCTGAAAGAGAAGCAGTTTGTTCCAACACTTCAATTCACTGTGCGAAGTGAATGGAGTGTTGCTTCACTTTCTAAATGCTGTCCTTTCAGAGAAAATCACTTTGTTTGAAAGTGCCTTAAGCTACTTACAAGCATTCACCAGAAACTCACATGCGTTTCTCTGAAAGAGAAGCAATCTGTTCCAACACTTCAATTCACTGTGCAAAGTGAATGGAGTGTTGCCTCACTTTCGAAATGCTGTCCTTTCAGAGAAAATCACTTTCCTTTGAAAGTGCCTTAAGCTACTTTCAAGCATTCACAGGAAACACACATGTGTTTCTCTGAAATAGAAGCAGTCTGTTCCAACACTTCAATTCACTGTGCGAAGTGAATGGAGTGTTGCTTCACTTTCTAAATCCTGTCCTTTCAGAGAAAATCACTTTTGTTTGAAAGTGCCTTAAGCAACTTTCAAGCATTCACAAGAAATTCATATGCATTTCTCTGAAAGAGAATCCATCTCTTCCAACACTTCAATTCACTGTGCGTAGTGAATGGAGTGTTGCTTCACTTTCTAAATGCCGTCCTTTCAGTGAAAATCACGTTCCTTTGAAATTGCCTTAAGCTACTTATAAGCATTCACCAGAAACTAACATGTGTTTCTCTGAAAGAGAAGCAATATGTTCCAACACTTCAATTCACTGTGCAAAGTGAATGGAGTGTTGCCTCACTTTCTAAATGCTGTCCTTTCAGAGAAAATCACTTTCCTTTGAAAGTGCCTTAAGCTACTTACAAGAATTCAACAGAAACTCACATGTGTTTCTCTGAAAGAGAAGCAGTCTGTTCCAACACTTCAATTCACTGTGCGAAGTGAATGGATTGGTGCTTCACTTTCCAAATGCTGTCCTATTAGAGAAAATCACTTTCCTTTGAAAGTGCCTTAAGCTACTTGCAAGCATTAGGAAGAAACTCACATGCGTTTCTCTGAAAGAGAAGCAGTCTGTTCCAACACTTCAATTCACTGTGCGAAGTGAATGGAGTGTTGCTTCACGTTCTAAATGCTGTCCTTTCAGAGAAAATCACTTTCCTTTGAAAGTGCCTTACGCTACTTACAAGAATTCACCAGAAACTCACATGCATTTCTCTGAAAGAGAAGCAGTCTGTTCCAACACTTCAATTCACTGTGCGAAGTGAATGGAGTGTTGCTTCACTTTCTAAATGCTGTCCTTTCAGAGAAAATTATTTTCCTTTGAAACTGCCTTAAGCTACTTGCAAGCATTAGGAAGAAACTCACATGCATTTCTCTGAAAGAGAAGCAGTCTGTTCCAACACTTCAATTCACTGTGCGAAGTGAATGGAGTGTTGCTTCACTTTCTAAATGCTGTCCTTTCAGAGAAAATCACTTTCCTTTGAAAGTGCCTTAAGCTACTTACAAGCATTCAACAGAAACTCACATGCATTTCTCTGAAAGAGAAGCAGTCTGTTCCAACAATTCAATTCACTGTGCGAAGTGAATGGAGTGTTGCTTCACTTTCTAAATTCTGTCCTTTCAGAGAAAATCACTTTCCTTTGAAAGTGCCTTAAACTACTTTCAAGCATTCATAAAAAACTCACATGCGTTTCTCTGAAAGAGAAGCAGTCTGTTCCAACACTTCAATAATTTGTGCGAAGTGAATGGAGTGTTGCTTCACTTTCTAAATGCTGTCCTTTCAGAGAAAATCACTTTCCTTTGAAAGTGCCTTAAGGTACTTGCAAGCATTAGGAAGAAACTCACATGCGTTTCTCTAAAAGGAAGCAGTCTCTTCGAACACTTCAATTCACTGTGTGAAGTGAATGGAGTGTTGCCTCACTTTCTACATGTTGTCATTTCAGAGAAAATCACTTTCCTTTGAAAGTGCCTTAAGCTACTTACAAGCATTCAACAGAAACTCACATGCGTTTCTCTGAAAGAGAAGCAGTCTGTTCCAACTCTTCAATTCTCTGTGCGAAGTGAATGGAGTGGTGCTTCAGTTTCCAAATGCTGTCCTTTTAGAGAAAATCACTTTCCTTTGAAAGTGCCTTAAGCTACTTGCAAGCATTAGGAAGAAACTCACATGCGTTTCTCTGAAAGAGAAGCAGTCTGTTCCAACACTTCAATTCACTTTGCGAAGTGAATGGAGTGTTGCTTCACGTTCTAAATGCTGTCCTTTCAGAGAAAATCACTTTCCTTTGAAAGTGCCTTACGCTAGTTACAAGCATTCACCAGAAACTCACATGCATTTCTCTGAAAGAGAAGCAGTCTGTTCCAACACTTCACTTCACTGTGCGAAGTGAATGGAGTGTTGCTTCACTTTCTAAATGCTGTCCTTTCAGAGAAAATCACTTTCCTTTGAAAGTGCCTTTAGGAACTTGCAAGCATTCACCAGAAACTCACATGCGTTTCTCTGAAATAGAAGCAGTCTGTTCCAACACTTCAATTCACTGTGCGAAGTGAATGGAGTGTTGCTTCACTTTCTAAATGCTGTCCTTTCAGAGAAAATCACTTTCCTTTGAAAGTGCCTTAAGGTACTTGCAAGCATTAGGAAGAAACTCACATGCGTTTCTCTAAAAGGAAGCAGTCTCTTCGAACACTTCAATTCACTGTGTGAAGTGAATGGAGTGTTGCCTCACTTTCTACATGTTGTCATTTCAGAGAAAATCACTTTCCTTTGAAAGTGCCTTAAGCTACTTACAAGCATTCAACAGAAACTCACATGCGTTTCTCTGAAAGAGAAGCAGTCTGTTCCAACTCTTCAATTCTCTGTGCGAAGTGAATGGAGTGGTGCTTCAGTTTCCAAATGCTGTCCTTTTAGAGAAAATCACTTTCCTTTGAAAGTGCCTTAAGCTACTTGCAAGCATTAGGAAGAAACTCACATGCGTTTCTCTGAAAGAGAAGCAGTCTGTTCCAACACTTCAATTCACTTTGCGAAGTGAATGGATTGTTGCTTCACGTTCTAAATGCTGTCCTTTCAGAGAAAATCACTTTCCTTTGAAAGTGCCTTACGCTAGTTACAAGCATTCACCAGAAACTCACATGCATTTCTCTGAAAGAGAAGCAGTCTGTTCCAACACTTCACTTCACTGTGCGAAGTGAATGGAGTGTTGCTTCACTTTCTAAATGCTGTCCTTTCAGAGAAAATCACTTTCCTTTGAAAGTGCCTTTAGGAACTTGCAAGCATTCACCAGAAACTCACATGCGTTTCTCTGAAATAGAAGCAGTCTGTTCCAACACTTCAATTCACTGTGCGAAGTGAATGGAGTGTTGCTTCACTTTCTAAATGCTGTCCTTTCAGAGAAAATCACTTTCCTTTGAAAGTGCCTTAAGCTACTTGCAAGCATTAGGAAGAAACTCACATGCGTTTCTCTGAAAGAGAAGCAGTCTGTTCCAACACTTCAATTCACTGTGCGAAGTGAATGCAGTGTTGCTTCACTTTCTAAATGCTGTCTTTCAGTGAAAATCACTTTCCTTTGAAAGTGCCTTTAGCTACTTACAAGCATTCAACAGAAACTCCCATGCATTTCTCTGAAAGAGAAGCAGTTTGCTCCAACACTTCAATTCACTGTGCGAAGTGAATGGAGTGTTGCTTCACTTTCTAAATGCTGTCCTTTCAGAGAAAATCACTTTGTTTGAAAGTGCCTTAAGCTACTTACAAGCATTCACCAGAAACTCACATGCGTTTCTCTGAAAGAGAAGCAATCTGTTCCAACACTTCAATTCACTGTGCAAAGTGAATGGAGTGTTGCCTCACTTTCGAAATGCTGTCCTTTCAGAGAAAATCACTTTCCTTTGAAAGTGCCTTAAGCTACTTTCAAGCATTCACAGGAAACACACATGTGTTTCTCTGAAATAGAAGCAGTCTGTTCCAACACTTCAATTCACTGTGCGAAGTGAATGGAGTGTTGCTTCACTTTCTAAATCCTGTCCTTTCAGAGAAAATCACTTTTGTTTGAAAGTGCCTTAAGCAACTTTCAAGCATTCACAAGAAATTCATATGCATTTCTCTGAAAGAGAATCCATCTCTTCCAACACTTCAATTCACTGTGCGTAGTGAATGGAGTGTTGCTTCACTTTCTAAATGCCGTCCTTTCAGTGAAAATCACGTTCCTTTGAAATTGCCTTAAGCTACTTATAAGCATTCACCAGAAACTAACATGTGTTTCTCTGAAAGAGAAGCAATATGTTCCAACACTTCAATTCACTGTGCAAAGTGAATGGAGTGTTGCCTCACTTTCGATATGCTGTCCTTTCAGAGAAAATCACTTTCCTTTGAAAGTGCCTTAAGCTTCTTGCAAGCATTAGGAAGAAACTCACATGCATTTCTCTGAAAGAGAAGCAGTCTGTTCCAACACTTCAATTCACTGTGCGAAGTGAATGGAGTGTTGCTTCACTTTCTAAATTCTGTCCTTTCAGAGAAAATCACTTTCTTTTGAAAGTGCCTTAAACTACTTTCAAGCATTCACAAAAAGCTCACATGCGTTTCTCTGAAAGAGAAGCAGTCTGTTTCAACACTTCAATTCACTGTGCAAAGTGTATGGAGTGTTCCTTCACTTTCTAAATGCTGTCCTTTCAGAGAAAATCACTTTCCTTTGAAAGTGCCTTAAGCAACTTGCAAGCATTCACAAGAAACACTAATGCGTTTATATGAAAGAGAAGCACTCTGTTCCAACACTTCAATTCACTGCACGAAGGGAATGGAGTGTTGCTTCACTTTCTAAATGCTGTCCTTTCAGAGAAAATCACTTTCCTTTGAAAGTGCCTTAAGCTACTTACAAGCATTCACCAGAAACTCACATGCGTTTCTCTGAAAGAGAAGCAGTCTGTTTCAACACTTCAATTCACTGTGCGAAATGAATGGAGTGTTGCTTCACTTTCTAAATGCTGTCCTTTCAGAGAAAATCACTTTCCTTTGAAAGTGCCTTAAGCTACTTGCAAGCATTAGGAAGAAACTCACATGCGTTTCTCTGAAAGAGAAGCAGTCTGTTCCAACACTTCAATTCACTGTGCGAATTGAATGGAGTGTTGCTTCACTTTCTAAATGCTGTCCTTTCAGAGAAAATCCCTTTCCTCTGAATGTGCCTTAAGCTACTTACAAGCATTCAACAGAAACTCACATGCATTTCTCTGAAAGAGAAGCAATCTGTTCCAACACTTCAATTCTCTGTGCTAAGTGAATGGAGTGTTGCTTCACTTTCTTAATGCTGTCCTTTCAGAGAAAATCACTTTCATTTGATAGTGCCTTAAGCTACTTGCAAGCATTCACAAGAAACACTAATGCGTTTCTCTGAAAGAGAAGCAGTCTGTTCCAAAACTTCAGTACACTGTGTGAAGTGAATGGAGTGTTGCCTCACTTTCTAAATGCTGTCTTTTCAGAGAAAATCACTTTCCTTTGAAAATGCCTTAAGCTACTTACAAGCATTCAACAGAAACTCACATGCGTTTCTCTGAAAGAGAAGCAGTCTGTTCCAACAATTCAATTCACTGTGCGAAGTGAATGGAGTGTTGCTTCACTTTCTAAATGCTGTCCTTTCAGAGAAAATCACTTTCCTTTGAAAGTGCCTTAAGCTACTTGCAAGCATTCACAAGAAACACTAATGCGTGTCTATGAAAGAGAAGCAGTCTGTTCCAACACTTCAATTCATTGCACGAAGGGAATGGAGTGTTGCTTCACTTTCTAAATGCTGTCCTTTCAGAGAAAATCACTTTCCTTTGAAAGAGCCTTGAGATACTTACAAGCATTCACCAGAAACTCACATGCGTTTCTCTGAAATAGAAGCAGTCTGTTCCAACACTTCAATTCACTGTGCGAAGTGAATGGAGTGTTGCTTCACTTTCTAAATGCTGTCCTTTCAGAGAAAATCACTTTCCTTTGAAAGTGCCTTAAACTACTTTCAAGCATTCATAAAAAACTCACATGCGTTTGTCTGAAAGAGAAGCAGTCTGTTCCAACACTTCAATAATTTGTGCGAAGTGAATGGAGTGTTGCTTCACTTTCTAAATGCTGTCCTTTCAGAGAAAATCACTTTCCTTTGAAAGTGCCTTAAGGTACTTGCAAGCATTAGGAAGAAACTCACATGCGTTTCTCTAAAAGGAAGCAGTCTCTTCGAACACTTCAATTCACTGTGCGAAGTGAATGGAGTGTTGCCTCACTTTCTACATGTTGTCATTTCAGAGAAAATCACTTTCCTTTCAAAGTGCCTTAAGCTACTTACAAGCATTCAACAGAAACTCACATGCGTTTCTCTGAAATAGAAGCAGTCTGTTCCAACTCTTCAATTCTCTGTGCGAAGTGAATGGAGTGGTGCTTCACTTTCCAAATGCTGTCCTTTTAGAGAAATCACTTTCCTTTGAAAGTGCCTTAAGCTACTTGCAAGCATTAGGAAGAAACTCACATGCGTTTCTCTGAAAGAGAAGCAGTCTGTTCCAACACTTCAATTCACTTTGCGAAGTGAATGGAGTGTTGCTTCACGTGCTAAATGCTGTCCTTTCAGAGAAAATCACTTTCCTTTGAAAGTGCCTTACGCTACTTACAAGCATTCACCAGAAACTCACATGCATTTCTCTGAAAGAGAAGCAGTCTGTTCCAACACTTCACTTCACTGTGCGAAGTGAATGGAGTGTTGCTTCACTTTCTAAAAGCTGTCCTTTCAGAGAAAATCATTTTCCTTTGAAAGTGCCTTAAGCAACTTGCAAGCATTCACAAGAAACACTAATGCGTTTCTATGAAAGAGAAGCACTCTCCTCCAACACTTCAATTCACTGCACAAAGGGAATGGAGTGTTGCTTCACTTTCTAAATGCTGTCCTTTCAGAGATAATCACTTTCCTTTGAAAGTGCCTTAAGCAACTTGCAAGCATTCACCAGAAACTCACATGCGTTTCTCTGAAATAGAAGCAGTCTGTTCCAACACTTCAATTCACTGTGCGAAGTGAACGGAGTGTTGCTTCACTTTCTAAATGCTGTCCTTTCAGAGAAAATCACTTTCCTTTGAAAGTGCCTTTAGCAACTTGCAAGCATTCACCAGAAACTCACATGCGTTTCTCTGAAATAGAAGCAGTCTGTTCCAACACTTCAATTCACTGTGCGAAGTGAATGGAGTGTTGCTTCACTTTCTAAATACTGTCCTTTCAGAGAAAATCACTTTCCTTTGAAAGTGCCTTAAGCTACTTGCAAGCATTAGGAAGAAACTCACATGCATTTCTCTGAAAGAGAAGCAGTCTGTTCCAACACTTCAATTCACTGTGCGAAGTGAATGGAGTGTTGCTTCACTTTCTAAATGCTGTCTTTCAGTGAAAATCACTTTCCTTTGAAAGTGCCTTAAGCTACTTACAAGCATTCAACAGAAACTCCCATGCATTTCTCTGAAAGAGAAGCAGTTTGTTCCAACACTTCAATTCACTGTGCGAAGTGAATGGAGTGTTGCTTCACTTTCTAAATGCTGTCCTTTCAGAGAAAATCACTTTGTTTGAAAGTGCCTTAAGCTACTTACAAGCATTCACCAGAAACTCACATGCGTTTCTCTGAAAGAGAAGCAGTCTGTTCCAACACTTCAGTTCATTGTGGGAAGTGAATCGACTGTTGCTTCACTTTCTAAATGCTGTCCTTTCAGAGAAAATCACTTTCCTTTGAAAGTGCCTTAAGCTACTTGCAAGCATTCACAGGAGACACAGATGCGTTTCTCTGAAAGAGAAGCAGTCTGTTCCAACACTTCAATTCACAGTGCGAAGTGAATGGAATGTTACTTCACTTTCTAAATGCTGTCCTTCCCGAGAAAATCACGTTCCTTTGAAAATGCCTTAAGCTACTTACAAGCATTCACCAGAAACTCACATGTGTTTCTCTGAAAGAGAAGCAATCTGTTCCAACACTTCAATTCACTGTGCAAAGTGAATGGAGTGTTGCCTCACTTTTGAAATGCTGTCCTTTCAGAGAAAATCACTTTCCTTTGAAAGTGCCTTAAGCTACTTTCAAGCATTCACAGGAAACACACATGTGTTTCTCTGAAATAGAAGCAGTCTGTTCCAACACTTCAATTCACTGTCCGAAGTGAATGGAGTGTTGCTTCACTTTCTAAATCCTGTCCTTTCAGAGAAAATCACTTTTGTTTGAAAGTGCCTTAAGCAACTTTCAAGCATTCACAAGAAATTCATATGCATTTCTCTGAAAGAGAATCCATCTCTTCCAACACTTCAATTCACTGTGCGTAGTGAATGGAGTGTTGCTTCACTTTCTAAATGCCGTCCTTTCAGTGAAAATCACGTTCCTTTGAAATTGCCTTAAGCTACTTATAAGCATTCACCAGAAACTAACATGTGTTTCTCTGAAAGAGAAGCAGTCTGTTCCAACACTTCAATTCACTGTGCAAAGTGAATGGAGTGTTGCCTCACTTTCTAAATGCTGTCTTTTCAGAGAAAATCACTTTCCTTTGAAAATGCCTTAAGCTACTTACAAGCATTCAACAGAAACTCACATGCGTTTCTCTGAAAGAGAAGCAGTCTGTTCCAACAATTCAATTCACTGTGCGAAGTGAATGGAGTGTTGCTTCACTTTCTAAATGCTGTCCTTTCAGAGAAAATCACTTTCCTTTGAAAGTGCCTTAAGCTACTTGCAAGCATTCACAGGAAACACTAATGCGTTTCTATGAAAGAGAAGCAGTCTGTTCCAACACTTCAATTCATTGCACGAAGGGAATGGAGTGTTGCTTCACTTTCTAAATGCTGTCCTTTCAGAGAAAATCACTTTCCTTTGAAAGAGCCTTGAGATACTTACAAGCATTCACCAGAAACTCACATGCGTTTCTCTGAAATAGAAGCAGTCTGTTCCAACACTTCAATTCACTGTGCGAAGTGTATGGAGTGTTGCTTCACTTTCTAAATGCTGTCCTTTCAGAGAAAATCACTTTCCTTTGAAAGTGCCTTAAGCTACTTGAAAGCATTCAACAGAAACTCCCATGCATTTCTCTGAAAGAGAAGCAGTTTGTTCCAACACTTCAATTCACTGTGCGAAGTGAATGGAGTGTTGCTTCACTTTCTAAATGCTGTCCTTTCAGAGAAAATCACTTTGTTTGAAAGTGCCTTAAGCTACTTACAAGCATTCACCAGAAACTCACATGCGTTTCTCTGAAAGAGAAGCAGTCTGTTATAACACTTCAGTTCATTGTGGGAAGTGAATCGAGTGTTGCTTCACTTTCTAAATGCTGTCCTTTCAGAGAAAATCACTTTCCTTTGAAAGTGCCTTAAGCTACTTGCAAGCATTCACAGGAAACACAGATGCGTTTCTCTGAAAGAGAAGCAGTCTGTTCCAACACTTCAATTCACTGTGCGAAGTGAATGGAATGTTACTTCACTTTCTAAATATTGTCCTTCCCGAGAAAATCACGTTCCTTTGAAAATGCCTTAAGCTACTTACAAGCATTCACCAGAAACTCACATGTGTTTCTCTGAAAGAGAAGCAGTCTGTTCCAACACTTCAATTCACTGTGCAAAGTGAATGGAGTGTTGCCTCACTTTCGAAATGCTGTCCTTTCAGAGAAAATCACTTTCCTTTGAAAGTGCCTTAAGCTTCTTGCAAGCATTAGGAAGAAACTCACATGCGTTTCTCTGAAAGAGAAGCAGTCTGTTCCAACACTTCAATTCACTGTGTGAAGTGAATGGAGTGTTGCCTCACTTTTTAAATGCTGTCCTTTCAGAGAAAATCACTTTCCTTTGAAAATGACTTAAGCTACTTACAAGCATTCAACAGAAACTCACATGCGTTTCTCTGAAAGAGAAGCAGTCTGTTCCAACACTTCAATTCAATGTGTGAAGTGAATGGAGTGTTGCTTCACTTTCTAAATGCTGTCCTTTCAGAGAAAATCACTTTCTTTTGAAAGTGCCTTAAACTACTTTCAAGCATTCACAAAAAGCTCACATGCGTTTCTCTGAAAGAGAAGCAGTCTGTTTCAACACTTCAATTCACTGTGCAAAGTGTATGGAGTGTTGCTTCACTTTCTAAATGCTGTCCTTTCAGAGAAAATCACTTTCCTTTGAAAATGCCTTAAGCTACTTGCAAGCATTCACAAGAAACACTAATGCGTTTATATGAAAGAGTAGCACTCTGTTCCAACACTTCAATTCACTGCACGAAGGGAATGGAGTGTTGCTTCACTTTCTAAATGCTGTCCTTTCAGAGATAATCACTTTCCTTTGAAAGTGCCTTAAGCTACTTGCAAGCATTAGGAAGAAACTCACATGCGTTTCTATGAAAGATAAGCAGTCTGTTCCAACACTTCAATTCACTGTGCAAAGTGAATGGAGTGTTGCTTCACTTTCTAAATGCTGTCCTTTCAGAGATAATCACTTTCCTTTGAAAGTGCCTTAAGCTACTTACAAGCATTCAACAGAAACTCACATGCATTTCTCTGAAAGAGAAGCAGTCTGTTCCAACACTTCAATTCACTGTGCAAAGTGAATGGAGTGTTGCTTCACTTTCTAAATTCTGTCCTTTCAGAGAAAATCACTTTCCTTTGAAAGTGCCTTAAACTACTTTCAAGCATTCATAAAAAACTCACATGCGTTTCTCTGAAAGAGAAGCAGTCTGTTCCAACACTTCAATTCACAGTGCGAAGTGAATGGAGTGTTGCTTCACTTTCTAAATGCTGTCCTTTCAGAGAAAATCACTTTCCTTTGAAAGTGCCTTAAGCTACTTGCAAGCATTAGGAAGAAACTCACATGCGTTTCTCTAAAAGGAAGCAGTCTGTTCCAACACTTCAATTCACAGTGCGAAGTGAATGGAATGTTACTTCACTTTCTAAATGCTGTCCTTCCCGAGAAAATCACGTTCCTTTGAAAATGCCTTAAGCTACTTACAAGCATTCACCAGAAACTCACATGTGTTTCTCTGAAAGAGAAGCAATCTGTTCCAACACTTCAATTCACTGTGCAAAGTGAATGGAGTGTTGCCTCACTTTCGAAATGCTGTCCTTTCAGAGAAAATCACTTTCCTTTGAAAGTGCCTTAAGCTACTTTCAAGCATTCACAGGAAACACACATGTGTTTCTCTGAAATAGAAGCAGTCTGTTCCAACACTTCAATTCACTGTGCGAAGTGAATGGAGTGTTGCTTCACTTTCTAAATCCTGTCCTTTCAGAGAAAATCACTTTTGTTTGAAAGTGCCTTAAGCAACTTTCAAGCATTCACAAGAAATTCATATGCATTTCTCTGAAAGAGAATCCATCTCTTCCAACACTTCAATTCACTGTGCGTAGTGAATGGAGTGTTGCTTCACTTTCTAAATGCCGTCCTTTCAGTGAAAATCACGTTCCTTTGAAATTGCGTTAAGCTACTTATAAGCATTCACCAGAAACTAACATGTGTTTCTCTGAAAGAGAAGCAGTTTGTTCCAACACTTCAATTCACTGTGCAAAGTGAATGGAGTGTTGCCTCACTTTCTAAATGCTGTCTTTTCAGAGAAAATCACTTTCCTTTGAAAATGCCTTAAGCTACTTACAAGCATTCAACAGAAACTCACATGCGTTTCTCTGAAAGAGAAGCAGTCTGTTCCAACAATTCAATTCACTGTGCGAAGTGAATGGAGTGTTGCTTCACTTTCTAAATGCTGTCCTTTCAGAGAAAATCACTTTCCTTTGAAAGTGCCTTAAGCTACTTGCAAGCATTCAACAGAAACTCCCATGCATTTCTCTGAAAGAGAAGCAGTTTGTTCCAACACTTCAATTCACTGTGCGAAGTGAATGGAGTGTTGCTTCACTTTCTAAATGCTGTCCTTTCAGAGAAAATCACTTTGTTTGAAAGTGCCTTAAGCTACTTACAAGCATTCACCAGAAACTCACATGCGTTTCTCTGAAAGAGAAGCAGTCTGTTATAACACTTCAGTTCATTGTGGGAAGTGAATCGAGTGTTGCTTCACTTTCTAAATGCTGTCCTTTCAGAGAAAATCACTTTCCTTTGAAAGTGCCTTAAGCTACTTGCAAGCATTCACAGGAAACACAGATGCGTTTCTCTGAAAGAGAAGCAGTCTGTTCCAACACTTCAATTCACTGTGCGAAGTGAATGGAATGTTACTTCACTTTCTAAATATTGTCCTTCCCGAGAAAATCACGTTCCTTTGAAAATGCCTTAAGCTACTTACAAGCATTCACCAGAAACTCACATGTGTTTCTCTGAAAGAGAAGCAGTCTGTTCCAACACTTCAATTCACTGTGCAAAGTGAATGGAGTGTTGCCTCACTTTCGAAATGCTGTCCTTTCAGAGAAAATCACTTTCCTTTGAAAGTGCCTTAAGCTTCTTGCAAGCATTAGGAAGAAACTCACATGCGTTTCTCTGAAAGAGAAGCAGTCTGTTCCAAAACTTCAATTCACTGTGTGAAGTGAATGGAGTGTTGCCTCACTTTTTAAATGCTGTCCTTTCAGAGAAAATCACTTTCCTTTGAAAATGACTTAAGCTACTTACAAGCATTCAACAGAAACTCACATGCGTTTCTCTGAAAGAGAAGCAGTCTGTTCCAACACTTCAATTCAATGTGTGAAGTGAATGGAGTGTTGCTTCACTTTCTAAATGCTGTCCTTTCAGAGAAAATCACTTTCTTTTGAAAGTGCCTTAAACTACTTTCAAGCATTCACAAAAAGCTCACATGCGTTTCTCTGAAAGAGAAGCAGTCTGTTTCAACACTTCAATTCACTGTGCAAAGTGTATGGAGTGTTGCTTCACTTTCTAAATGCTGTCCTTTCAGAGAAAATCACTTTCCTTTGAAAATGCCTTAAGCTACTTGCAAGCATTCACAAGAAACACTAATGCGTTTATATGAAAGAGTAGCACTCTGTTCCAACACTTCAATTCACTGCACGAAGGGAATGGAGTGTTGCTTCACTTTCTAAATGCTGTCCTTTCAGAGATAATCACTTTCCTTTGAAAGTGCCTTAAGCTACTTGCAAGCATTAGGAAGAAACTCACATGCGTTTCTATGAAAGATAAGCAGTCTGTTCCAACACTTCAATTCACTGTGCAAAGTGAATGGAGTGTTGCTTCACTTTCTAAATGCTGTCCTTTCAGAGATAATCACTTTCCTTTGAAAATGCCTTAAGCTACTTGCAAGCATTAGGAAGAAACTCACATGCGTTTCTCTAAAAGGAAGCAGTCTGTTCCAACACTTCAATTCACAGTGCGAAGTGAATGGAATGTTACTTCACTTTCTAAATGCTGTCCTTCCCGAGAAAATCACGTTCCTTTGAAAATGCCTTAAGCTACTTACAAGCATTCACCAGAAACTCACATGTGTTTCTCTGAAAGAGAAGCAATCTGTTCCAACACTTCAATTCACTGTGCAAAGTGAATGGAGTGTTGCCTCACTTTCGAAATGCTGTCCTTTCAGAGAAAATCACTTTCCTTTGAAAGTGCCTTAAGCTACTTTCAAGCATTCACAGGAAACACACATGTGTTTCTCTGAAATAGAAGCAGTCTGTTCCAACACTTCAATTCACTGTGCGAAGTGAATGGAGTGTTGCTTCACTTTCTAAATCCTGTCCTTTCAGAGAAAATCACTTTTGTTTGAAAGTGCCTTAAGCAACTTTCAAGCATTCACAAGAAATTCATATGCATTTCTCTGAAAGAGAATCCATCTCTTCCAACACTTCAATTCACTGTGCGTAGTGAATGGAGTGTTGCTTCACTTTCTAAATGCCGTCCTTTCAGTGAAAATCACGTTCCTTTGAAATTGCCTTAAGCTACTTATAAGCATTCACCAGAAACTAACATGTGTTTCTCTGAAAAAGAAGCAGTCTGTTCCAACACTTCAATTCACTGTGCAAAGTGAATGGAGTGTTGCCTCACTTTCTAAATGCTGTCTTTTCAGAGAAAATCACTTTCCTTTGAAAATGCCTTAAGCTACTTACAAGCATTCAACAGAAACTCACATGCGTTTCTCTGAAAGAGAAGCAGTCTGTTCCAACAATTCAATTCACTGTGCGAAGTGAATGGAGTGTTGCTTCACTTTCTAAATGCTGTCCTTTCAGAGAAAATCACTTTCCTTTGAAAGTGCCTTAAGCTACTTGCAAGCATTCACAAGAAACACTAATGCGTTTCTATGAAAGAGAAGCAGTCTATTCCAACACTTCAATTCATTGCACGAAGGGAATGGAGTGTTGCTTCACTTTCTAAATGCTGTCCTTTCAGAGAAAATCACTTTCCTTTGAAAGAGCCTTGAGATACTTACAAGCATTCACCAGAAACTCACATGCGTTTCTCTGAAATAGAAGCAGTCTGTTCCAACACTTCAATTCACTGTGGGAAGTGAATGGAGTGTTGCTTCACTTTCTAAATGCTGTCCTTTCAGAAAAAATCACTTTCCTTTGAAAGTGCCTTAAGCTACTTGCAAGCATTAGGAAGAAACTCACATGCGTTTCTCTGAAAGAGAAGCAGTCTATTCCAACACTTCAATTCACTGTGCGAAGTGAATGGAGTGTTGCTTCACTTTCTAAATGCTGTCTTTCAGTGAAAATCACTTTCCTTTGAAAGTGCCTTAAGCTACTTACAAGCATTCAACAGAAACTCCCATGCATTTCTCTGAAAGAGAAGCAGTTTGTTCCAACACTTCAATTCACTGTGCGAAGTGAATGGAGTGTTGCTTCACTTTCTAAATGCTGTCCTTTCAGAGAAAATCACTTTGTTTGAAAGTGCCTTAAGCTACTTACAAGCATTCACCAGAAACTCACATGCGTTTCTCTGAAAGAGAAGCAGTCTGTTATAACACTTCAGTTCATTGTGGGAAGTGAATCGAGTGTTGCTTCACTTTCTAAATGCTGTCCTTTCAGAGAAAATCACTTTCCTTTGAAAGTGCCTTAAGCTACTTGCAAGCATTCACAGGAAACACAGATGCGTTTCTCTGAAAGAGAAGCAGTCTGTTCCAACACTTCAATTCAATGTGTGAAGTGAATGGAGTGTTGCTTCACTTTCTAAATGCTGTCCTTTCAGAGAAAATCACTTTCTTTTGAAAGTGCCTTAAACTACTTTCAAGCATTCACAAAAAGCTCACATGCGTTTCTCTGAAAGAGAAGCAGTCTGTTTCAACACTTCAATTCACTGTGCAAAGTGTATGGAGTGTTGCTTCACTTTCTAAATGCTGTCCTTTCAGAGAAAATCACTTTCCTTCGAAAGTGCCTTAAGCTACTTGCAAGCATTCACAGGAAACACAGATGCGTTTCTCTGAAAGAGAAGTAGTCTGTTCCAACACTTCAATTCACTGTGCGAAGTGAATGGAATGTTACTTCACTTTCTAAATGTTGTCCTTCCCGAGAAAATCACGTTCCTTTGAAAATGCCTTAAGCTACTTACAAGCATTCACCAGAAACTCACATGTGTTTCTCTGAAAGAGAAGCAGTCTGTTCCAACACTTCAATTCACTGTGCAAAGTGAATGGAGTGTTGCCTCACTTTCGAAATGCTGTCCTTTCAGAGAAAATCACTTTCCTTTGAAAGTGCCTTAAGCTTCTTGCAAGCATTAGGAAGAAACTCACATGCGTTTCTCTGAAAGAGAAGCAGTCTGTTCCAAAACTTCAATTCACTGTGTGAAGTGAATGGAGTGTTGCCTCACTTTTTAAATGCTGTCCTTTCAGAGAAAATCACTTTCCTTTGAAAGTGCCTTAAGCTACTTACAAGCATTCATCAGAAACTCACATGCATTTCTCTGAAAGAGCAGCAGTCTGTTCCAACACTTCAATTCACTGTGCGAAGTGAATGGAGTGTTGCTTCACTTTCTAAATGCTGTCCTTTCAGAGAAAATCACTTTCTTTTGAAAGTGCCTTAAACTACTTTCAAGCATTCACAAAAAGCTCACATGCGTTTCTCTGAAAGAGAAGCAGTCTGTTTCAACACTTCAATTCACTGTGCAAAGTGTATGGAGTGTTGCTTCACTTTCTAAATGCTGTCCTTTCAGAGAAAATCACTTTCCTTTGAAAGTGCCTTAAGCTACTTGCAAGCATTCACAAGAAACACTAATGCGTTTATATGAAAGAGTAGCACTCTGTTCCAACACTTCAATTCACTGCACGAAGGGAATGGAGTGTTGCTTCACTTTCTAAATGCTGTCCTTTCAGAGATAATCACTTTCCTTTGAAAGTGCCTTAAGCTACTTGCAAGCATTAGGAAGAAACTCACATGCGTTTCTATGAAAGATAAGCAGTCTGTTCCAACACTTCAATTCACTGTGCAAAGTGAATGGAGTGTTGCTTCACTTTCTAAATGCAATCCTTTCAGAGATAATCACTTTCCTTTGAAAGTGCCTTAAGCTACTTACAAGCATTCAACAGAAACTCACATGCATTTCTCTGAAAGAGAAGCAGTCTGTTCCAACACTTCAATTCACTGTGCGAAGTGAATGGAGTGTTGCTTCACTTTCTAAATGCTGTCCTTTCAGAGAAAATCACTTTCTTTTGAAAGTGCCTTAAACTACTTTCAAGCATTCACAAAAAGCTCACATGCGTTTCTCTGAAAGAGAAGCAGTCTGTTTCAACACTTCAATTCACTGTGCAAAGTGTATGGAGTGTTGCTTCACTTTCTAAATGCTGTCCTTTCAGAGAAAATCACTTTCCTTTGAAAGTGCCTTAAGCTACTTGCAAGCATTAACAAGAAACACTAATGCGTTTATATGAAAGAGTAGCACTCTGTTCCAACACTTCAATTCACTGCACGAAGGGAATGGAGTGTTGCTTCACTTTCTAAATGCTGTCCTTTCAGAGATAATCACTTTCCTTTGAAAGTGCCTTAAGCTACTTGCAAGCATTAGGAAGAAACTCACATGCGTTTCTATGAAAGATAAGCAGTCTGTTCCAACACTTCAATTCACTGTGCAAAGTGAATGGAGTGTTGCTTCACTTTCTAAATGCAATCCTTTCAGAGATAATCACTTTCCTTTGAAAGTGCCTTAAGCTACTTACAAGCATTCAACAGAAACTCACATGCATTTCTCTGAAAGAGAAGCAGTCTGTTCCAACACTTCAATTCACTGTGCAAAGTGAATGGAGTGTTGCTTCACTTTCTAAATTCTGTCCTTTCAGAGAAAATCACTTTCCTTTGAAAGTGCCTTAAACTACTTTCAAGCATTCATAAAAAACTCACATGCGTTTCTCTGAAAGAGAAGCAGTCTGTTCCAACACTTCAATTCACAGTGCGAAGTGAATGGAGTGTTGCTTCACTTTCTAAATGCTGTCCTTTCAGAGAAAATCACTTTCCTTTGAAAGTGCCTTAAGCTACTTGCAAGCATTAGGAAGAAACTCACATGCGTTTCTCTAAAAGGAAGCAGTCTGTTCCAACACTTCAATTCACAGTGCGAAGTGAATGGAATGTTACTTCACTTTCTAAATGCTGTCCTTCCCGAGAAAATCACGTTCCTTTGAAAATGCCTTAAGCTACTTACAAGCATTCACCAGAAACTCACATGTGTTTCTCTGAAAGAGAAGCAATCTGTTCCAACACTTCAATTCACTGTGCAAAGTGAATGGAGTGTTGCCTCACTTTCGAAATGCTGTCCTTTCAGAGAAAATCACTTTCCTTTGAAAGTGCCTTAAGCTACTTTCAAGCATTCACAGGAAACACACATGTGTTTCTCTGAAATAGAAGCAGTCTGTTCCAACACTTCAATTCACTGTGCGAAGTGAATGGAGTGTTGCTTCACTTTCTAAATCCTGTCCTTTCAGAGAAAATCACTTTTGTTTGAAAGTGCCTTAAGCAACTTTCAAGCATTCACAAGAAATTCATATGCATTTCTCTGAAAGAGAATCCATCTCTTCCAACACTTCAATTCACTGTGCGTAGTGAATGGAGTGTTGCTTCACTTTCTAAATGCCGTCCTTTCAGTGAAAATCACGTTCCTTTGAAATTGCGTTAAGCTACTTATAAGCATTCACCAGAAACTAACATGTGTTTCTCTGAAAGAGAAGCAGTTTGTTCCAACACTTCAATTCACTGTGCAAAGTGAATGGAGTGTTGCCTCACTTTCTAAATGCTGTCTTTTCAGAGAAAATCACTTTCCTTTGAAAATGCCTTAAGCTACTTACAAGCATTCAACAGAAACTCACATGCGTTTCTCTGAAAGAGAAGCAGTCTGTTCCAACAATTCAATTCACTGTGCGAAGTGAATGGAGTGTTGCTTCACTTTCTAAATGCTGTCCTTTCAGAGAAAATCACTTTCCTTTGAAAGTGCCTTAAGCTACTTGCAAGCATTCAACAGAAACTCCCATGCATTTCTCTGAAAGAGAAGCAGTTTGTTCCAACACTTCAATTCACTGTGCGAAGTGAATGGAGTGTTGCTTCACTTTCTAAATGCTGTCCTTTCAGAGAAAATCACTTTGTTTGAAAGTGCCTTAAGCTACTTACAAGCATTCACCAGAAACTCACATGCGTTTCTCTGAAAGAGAAGCAGTCTGTTATAACACTTCAGTTCATTGTGGGAAGTGAATCGAGTGTTGCTTCACTTTCTAAATGCTGTCCTTTCAGAGAAAATCACTTTCCTTTGAAAGTGCCTTAAGCTACTTGCAAGCATTCACAGGAAACACAGATGCGTTTCTCTGAAAGAGAAGCAGTCTGTTCCAACACTTCAATTCACTGTGCGAAGTGAATGGAATGTTACTTCACTTTCTAAATATTGTCCTTCCCGAGAAAATCACGTTCCTTTGAAAATGCCTTAAGCTACTTACAAGCATTCACCAGAAACTCACATGTGTTTCTCTGAAAGAGAAGCAGTCTGTTCCAACACTTCAATTCACTGTGCAAAGTGAATGGAGTGTTGCCTCACTTTCGAAATGCTGTCCTTTCAGAGAAAATCACTTTCCTTTGAAAGTGCCTTAAGCTTCTTGCAAGCATTAGGAAGAAACTCACATGCGTTTCTCTGAAAGAGAAGCAGTCTGTTCCAAAACTTCAATTCACTGTGTGAAGTGAATGGAGTGTTGCCTCACTTTTTAAATGCTGTCCTTTCAGAGAAAATCACTTTCCTTTGAAAATGACTTAAGCTACTTACAAGCATTCAACAGAAACTCACATGCGTTTCTCTGAAAGAGAAGCAGTCTGTTCCAACACTTCAATTCAATGTGTGAAGTGAATGGAGTGTTGCTTCACTTTCTAAATGCTGTCCTTTCAGAGAAAATCACTTTCTTTTGAAAGTGCCTTAAACTACTTTCAAGCATTCACAAAAAGCTCACATGCGTTTCTCTGAAAGAGAAGCAGTCTGTTTCAACACTTCAATTCACTGTGCAAAGTGTATGGAGTGTTGCTTCACTTTCTAAATGCTGTCCTTTCAGAGAAAATCACTTTCCTTTGAAAATGCCTTAAGCTACTTGCAAGCATTCACAAGAAACACTAATGCGTTTATATGAAAGAGTAGCACTCTGTTCCAACACTTCAATTCACTGCACGAAGGGAATGGAGTGTTGCTTCACTTTCTAAATGCTGTCCTTTCAGAGATAATCACTTTCCTTTGAAAGTGCCTTAAGCTACTTGCAAGCATTAGGAAGAAACTCACATGCGTTTCTATGAAAGATAAGCAGTCTGTTCCAACACTTCAATTCACTGTGCAAAGTGAATGGAGTGTTGCTTCACTTTCTAAATGCTGTCCTTTCAGAGATAATCACTTTCCTTTGAAAATGCCTTAAGCTACTTGCAAGCATTAGGAAGAAACTCACATGCGTTTCTCTAAAAGGAAGCAGTCTGTTCCAACACTTCAATTCACAGTGCGAAGTGAATGGAATGTTACTTCACTTTCTAAATGCTGTCCTTCCCGAGAAAATCACGTTCCTTTGAAAATGCCTTAAGCTACTTACAAGCATTCACCAGAAACTCACATGTGTTTCTCTGAAAGAGAAGCAATCTGTTCCAACACTTCAATTCACTGTGCAAAGTGAATGGAGTGTTGCCTCACTTTCGAAATGCTGTCCTTTCAGAGAAAATCACTTTCCTTTGAAAGTGCCTTAAGCTACTTTCAAGCATTCACAGGAAACACACATGTGTTTCTCTGAAATAGAAGCAGTCTGTTCCAACACTTCAATTCACTGTGCGAAGTGAATGGAGTGTTGCTTCACTTTCTAAATCCTGTCCTTTCAGAGAAAATCACTTTTGTTTGAAAGTGCCTTAAGCAACTTTCAAGCATTCACAAGAAATTCATATGCATTTCTCTGAAAGAGAATCCATCTCTTCCAACACTTCAATTCACTGTGCGTAGTGAATGGAGTGTTGCTTCACTTTCTAAATGCCGTCCTTTCAGTGAAAATCACGTTCCTTTGAAATTGCCTTAAGCTACTTATAAGCATTCACCAGAAACTAACATGTGTTTCTCTGAAAAAGAAGCAGTCTGTTCCAACACTTCAATTCACTGTGCAAAGTGAATGGAGTGTTGCCTCACTTTCTAAATGCTGTCTTTTCAGAGAAAATCACTTTCCTTTGAAAATGCCTTAAGCTACTTACAAGCATTCAACAGAAACTCACATGCGTTTCTCTGAAAGAGAAGCAGTCTGTTCCAACAATTCAATTCACTGTGCGAAGTGAATGGAGTGTTGCTTCACTTTCTAAATGCTGTCCTTTCAGAGAAAATCACTTTCCTTTGAAAGTGCCTTAAGCTACTTGCAAGCATTCACAAGAAACACTAATGCGTTTCTATGAAAGAGAAGCAGTCTATTCCAACACTTCAATTCATTGCACGAAGGGAATGGAGTGTTGCTTCACTTTCTAAATGCTGTCCTTTCAGAGAAAATCACTTTCCTTTGAAAGAGCCTTGAGATACTTACAAGCATTCACCAGAAACTCACATGCGTTTCTCTGAAATAGAAGCAGTCTGTTCCAACACTTCAATTCACTGTGGGAAGTGAATGGAGTGTTGCTTCACTTTCTAAATGCTGTCCTTTCAGAAAAAATCACTTTCCTTTGAAAGTGCCTTAAGCTACTTGCAAGCATTAGGAAGAAACTCACATGCGTTTCTCTGAAAGAGAAGCAGTCTATTCCAACACTTCAATTCACTGTGCGAAGTGAATGGAGTGTTGCTTCACTTTCTAAATGCTGTCTTTCAGTGAAAATCACTTTCCTTTGAAAGTGCCTTAAGCTACTTACAAGCATTCAACAGAAACTCCCATGCATTTCTCTGAAAGAGAAGCAGTTTGTTCCAACACTTCAATTCACTGTGCGAAGTGAATGGAGTGTTGCTTCACTTTCTAAATGCTGTCCTTTCAGAGAAAATCACTTTGTTTGAAAGTGCCTTAAGCTACTTACAAGCATTCACCAGAAACTCACATGCGTTTCTCTGAAAGAGAAGCAGTCTGTTCCAACACTTCAATTCAATGTGTGAAGTGAATGGAGTGTTGCTTCACTTTCTAAATGCTGTCCTTTCAGAGAAAATCACTTTCCTTTGAAAGTGCCTTAAGCTACTTGCAAGCATTCACAGGAAACACAGATGCGTTTCTCTGAAAGAGAAGCAGTCTGTTCCAACACTTCAATTCAATGTGTGAAGTGAATGGAGTGTTGCTTCACTTTCTAAATGCTGTCCTTTCAGAGAAAATCACTTTCTTTTGAAAGTGCCTTAAACTACTTTCAAGCATTCACAAAAAGCTCACATGCGTTTCTCTGAAAGAGAAGCAGTCTGTTTCAACACTTCAATTCACTGTGCAAAGTGTATGGAGTGTTGCTTCACTTTCTAAATGCTGTCCTTTCAGAGAAAATCACTTTCCTTCGAAAGTGCCTTAAGCTACTTGCAAGCATTCACAGGAAACACAGATGCGTTTCTCTGAAAGAGAAGTAGTCTGTTCCAACACTTCAATTCACTGTGCGAAGTGAATGGAAT
Source organism: Myodes glareolus (assembly GCF_982192425.1). Taxonomy (NCBI): domain Eukaryota; kingdom Metazoa; phylum Chordata; class Mammalia; order Rodentia; family Cricetidae; genus Myodes; species Myodes glareolus. Next base: position 824,138 of record NW_028263210.1, on the reverse strand, counting down.
GTTACTTCACTTTCTAAATGTTGTCCTTCCCGAGAAAATCACGTTCCTTTGAAAATGCCTTAAGCTACTTACAAGCATTCACCAGAAACTCACATGTGTTTCTCTGAAAGAGAAGCAGTCTGTTCCAACACTTCAATTCACTGTGCAAAGTGAATGGAGTGTTGCCTCACTTTCGAAATGCTGTCCTTTCAGAGAAAATCACTTTCCTTTGAAAGTGCCTTAAGCTTCTTGCAAGCATTAGGAAGAAACTCACATGCGTTTCTCTGAAAGAGAAGCAGTCTGTTCCAAAACTTCAATTCACTGTGTGAAGTGAATGGAGTGTTGCCTCACTTTTTAAATGCTGTCCTTTCAGAGAAAATCACTTTCCTTTGAAAGTGCCTTAAGCTACTTACAAGCATTCATCAGAAACTCACATGCATTTCTCTGAAAGAGCAGCAGTCTGTTCCAACACTTCAATTCACTGTGCGAAGTGAATGGAGTGTTGCTTCACTTTCTAAATGCTGTCCTTTCAGAGAAAATCACTTTCTTTTGAAAGTGCCTTAAACTACTTTCAAGCATTCACAAAAAGCTCACATGCGTTTCTCTGAAAGAGAAGCAGTCTGTTTCAACACTTCAATTCACTGTGCAAAGTGTATGGAGTGTTGCTTCACTTTCTAAATGCTGTCCTTTCAGAGAAAATCACTTTCCTTTGAAAGTGCCTTAAGCTACTTGCAAGCATTCACAAGAAACACTAATGCGTTTATATGAAAGAGTAGCACTCTGTTCCAACACTTCAATTCACTGCACGAAGGGAATGGAGTGTTGCTTCACTTTCTAAATGCTGTCCTTTCAGAGATAATCACTTTCCTTTGAAAGTGCCTTAAGCTACTTGCAAGCATTAGGAAGAAACTCACATGCGTTTCTATGAAAGATAAGCAGTCTGTTCCAACACTTCAATTCACTGTGCAAAGTGAATGGAGTGTTGCTTCACTTTCTAAATGCAATCCTTTCAGAGATAATCACTTTCCTTTGAAAGTGCCTTAAGCTACTTACAAGCATTCAACAGAAACTCACATGCATTTCTCTGAAAGAGAAGCAGTCTGTTCCAACACTTCAATTCACTGTGCGAAGTGAATGGAGTGTTGCTTCACTTTCTAAATGCTGTCCTTTCAGAGAAAATCACTTTCTTTTGAAAGTGCCTTAAACTACTTTCAAGCATTCACAAAAAGCTCACATGCGTTTCTCTGAAAGAGAAGCAGTCTGTTTCAACACTTCAATTCACTGTGCAAAGTGTATGGAGTGTTGCTTCACTTTCTAAATGCTGTCCTTTCAGAGAAAATCACTTTCCTTTGAAAGTGCCTTAAGCTACTTGCAAGCATTAACAAGAAACACTAATGCGTTTATATGAAAGAGTAGCACTCTGTTCCAACACTTCAATTCACTGCACGAAGGGAATGGAGTGTTGCTTCACTTTCTAAATGCTGTCCTTTCAGAGATAATCACTTTCCTTTGAAAGTGCCTTAAGCTACTTGCAAGCATTAGGAAGAAACTCACATGCGTTTCTATGAAAGATAAGCAGTCTGTTCCAACACTTCAATTCACTGTGCAAAGTGAATGGAGTGTTGCTTCACTTTCTAAATGCAATCCTTTCAGAGATAATCACTTTCCTTTGAAAGTGCCTTAAGCTACTTACAAGCATTCAACAGAAACTCACATGCATTTCTCTGAAAGAGAAGCAGTCTGTTCCAACACTTCAATTCACTGTGCAAAGTGAATGGAGTGTTGCTTCACTTTCTAAATTCTGTCCTTTCAGAGAAAATCACTTTCCTTTGAAAGTGCCTTAAACTACTTTCAAGCATTCATAAAAAACTCACATGCGTTTCTCTGAAAGAGAAGCAGTCTGTTCCAACACTTCAATTCACAGTGCGAAGTGAATGGAGTGTTGCTTCACTTTCTAAATGCTGTCCTTTCAGAGAAAATCACTTTCCTTTGAAAGTGCCTTAAGCTACTTGCAAGCATTAGGAAGAAACTCACATGCGTTTCTCTAAAAGGAAGCAGTCTGTTCCAACACTTCAATTCACTGGGCGAAGTGAATGGAGTGTTGCTTCACTTTCTAAATGCTGTCCTTTCAGAGAAAATCACTTTGTTTGAAAGTGCCTTAAGCTACTTGCAAGCATTAGGAAGAAACTCACATGCGTTTCTCTAAAAGGAAGCAGTCTGTTCCAACACTTCAATTCACTGTGTGAAGTGAATGGAGTGTTGCCTCACTTTCTAAATGCTGTCCTTTCAGAGAAAATCACTTTCCTTTGAAAGTGCCTTAAACTACTTACAAGAATTCAACAGAAACTCACATGCGTTTCTCTGAAAGAGAAGCAGTCTGTTCCAACACTTCAATTCACTGTGCGAAGTGAATGGAGTGGTGCTTCACTTTCCAAATGCTGTCCTATTAGAGAAAATCACTTTCCTTTGAAAGTGCCTTAAGCTACTTGCAAGCATTAGGAAGAAACTCACATGCGTTTCTCTGAAAGAGAAGCAGTCTGTTCCAACACTTCAATTCACTGTGCGAAGTGAATGGAGTGTTGCTTCACGTTCTAAATGCTGTCCTTTCAGAGAAAATCACTTTCCTTTGAAAGTGCCTTACGCTACTTACAAGCATTCACCAGAAACTCACATGCATTTCTCTGAAAGAGCAGCAGTCTGTTCCAACACTTCAATTCACTGTGCGAAGTGAATGGAGTGTTGCTTCACTTTCTAAATGCTGTCCTTTCAGAGAAAATCACTTTCCTTTGAAAGTGCCTTAAGCTACTTTCAAGCATTCACAGGAAACACACATGTGTTTCTCTGAAATAGAAGCAGTCTGTTCCAACACTTCAATTCACTGTGCGAAGTGAATGGAGTGTTGCTTCACTTTCTAAATCCTGTCCTTTCAGAGAAAATCACTTTTGTTTGAAAGTGCCTTAAGCAACTTTCAAGCATTCACAAGAAATTCATATGCATTTCTCTGAAAGAGAATCCATCTCTTCCAACACTTCAATTCACTGTGCGTAGTGAATGGAGTGTTGCTTCACTTTCTAAATGCCGTCTTTCAGTGAAAATCACGTTCCTTTGAAATTGCGTTAAGCTACTTATAAGCATTCACCAGAAACTAACATGTGTTTCTCTGAAAGAGAAGCAGTCTGTTCCAACACTTCAATTCACTGTGCAAAGTGAATGGAGTGTTGCCTCACTTTCTAAATGCTGTCTTTTCAGAGAAAATCACTTTCCTTTGAAAATGCCTTAAGCTACTTACAAGCATTCAACAGAAACTCACATGCGTTTCTCTGAAAGAGAAGCAGTCTGTTCCAACAATTCAATTCACTGTGCGAAGTGAATGGAGTGTTGCTTCACTTTCTAAATGCTGTCCTTTCAGAGAAAATCACTTTCCTTTGAAAGTGCCTTAAGCTACTTGCAAGCATTCAACAGAAACTCCCATGCATTTCTCTGAAAGAGAAGCAGTTTGTTCCAACACTTCAATTCACTGTGCGAAGTGAATGGAGTGTTGCTTCACTTTCTAAATGCTGTCCTTTCAGAGAAAATCACTTTGTTTGAAAGTGCCTTAAGCTACTTACAAGCATTCACCAGAAACTCACATGCGTTTCTCTGAAAGAGAAGCAGTCTGTTATAACACTTCAGTTCATTGTGGGAAGTGAATCGAGTGTTGCTTCACTTTCTAAATGCTGTCCTTTCAGAGAAAATCACTTTCCTTTGAAAGTGCCTTAAGCTACTTGCAAGCATTCACAGGAAACACAGATGCGTTTCTCTGAAAGAGAAGCAGTCTGTTCCAACACTTCAATTCACTGTGCGAAGTGAATGGAATGTTACTTCACTTTCTAAATATTGTCCTTCCCGAGAAAATCACGTTCCTTTGAAAATGCCTTAAGCTACTTACAAGCATTCACCAGAAACTCACATGTGTTTCTCTGAAAGAGAAGCAGTCTGTTCCAACACTTCAATTCACTGTGCAAAGTGAATGGAGTGTTGCCTCACTTTCGAAATGCTGTCCTTTCAGAGAAAATCACTTTCCTTTGAAAGTGCCTTAAGCTTCTTGCAAGCATTAGGAAGAAACTCACATGCGTTTCTCTGAAAGAGAAGCAGTCTGTTCCAAAACTTCAATTCACTGTGTGAAGTGAATGGAGTGTTGCCTCACTTTTTAAATGCTGTCCTTTCAGAGAAAATCACTTTCCTTTGAAAATGACTTAAGCTACTTACAAGCATTCAACAGAAACTCACATGCGTTTCTCTGAAAGAGAAGCAGTCTGTTCCAACACTTCAATTCAATGTGTGAAGTGAATGGAGTGTTGCTTCACTTTCTAAATGCTGTCCTTTCAGAGAAAATCACTTTCTTTTGAAAGTGCCTTAAACTACTTTCAAGCATTCACAAAAAGCTCACATGCGTTTCTCTGAAAGAGAAGCAGTCTGTTTCAACACTTCAATTCACTGTGCAAAGTGTATGGAGTGTTGCTTCACTTTCTAAATGCTGTCCTTTCAGAGAAAATCACTTTCCTTTGAAAATGCCTTAAGCTACTTGCAAGCATTCACAAGAAACACTAATGCGTTTATATGAAAGAGTAGCACTCTGTTCCAACACTTCAATTCACTGCACGAAGGGAATGGAGTGTTGCTTCACTTTCTAAATGCTGTCCTTTCAGAGATAATCACTTTCCTTTGAAAGTGCCTTAAGCTACTTGCAAGCATTAGGAAGAAACTCACATGCGTTTCTATGAAAGATAAGCAGTCTGTTCCAACACTTCAATTCACTGTGCAAAGTGAATGGAGTGTTGCTTCACTTTCTAAATGCTGTCCTTTCAGAGATAATCACTTTCCTTTGAAAATGCCTTAAGCTACTTGCAAGCATTAGGAAGAAACTCACATGCGTTTCTCTAAAAGGAAGCAGTCTGTTCCAACACTTCAATTCACAGTGCGAAGTGAATGGAATGTTACTTCACTTTCTAAATGCTGTCCTTCCCGAGAAAATCACGTTCCTTTGAAAATGCCTTAAGCTACTTACAAGCATTCACCAGAAACTCACATGTGTTTCTCTGAAAGAGAAGCAATCTGTTCCAACACTTCAATTCACTGTGCAAAGTGAATGGAGTGTTGCCTCACTTTCGAAATGCTGTCCTTTCAGAGAAAATCACTTTCCTTTGAAAGTGCCTTAAGCTACTTTCAAGCATTCACAGGAAACACACATGTGTTTCTCTGAAATAGAAGCAGTCTGTTCCAACACTTCAATTCACTGTGCGAAGTGAATGGAGTGTTGCTTCACTTTCTAAATCCTGTCCTTTCAGAGAAAATCACTTTTGTTTGAAAGTGCCTTAAGCAACTTTCAAGCATTCACAAGAAATTCATATGCATTTCTCTGAAAGAGAATCCATCTCTTCCAACACTTCAATTCACTGTGCGTAGTGAATGGAGTGTTGCTTCACTTTCTAAATGCCGTCCTTTCAGTGAAAATCACGTTCCTTTGAAATTGCCTTAAGCTACTTATAAGCATTCACCAGAAACTAACATGTGTTTCTCTGAAAAAGAAGCAGTCTGTTCCAACACTTCAATTCACTGTGCAAAGTGAATGGAGTGTTGCCTCACTTTCTAAATGCTGTCTTTTCAGAGAAAATCACTTTCCTTTGAAAATGCCTTAAGCTACTTACAAGCATTCAACAGAAACTCACATGCGTTTCTCTGAAAGAGAAGCAGTCTGTTCCAACAATTCAATTCACTGTGCGAAGTGAATGGAGTGTTGCTTCACTTTCTAAATGCTGTCCTTTCAGAGAAAATCACTTTCCTTTGAAAGTGCCTTAAGCTACTTGCAAGCATTCACAAGAAACACTAATGCGTTTCTATGAAAGAGAAGCAGTCTATTCCAACACTTCAATTCATTGCACGAAGGGAATGGAGTGTTGCTTCACTTTCTAAATGCTGTCCTTTCAGAGAAAATCACTTTCCTTTGAAAGAGCCTTGAGATACTTACAAGCATTCACCAGAAACTCACATGCGTTTCTCTGAAATAGAAGCAGTCTGTTCCAACACTTCAATTCACTGTGGGAAGTGAATGGAGTGTTGCTTCACTTTCTAAATGCTGTCCTTTCAGAAAAAATCACTTTCCTTTGAAAGTGCCTTAAGCTACTTGCAAGCATTAGGAAGAAACTCACATGCGTTTCTCTGAAAGAGAAGCAGTCTATTCCAACACTTCAATTCACTGTGCGAAGTGAATGGAGTGTTGCTTCACTTTCTAAATGCTGTCTTTCAGTGAAAATCACTTTCCTTTGAAAGTGCCTTAAGCTACTTACAAGCATTCAACAGAAACTCCCATGCATTTCTCTGAAAGAGAAGCAGTTTGTTCCAACACTTCAATTCACTGTGCGAAGTGAATGGAGTGTTGCTTCACTTTCTAAATGCTGTCCTTTCAGAGAAAATCACTTTGTTTGAAAGTGCCTTAAGCTACTTACAAGCATTCACCAGAAACTCACATGCGTTTCTCTGAAAGAGAAGCAGTCTGTTATAACACTTCAGTTCATTGTGGGAAGTGAATCGAGTGTTGCTTCACTTTCTAAATGCTGTCCTTTCAGAGAAAATCACTTTCCTTTGAAAGTGCCTTAAGCTACTTGCAAGCATTCACAGGAAACACAGATGCGTTTCTCTGAAAGAGAAGCAGTCTGTTCCAACACTTCAATTCAATGTGTGAAGTGAATGGAGTGTTGCTTCACTTTCTAAATGCTGTCCTTTCAGAGAAAATCACTTTCTTTTGAAAGTGCCTTAAACTACTTTCAAGCATTCACAAAAAGCTCACATGCGTTTCTCTGAAAGAGAAGCAGTCTGTTTCAACACTTCAATTCACTGTGCAAAGTGTATGGAGTGTTGCTTCACTTTCTAAATGCTGTCCTTTCAGAGAAAATCACTTTCCTTCGAAAGTGCCTTAAGCTACTTGCAAGCATTCACAGGAAACACAGATGCGTTTCTCTGAAAGAGAAGTAGTCTGTTCCAACACTTCAATTCACTGTGCGAAGTGAATGGAATGTTACTTCACTTTCTAAATGTTGTCCTTCCCGAGAAAATCACGTTCCTTTGAAAATGCCTTAAGCTACTTACAAGCATTCACCAGAAACTCACATGTGTTTCTCTGAAAGAGAAGCAGTCTGTTCCAACACTTCAATTCACTGTGCAAAGTGAATGGAGTGTTGCCTCACTTTCGAAATGCTGTCCTTTCAGAGAAAATCACTTTCCTTTGAAAGTGCCTTAAGCTTCTTGCAAGCATTAGGAAGAAACTCACATGCGTTTCTCTGAAAGAGAAGCAGTCTGTTCCAAAACTTCAATTCACTGTGTGAAGTGAATGGAGTGTTGCCTCACTTTTTAAATGCTGTCCTTTCAGAGAAAATCACTTTCCTTTGAAAGTGCCTTAAGCTACTTACAAGCATTCATCAGAAACTCACATGCATTTCTCTGAAAGAGCAGCAGTCTGTTCCAACACTTCAATTCACTGTGCGAAGTGAATGGAGTGTTGCTTCACTTTCTAAATGCTGTCCTTTCAGAGAAAATCACTTTCTTTTGAAAGTGCCTTAAACTACTTTCAAGCATTCACAAAAAGCTCACATGCGTTTCTCTGAAAGAGAAGCAGTCTGTTTCAACACTTCAATTCACTGTGCAAAGTGTATGGAGTGTTGCTTCACTTTCTAAATGCTGTCCTTTCAGAGAAAATCACTTTCCTTTGAAAGTGCCTTAAGCTACTTGCAAGCATTCACAAGAAACACTAATGCGTTTATATGAAAGAGTAGCACTCTGTTCCAACACTTCAATTCACTGCACGAAGGGAATGGAGTGTTGCTTCACTTTCTAAATGCTGTCCTTTCAGAGATAATCACTTTCCTTTGAAAGTGCCTTAAGCTACTTGCAAGCATTAGGAAGAAACTCACATGCGTTTCTATGAAAGATAAGCAGTCTGTTCCAACACTTCAATTCACTGTGCAAAGTGAATGGAGTGTTGCTTCACTTTCTAAATGCAATCCTTTCAGAGATAATCACTTTCCTTTGAAAGTGCCTTAAGCTACTTACAAGCATTCAACAGAAACTCACATGCATTTCTCTGAAAGAGAAGCAGTCTGTTCCAACACTTCAATTCACTGTGCGAAGTGAATGGAGTGTTGCTTCACTTTCTAAATGCTGTCCTTTCAGAGAAAATCACTTTCTTTTGAAAGTGCCTTAAACTACTTTCAAGCATTCACAAAAAGCTCACATGCGTTTCTCTGAAAGAGAAGCAGTCTGTTTCAACACTTCAATTCACTGTGCAAAGTGTATGGAGTGTTGCTTCACTTTCTAAATGCTGTCCTTTCAGAGAAAATCACTTTCCTTTGAAAGTGCCTTAAGCTACTTGCAAGCATTAACAAGAAACACTAATGCGTTTATATGAAAGAGTAGCACTCTGTTCCAACACTTCAATTCACTGCACGAAGGGAATGGAGTGTTGCTTCACTTTCTAAATGCTGTCCTTTCAGAGATAATCACTTTCCTTTGAAAGTGCCTTAAGCTACTTGCAAGCATTAGGAAGAAACTCACATGCGTTTCTATGAAAGATAAGCAGTCTGTTCCAACACTTCAATTCACTGTGCAAAGTGAATGGAGTGTTGCTTCACTTTCTAAATGCAATCCTTTCAGAGATAATCACTTTCCTTTGAAAGTGCCTTAAGCTACTTACAAGCATTCAACAGAAACTCACATGCATTTCTCTGAAAGAGAAGCAGTCTGTTCCAACACTTCAATTCACTGTGCAAAGTGAATGGAGTGTTGCTTCACTTTCTAAATTCTGTCCTTTCAGAGAAAATCACTTTCCTTTGAAAGTGCCTTAAACTACTTTCAAGCATTCATAAAAAACTCACATGCGTTTCTCTGAAAGAGAAGCAGTCTGTTCCAACACTTCAATTCACAGTGCGAAGTGAATGGAGTGTTGCTTCACTTTCTAAATGCTGTCCTTTCAGAGAAAATCACTTTCCTTTGAAAGTGCCTTAAGCTACTTGCAAGCATTAGGAAGAAACTCACATGCGTTTCTCTAAAAGGAAGCAGTCTGTTCCAACACTTCAATTCACTGGGCGAAGTGAATGGAGTGTTGCTTCACTTTCTAAATGCTGTCCTTTCAGAGAAAATCACTTTGTTTGAAAGTGCCTTAAGCTACTTGCAAGCATTAGGAAGAAACTCACATGCGTTTCTCTAAAAGGAAGCAGTCTGTTCCAACACTTCAATTCACTGTGTGAAGTGAATGGAGTGTTGCCTCACTTTCTAAATGCTGTCCTTTCAGAGAAAATCACTTTCCTTTGAAAGTGCCTTAAACTACTTACAAGAATTCAACAGAAACTCACATGCGTTTCTCTGAAAGAGAAGCAGTCTGTTCCAACACTTCAATTCACTGTGCGAAGTGAATGGAGTGGTGCTTCACTTTCCAAATGCTGTCCTATTAGAGAAAATCACTTTCCTTTGAAAGTGCCTTAAGCTACTTGCAAGCATTAGGAAGAAACTCACATGCGTTTCTCTGAAAGAGAAGCAGTCTGTTCCAACACTTCAATTCACTGTGCGAAGTGAATGGAGTGTTGCTTCACGTTCTAAATGCTGTCCTTTCAGAGAAAATCACTTTCCTTTGAAAGTGCCTTACGCTACTTACAAGCATTCACCAGAAACTCACATGCATTTCTCTGAAAGAGCAGCAGTCTGTTCCAACACTTCAATTCACTGTGCGAAGTGAATGGAGTGTTGCTTCACTTTCTAAATGCTGTCCTTTCAGAGAAAATTATTTTCCTTTGAAACTGCCTTAAGCTACTTGCAAGCATTAGGAAGAAACTCACATGCGTTTCTCTGAAAGAGAAGCAGTCTGTTCCAACACTTCAATTCACTGTGCGAAGTGAATGGAGTGTTGCTTCACTTTCTAAATGCTGTCCTTTCAGAGAAAATCACTTTCCTTTGAAAGTGCCTTAAGCTACTTACAAGCATTCATCAGAAACTCACATGCATTTCTCTGAAAGAGCAGCAGTCTGTTCCAACACTTCAATTCACTGTGCGAAGTGAATGGAGTGTTGCTTCACTTTCTAAATGCTGTCCTTTCAGAGAAAATCACTTTCTTTTGAAAGTGCCTTAAACTACTTTCAAGCATTCACAAAAAGCTCACATGCGTTTCTCTGAAAGAGAAGCAGTCTGTTTCAACACTTCAATTCACTGTGCAAAGTGTATGGAGTGTTGCTTCACTTTCTAAATGCTGTCCTTTCAGAGAAAATCACTTTCCTTTGAAAGTGCCTTAAGCTACTTGCAAGCATTCACAAGAAACACTAATGCGTTTATATGAAAGAGTAGCACTCTGTTCCAACACTTCAATTCACTGCACGAAGGGAATGGAGTGTTGCTTCACTTTCTAAATGCTGTCCTTTCAGAGATAATCACTTTTCTTTGAAAGTGCCTTAAGCTACTTGCAAGCATTAGGAAGAAACTCACATGCGTTTCTATGAAAGATAAGCAGTCTGTTCCAACACTTCAATTCACTGTGCAAAGTGAATGGAGTGTTGCTTCACTTTCTAAATGCTGTCCTTTCAGAGATAATCACTTTCCTTTGAAAGTGCCTTAAGCTACTTACAAGCATTCAACAGAAACTCACATGCATTTCTCTGAAAGAGAAGCAGTCTGTTCCAACACTTCAATTCACTGTGCAAAGTGAATGGAGTGTTGCTTCACTTTCTAAATTCTGTCCTTTCAGAGAAAATCACTTTCCTTTGAAAGTGCCTTAAACTACTTTCAAGCATTCATAAAAAACTCACATGCGTTTCTCTGAAAGAGAAGCAGTCTGTTCCAACACTTCAATTCACAGTGCGAAGTGAATGGAGTGTTGCTTCACTTTCTAAATGCTGTCCTTTCAGAGAAAATCACTTTCCTTTGAAAGTGCCTTAAGCTACTTGCAAGCATTAGGAAGAAACTCACATGCGTTTCTCTAAAAGGAAGCAGTCTGTTCCAACACTTCAATTCACTGGGCGAAGTGAATGGAGTGTTGCTTCACTTTCTAAATGCTGTCCTTTCAGAGAAAATCACTTTGTTTGAAAGTGCCTTAAGCTACTTACAAGCATTCACCAGAAACTCACATGCGTGTCTCTGAAAGAGAAGCAGTCTGTTCCAACACTTCAGTTCATTGTGGGAAGTGAATCGAGTGTTGCTTCACTTTCTAAATGCTGTCCTTTCAGAGAAAATCACTTTCCTTTGAAAGTGCCTTAAGCTACTTGCAAGCATTCACAGGAAACACAGATGCGTTTCTCTGAAAGAGAAGTAGTCTGTTCCAACACTTCAATTCACTGTGCGAAGTGAATGGAATGTTACTTCACTTTCTAAATGTTGTCCTTCCCGAGAAAATCATGTTCCTTTGAAAATGCCTTAAGCTACTTACAAGCATTCACCAGAAACTCACATGTGTTTCTCTGAAAGAGAAGCAGTCTGTTCCAACACTTCAATTCACTGTGCAAAGTGAATGGAGTGTTGCCTCACTTTCGAAATGCTGTCCTTTCAGAGAAAATCACTTTCCTTTGAAAGTGCCTTAAGCTTCTTGCAAGCATTAGGAAGAAACTCACATGCGTTTCTCTGAAAGAGAAGCAGTCTGTTCCAAAACTTCAATTCACTGTGTGAAGTGAATGGAGTGTTGCCTCACTTTTTAAATGCTGTCCTTTCAGAGAAAATCACTTTCCTTTGAAAGTGCCTTAAGCTACTTACAAGCATTCATCAGAAACTCACATGCATTTCTCTGAAAGAGCAGCAGTCTGTTCCAACACTTCAATTCACTGTGCGAAGTGAATGGAGTGTTGCTTCACTTTCTAAATGCTGTCCTTTCAGAGAAAATCACTTTCTTTTGAAAGTGCCTTAAACTACTTTCAAGCATTCACAAAAAGCTCACATGCGTTTCTCTGAAAGAGAAGCAGTCTGTTTCAACACTTCAATTCACTGTACAAAGTGTATGGAGTGTTGCTTCACTTTCTAAATGCTGTCCTTTCAGAGAAAATCACTTTCCTTTGAAAGTTCCTTAAGCTACTTGCAAGCATTCACAAGAAACACTAATGCGTTTATATGAAAGAGTAGCACTCTGTTCCAACACTTCAATTCACTGCACGAAGGGAATGGAGTGTTGCTTCACTTTCTAAATGCTGTCCTTTCAGAGATAATCACTTTCCTTTGAAAGTGCCTTAAGCTACTTGCAAGCATTAGGAAGAAACTCACATGCGTTTCTATGAAAGATAAGCAGTCTGTTCCAACACTTCAATTCACTGTGCAAAGTGAATGGAGTGTTGCTTCACTTTCTAAATGCTGTCCTTTCAGAGATAATCACTTTCCTTTGAAAGTGCCTTAAGCTACTTACAAGCATTCAACAGAAACTCACATGCATTTCTCTGAAAGAGAAGCAGTCTGTTCCAACACTTCAATTCACTGTGCAAAGTGAATGGAGTGTTGCTTCACTTTCTAAATGCTGTCTTTTCAGAGAAAATCACTTTCCTTTGAAAGTGCCTTAAACTACTTTCAAGCATTCATAAAAAACTCACATGCGTTTCTCTGAAAGAGAAGCAGTCTGTTCCAACACTTCAATTCACAGTGCGAAGTGAATGGAGTGTTGCTTCACTTTCTAAATGCTGTCCTTTCAGAGAAAATCACTTTCCTTTGAAAGTACCTTAAGCTACTTGCAAGCATTAGGAAGAAACTCACATGCGTTTCTCTAAAAGGAAGCAGTCTGTTCCAACACTTCAATTCACTGTGTGAAGTGAATGGAGTGTTGCCTCACTTTCTAAATGCTGTCCTTTCAGAGAAAATCACTTTCCTTTGAAAGTGCCTTAAGCTACTTACAAGAATTCAACAGAAACTCACATGCGTTTCTCTGAAAGAGAAGCAGTCTGTTCCAACACTTCAATTCACTGTGCGAAGTGAATGGAGTGGTGCTTCACTTTCCAAATGCTGTCCTATTAGAGAAAATCACTTTCCTTTGAAAGTGCCTTAAGCTACTTGCAAGCATTAGGAAGAAACTCACATGCGTTTCTCTGAAAGAGAAGCAGTCTGTTCCAACACTTCAATTCACTGTGCGAAGTGAATGGAGTGTTGCTTCACGTTCTAAATGCTGTCCTTTCAGAGAAAATCACTTTCCTTTGAAAGTGCCTTACGCTACTTACAAGCATTCACCAGAAACTCACATGCATTTCTCTGAAAGAGAAGCAGTCTGTGACAACACTTCAATTCACTGTGCGAAGTGAATGGAGTGTTGCTTCACTTTCTAAATGCTGTCCTTTCAGAGAAAATTATTTTCCTTTGAAACTGCCTTAAGCTACTTGCAAGCATTAGGAAGAAACTCACATGCGTTTCTCTGAAAGAGAAGCAGTCTGTTCCAACACTTCAATTCACTGTGCGAAGTGAATGGAGTGTTGCTTCACTTTCTAAATGCTGTCCTTTCAGAGAAAATCACTTTCCTTTGAAAATGCCTTAAGCTACTTACAAGCATTCACCAGAAACTCACATGTGTTTCTCTGAAAGAGAAGCAGTCTGTTCCAACACTTCAATTCACTGTGCAAAGTGAATGGAGTGTTGCCTCACTTTCGAAATGCTGTCCTTTCAGAGAAAATCACTTTCCTTTGAAAGTGCCTTAAGCTTCTTGCAAGCATTAGGAAGAAACTCACATGCGTTTCTCTGAAAGAGAAGCAGTCTGTTCCAAAACTTCAATTCACTGTGTGAAGTGAATGGAGTGTTGCCTCACTTTTTAAATGCTGTCCTTTCAGAGAAAATCACTTTCCTTTGAAAGTGCCTTAAGCTACTTACAAGCATTCATCAGAAACTCACATGCATTTCTCTGAAAGAGCAGCAGTCTGTTCCAACAATTCAATTCACTGTGCGAAGTGAATGGAGTGTTGCTTCACTTTCTAAATTCTGTCCTTTCAGAGAAAATCACTTTCCTTTGAAAGTGCCTTAAACTACTTTCAAGCATTCATAAAAAACTCACATGCGTTTCTCTGAAAGAGAAGCAGTCTGTTCCAACACTTAAATAATTTGTGCGAAGTGAATGGAGTGTTGCTTCACTTTCTAAATGCTGTCCTTTCAGAGAAAATCACTTTCCTTTGAAAGTGCCTTAAGGTACTTGCAAGCATTAGGAAGAAACTCACATGCGTTTCTCTAAAAGGAAGCAGTCTCTTCCAACACTTCAATTCACTGTGTGAAGTGAATGGAGTGTTGCCTCACTTTCTACATGTTGTCGTTTCAGAGAAAATCACTTTTTTTTGAAAGTGCCTTAAGCTACTTACAAGCATTCAACAGAAACTCACATGCGTTTCTCTGAAAGAGAAGCAGTCTGTTCCAACTCTTCAATTCTCTGTGCGAAGTGAATGGAGTGGTGCTTCACTTTCCAAATGCTGTCCTTTTAGAGAAAATCACTTTCCTTTGAGAGTGCCTTAAGCTACTTTCAAGCATTCACAGGAAACACACATGCGTTTCTCTGAAATAGAATCAGTCTGTTCCAACACTTCAATTCACTGTGCGAAGTGAATGGAGTGTTGCTTCACTTCCTAAATCCTGTTCTTTCAGAGAAAATCACTTTCCTTTGAAAGTGCCCTAAACAACTTGCAAGCATTTAACAGAAACTCACATGCGTTTCTCTGAAAGAGACGCAGTCTGTTCCAACACTTCAATTCACTGTGCGAAGTGAATGGAGTGTTGCTTCACTTTCTAAATGCTGTCCTTTCAGAGAAAATCACTTTCCTTTGAAAGTGCCTTAAGCTACTTACAAGCATTCACCGGAAACTCACATGCATTTCTCTGAAAGAGAAGCAGTCTGTTCCAACACTTCAATTCACTTGCGAAGTGAATGGAGTGTTGCTTCACTGTCTAAATGCTGTCCTTTCAGAGAAAATCACTTTCCTTTGAAAGTGCCTTAAGCTACTTACAAGCATTCACCAGAAACTCACATGCATTTCTCTGAAAGAGAAGCAGTCTGTTCCAACACTTCAATTCACTGTGCGAAGTGAATGGAGTGTTGCTTCACGTTCTAAATGCTGTACTTTCAGAGAAAATCACTTTCCTTTGAAAGTGCCTTACGCTACTTACAAGCATTCACCAGAAACTCACATGCATTTCTCTGAAAGAGAAGCAGTCTGTTCCAACATTTCACTTCACTGTCCGAAGTGAATGGAGTGTTGCTTCACTTTCTAAATGCTGTCCTTTCAGAGAAAATCATTTTCCTTTGAAAGTGCCTTAAGCTACTTGCAAGCATTAGGAAGAAACTCACATGCGTTTCTCTGAAAGAGAAGCAGTCTGTTCCAACACTTCAATTCACTGTGCGAAGTGAATGGAGTGTTGCTTCACTTTATAAATGCTCTTCTTTCAGAGAAAATCCCTTTCCTCTGAATGTGCCTTAAGCTACTTACAAGCATTCAACAGAAACTCACATGCATTTCTCTGAAAGAGAAGCAGTCTGTTCCAACACTTCAATACACTGTGTGAAGTGAATGGAGTGTTGCCTCACTTTCTAAATGCTGTCCTTTCAGAGAAAATCACTTTCCTTTGAAAATTCCTTAAGCTACTTACAAGCATTCAACAGAAACTCACATGCGTTTCTCTGAAAGAGAAGCAGTCTGTTCCAACACTTCAATTTAATGTGCGAAGTGAATGGAGTGTTGCTTCACTTTCTAAATTCTGTCCTTTCAGAGAAAATCACTTTCCTTTGAAAGTGCCTTAAGCTACTTACAAGCATTCATCAGAAACTCACATGCATTTCTCTGAAAGAGAATCAGTCTGTTCCAACACTTCAATTCACTGTGCGAAGTGAATGGAGTGTTGCTTCACTTTCTAAATTCTGTCCTTTCAGAGAAAATCACTTTCTTTTGAAAGTGCCTTAAACTACTTTCAAGCATTCACAAAAAGCTCACATGCGTTTCTCTGAAAGAGAAGCAGTCTGTTTCAACACTTCAATTCACTGTGCAAAGTGTATGGAGTGTTCCTTCACTTTCTAAATGCTGTCCTTTCAGAGAAAATCACTTTCCTTTGAAAGTGCCTTAAGCAACTTGCAAGCATTCACAAGAAACACTAATGCGTTTATATGAAAGAGAAGCACTCTGTTCCAACACTTCAATTCACTGCACGAAGGGAATGGAGTGTTGCTTCACTTTCTAAATGCTGTCCTTTCAGAGAAAATCACTTTCCTTTGAAAGTGCCTTAAGCTACTTACAAGCATTCACCAGAAACTCACATGCGTTTCTTTGAAAGAGAAGCAGTCTGTTCCAACACTTCAATTCACTGTGCGAAGTGAATGGAGTGTTGCTTCACTTTCTAAATGCTGTCCTTTCAGAGAAAATCACTTTCCTTTGAAAGTGCCTTAAGCTACTTGCAAGCATTAGGAAGAAACTCACATGCGTTTCTCTGAAAGAGAAGCAGTCTGTTCCAACACTTCAATTCACTGTGCGAAGTGAATGGAGTGTTGCTTCACTTTCTAAATGCTGTCCTTTCAGAGAAAATCCCTTTCCTCTGAATGTGCCTTAAGCTACTTACAAGCATTCAACAGAAACTCACATGCATTTCTCTGAAAGAGAAGCAATCTGTTCCAACACTTCAATTCTCTGTGCTAAGTGAATGGAGTGTTGCTTCACTTTCTTAATGCTGTCCTTTCAGAGAAAATCACTTTCATTTGAAAGTGCCTTAAGCTACATGCAAGCATTCACAAGAAACACTAATGCGTTTCTCTGAAAGAGAAGCCGTCTGTTCCAAAACTTCAGTACACTGTGTGAAGTGAATGGAGTGTTGCCTCACTTTCTAAATGCTGTCTTTTCAGAGAAAATCACTTTCCTTTGAAAATGCCTTAAGCTACTTACAAGCATTCAACAGAAACTCACATGCGTTTCTCTGAAAGAGAAGCAGTCTGTTCCAACACTTCAATTCACTGTGCGAAGTGAATGGAGTGTTGCTTCACTTTCTAAATGCTGTCCTTTCAGAGAAAATCACTTTCCTTTGAAAGTGCCTTAAGCTACTTACAAGCATTCACCGGAAACTCACATACATTTCTCTGAAAGAGAAGCAGTCTGTTCCAACACTTCAATTCACTTGCGAAGTGAATGGAGTGTTACTTCACTGTCTAAATGCTGTCCTTTCAGAGAAAATCACTTTCCTTTGAAAGTGCCTTAAGCTACTTACGAGCATTCACCAGAAACTCACATGCATTTCTCTGAAAGAAAAGCAGTCTGTTCCAACACTTCAATTCACTTGCGAAGTGAATGGAGTGGTGCTTCACTTTCCAAATGCTGTCCTTTTAGAGAAAATCACTTTCCTTTGAAAGTGCCTTAAGCTACTTACAAGCATTCAGCAGAAACTCACATCCATTTCTCTGAAAGAGAAGCAGTCTGTTCCAACACTTCAATTCACTGTGCGAAGTGAATGGAGTGTTGCTTCACGTTCTAAATGCTGTACTTTCAGAGAAAATCACTTTCCTTTGAAAGTGCCTCACGCTACTTACAAGCATTCACCAGAAACTCACATGCATTTCTCTGAAAGAGAAGCAGTCTGTTCCAACACTTCACTTCACTGTCCGAAGTGAATGGAGTGTTGCTTCACTTTCTAAATGCTGTCCTTTCAGAGAAAATCATTTTCCTTTGAAAGTGCCTTAAGCTACTTGCAAGCATTAGGAAGAAACTCACATGCGTTTCTCTGAAAGAGAAGCAGTCTGTTCCAACACTTCAATTCACTGTGCGAAGTGAATGGAGTGTTGCTTCACTTTCTAAATGCTGTTCTTTCAGAGAAAATCCCTTTCCTCTGAATGTGCCTTAAGCTACTTACCAGCATTCAAGAGAAACTCACATGCATTTCTCTGAAAGAGAAGCAGTCTGTTCCAACACTTCAATACACTGTGTGAAGTGAATGGAGTGTTGCCTCACTTTCTAAATGCTGTCCTTTCAGAGAAAATCACTTTCCTTTGAAAATGCCTTAAGCTACTTACAAGCATTCAACAGAAACTCACATGCGTTTCTCTGAAAGAGAAGCAGTCTGTTCCAACACTTCAATTTAATGTGCGAAGTGAATGGAGTGTTGCTTCACTTTCTAAATTCTGTCCTTTCAGAGAAAATCACTTTCCTTTGAAAGTGCCTTAAGCTACTTACAAGCATTCATCAGAAACTCACATGCATTTCTCTGAAAGAGAATCAGTCTGTTCCAACACTTCAATTCATTGTGCGAAGTGAATGGAGTGTTGCTTCACTTTCTAAATTCTGTCCTTTCAGAGAAAATCACTTTCTTTTGAAAGTGCCTTAAACTACTTTCAAGCATTCACAAAAAGCTCACATGCGTTTCTCTGAAAGAGAAGCAGTCTGTTTCAACACTTCAATTCACTGTGCAAAGTGTATGGAGTGTTCCTTCACTTTCTAAATGCTGTCCTTTCAGAGAAAATCACTTTCCTTTGAAAGTGCCTTAAGCAACTTGCAGGCATTCACAAGAAACACTAATGCGTTTATATGAAAGAGAAGCACTCTGTTCCAACACTTCAATTCACTGCACGAAGGGAATGGAGTGTTGCTTCACTTTCTAAATGCTGTCCTTTCAGAGAAAATCACTTTCCTTTGAAAGTGCCTTAAGCTACTTACAAGCATTCACCAGAAACTCACATGCGTTTCTCTGAAAGAGAAGCAGTCTGTTCCAACACTTCAATTCACTGTGCGAAGTGAATGGAGTGTTGCTTCACTTTCTAAATGCTGTCCTTTCAGAGAAAATCACTTTCCTTTGATAGTGCCTTAAGCTACTTGCAAGCATTAGGAAGAAACTCACATGCGTTTCTCTGAAAGAGAAGCAGTCTGTTCCAACACTTCAATTCACTGTGCGAAGTGAATGGAGTGTTGCTTCACTTTCTAAATGCTGTCCTTTCAGAGAAAATCCCTTTCCTCTGAATGTGCCTTAAGCTACTTACAAGCATTCAACAGAAACTCACATGCATTTCTCTGAAAGAGAAGCAATCTGTTCCAACACTTCAATTCTCTGTGCTAAGTGAATGGAGTGTTGCTTCACTTTCTTAATGCTGTCCTTTCAGAGAAAATCACTTTCATTTGAAAGTGCCTTAAGCTACATGCAAGCATTCACAAGAAACACTAATGCGTTTCTCTGAAAGAGAAGCAGTCGGTTCCAAAACTTCAGTACACTGTGTGAAGTGAATGGAGTGTTGCCTCACTTTCTAAATGCTGTCTTTTCAGAGAAAATCACTTTCCTTTGAAAATGCCTTAAGCTACTTACAAGCATTCAACAGAAACTCACATGCGTTTCTCTGAAAGAGAAGCAGTCTGTTCCAACAATTCAATTCAATGTGCGAAGTGAATGGAGTGTTGCTTCACTTTATAAATGCTGTCCTTTCAGAGAAAATCACTTTCCTTTGAAAGTGCCTTAAGCTACTTACAAGCATTCACCGGAAACTCACATGCATTTCTCTGAAAGAGAAGCAGTCTGTTCCAACAATTCAATTCACTTGCGAAGTGAATGGAGTGTTGCTTCACTGTCTAAATGTTGTCCTTTCAGAGAAAATCACTTTCCTTTGAAAGTGCCTTAAGCTACTTACAAGCATTCACCAGAAACTCACATGCATTTCTCTGAAAGAGAAACAGTCTGTTCCAACACTTCAATACACTGTGTGAAGTGAATGGAGTGTTGCCTCACTTTCTAAATGCTGTCCTTTCAGAGAAAATCACTTTCCTTTGAAAATGCCTTAAGCTACTTACAAGCATTCAACAGAAACTCACATGCGTTTCTCTGAAAGAGAAGCAGTCTGTTCCAACTCTTCAATTTAATGTGCGAAGTGAATGGAGTGTTGCTTCACTTTCTAAATTCTGTCCTTTCAGAGAAAATCACTTTCCTTTGAAAGTGCCTTAAGCTACTTACAAGCATTCATCAGAAACTCACATGCATTTCTCTGAAAGAGAATCAGTCTGTTCCAACACTTCAATTCACTGTGCGAAGTGAATGGAGTGTTGCTTCACTTTCTAAATTCTGTCCTTTCAGAGAAAATCACTTTCTTTTGAAAGTGCCTTAAACTACTTTCAAGCATTCACAAAAAGCTCACATGCGTTTCTCTGAAAGAGAAGCAGTCTGTTTCAACACTTCAATTCACTGTGCAAAGTGTATGGAGTGTTCCTTCACTTTCTAAATGCTGTCCTTTCAGAGAAAATCACTTTCCTTTGAAAGTGCCTTAAGCAACTTGCAAGCATTCACAAGAAACACTAATGCGTTTATATGAAAGAGAAGAACTCTGTTCCAACACTTCAATTCACTGCACGAAGGGAATGGAGTGTTGCTTCACTTTCTAAATGCTGTCCTTTCAGAGAAAATCACTTTCCTTTGAAAGTGCCTTAAGCTACTTACAAGCATTCACCAGAAACTCACATGCGTTTCTCTGAAAGAGAAGCAGTCTGTTCCAACATTTCAATTCACTGTGCGAAGTGAATGGAGTGTTGCTTCACTTTCTAAATGCTGTCCTTTCAGAGAAAATCACTTTCCTTTGATAGTGCCTTAAGCTACTTGCAAGCATTAGGAAGAAACTCACATGCGTTTCTCTGAAAGAGAAGCAGTCTGTTCCAACACTTCAATTCACTGTGCGAAGTGAATGGAGTGTTGCTTCACTTTCTAAATGCTGTCCTTTCAGAGAAAATCCCTTTCCTCTGAATGTGCCTTAAGCTACTTACAAGCATTCAACAGAAACTCACATGCATTTCTCTGAAAGAGAAGCAATCTGTTCCAACACTTCAATTCTCTGTGCTAAGTGAATGGAGTGTTGCTTCACTTTCTTAATGCTGTCCTTTCAGAGAAAATCACTTTCATTTGAAAGTGCCTTAAGCTACTTGCAAGCATTCACAAGAAACACTAATGCGTTTCTCTGAAAGAGAAGCAGTCTGTTCCAAAACTTCAGTACACTGTGTGAAGTGAATGGAGTGTTGCCTCACTTTCTAAATGATGTCTTTTCAGAGAAAATCACTTTCCTTTGAAAATGCCTTAAGCTACTTACAAGCATTCAACAGAAACTCACATGCGTTTCTCTGAAAGAGAAGCAGTCTGTTCCAACACTTCAATTCAATGCGCGAAGTGAATGGAGTGTTGCTTCACTTTCTAAATTATGTCCTTTCAGAGAAAATCACTTTCCTTTGAAAGTGCCTTAAGCTACTTACAAGCATTCATCAGAAACTCACATGCATTTCTCTGAAAGAGAATCAGTCTGTTCCAACACTTCAATTCACTGTGCAAAGTGAATGGAGTGTTGCTTCACTTTCTAAATTCTGTCCTTTCAGAGAAAATCACTTTCTTTTGAAAGTGCCTTAAACTACTTTCAAGCATTCAAAAAAGCTCACATGCGTTTCTCTGAAAGAGAAGCAGTCTGTTTCAACACTTCAATTCACTGTGCAAAGTGTATGGAGTGTTCCTTCAGTTTCTAAATGTTGTCCTTTCAGAGAAAATCACTTTCCTTTGAAAGTGCCTTAAGCTATTTACAAGCATTCAACAGAAACTCACATGCGTTCTCTGAAAGAGAAGCAGTCTGTTCCAACACTTCAATTCACTGTGCGAAGTGAATGGAGTGTTGCTTCACGTTCTAAATGCTGTCCTTTCAGAGAAAATCACTTTCCTTTGAAAGTGCCTTAAACTACTTTCAAGCATTCACCAGAAACTCACATGCATATCTCTGAAAGAGAAGCAGTCTGTTCCAACACTTCAATTCACTGTGCGAAGTGAATGGAGTGTTGCTTCACTTTCTAAATGCTGTCCTTTCAGAGAAAATTATTTTCCCTTGAAAGTGCTTTAAGATACTTGCAAGCATTAGGAAGAAACTCACATGCGTTTCTCTGAAAGAGAAGCAGTCTGTTCCAACACTTCAATTCACTGTGGGAAGTGAATGGAGTGTTGCTTCACTTTCTAAATGCTGTCCTTTCAGAGAAAATACCTTTCCTCTGAATGTGCCTTAAGCTACTTACAAGCATTCAACAGAAACTCACATGCATTTCTCTGAAAGAGAAGAAATCTGTTCGAACACTTCAATTCTCTGTGCGAAGTGAATGGAGTGTTGCTTCACTTTCTAAATGCTGTCCTTTCAGAGAAAATCACTTTCCTTTGAAAGTGCCTTAAGCTACTTGCAAGCATTAGGAAGAAACTCACATGCGTTTCTCTGAAAGAGAAGAAGTCTGTTCCAAAATTTCAATTCACTGTGTGAAGTGAATGGAGTGTTGCCTCACTTTCTAAATGCTGTCCTTTCAGAGAAAATCACTTTCCTTTGAAAGTGCCTTAAGCTACTTACAAGCATTCAACAGAAACTCACATGCGTTTCTCTGAAAGAGAAGCAGTCTGTTCCAACACTTCAATTCACTGTGCGAAGTGAATGGAGTGTTGCTTCACTTTCTAAATGCTGTCCTTTCAGAGAAAATCACTTTCCTTTGAAAGTGCCTTAAGCTACTTGCAAGCATTAGGAAGAAACTCACATGCGTTTCTCTGAAAGAGAAGCAGTCTGTTCCAACACTTCAATTCACTGTGCGAAGTGAATGGAGTGTTGCTTCACTTTCTAAATGCTGTCCTTTCAGAGAAAATCCCTTTCCTCTGAATGTGCCTTAAGCTACTTACAAGCATTCAACAGAAACTCACATGCATTTCTCTGAAAGAGAAGCAATCTGTTCCAACACTTCAATTCTCTGTGCTAAGTGAATGGAGTGTTGCTTCACTTTCTTAATGCTGTCCTTTCAGAGAAAATCACTTTCATTTGAAAGTGCCTTAAGCTACATGCAAGCATTCA
Source organism: Myodes glareolus (assembly GCF_982192425.1). NCBI lineage: Eukaryota > Metazoa > Chordata > Mammalia > Rodentia > Cricetidae > Myodes > Myodes glareolus. The sequence goes on along the minus strand of NW_028263210.1, from coordinate 801,358 downwards.
CAGGAAACACTAATGCGTTTCTCTGAAAGAGAAGCAGTCTGTTCCAAAACTTCAGTACACTGTGTGAAGTGAATGGAGTGTTGCCTCACTTTCTAAATGATGTCTTTTCAGAGAAAATCACTTTCCTTTGAAAATTCCTTAAGCTACTTACAAGCATTCAACAGAAACTCACATGCGTTTCTCTGAAAGAGAAGCAGTCTGTTCCAACACTTCAATTCAATGTGCGAAGTGAATGGAGTGTTGCTTCACTTTATAAATGCTGTCCTTTCAGAGAAAATCACTTTCCTTTGAAAGTGCCTTAAGCTACTTACAAGCATTCACCGGAAACTCACATGCATTTCTCTGAAAGAGAAGCAGTCTGTTCCAACAATTCAATTCACTTGCGAAGTGAATGGAGTGTTGCTTCACTGTCTAAATGTTGTCCTTTCAGAGAAAATCACTTTCCTTTGAAAGTGCCTTAAGCTACTTACAAGCATTCACCAGAAACTCACATCCATTTCTCTGAAAGAAAAGCAGTCTGTTCCAACACTTCAATTCACTTGCGAAGTGAATGGAGTGGTGCTTCACTTTCCAAATGCTGTCCTTTTAGAGAAAATCACTTTCCTTTGAAAGTGCCTTAAGCTACTTGCAAGCATTAGGAAGAAACTCACATGCGTTTCTCTGAAAGAGAAGAAGTCTGTTCCAAAATTTCAATTCACTGTGTGAAGTGAATGGAGTGTTGCCTCACTTTCTAAATGCTGTCCTTTCAGAGAAAATCACTTTCCTTTGAAAGTGCCTTAAGCTACTTACAAGCATTCAACAGAAACTCACATGCGTTTCTCTGAAAGAGAAGCAGTCTGTTCCAACACTTCAATTCAATGTGCGAAGTGAATGGAGTGTTGCTTCACTTTCTAAATGCGGTCCTTTCAGAAAAAATAACTTTCCTTTGAAAGTGCCTTAAGCTACTTACAAGCATTCATCAGAAACTCACATGCATTTCTCTGAAAGAGAAGCAGTCTGTTCCAACACTTCAATTCACTGTGCAAAGTGTATGGAGTGTTGCTTCACTTTCTAAATGCTGTCCTTTCAGAGAAAATCACTTTCCTTTGAAAGTGCCTTAAGCAACTTTCAAGCATTCACAAGAAACACTAATGCGTTTCTATGAAAGAGAAGCACTCTGTTCCAACACTTCAATTCACTGCACGAAGGGAATGGAGTGTTGCTTCACTTTCTAAATGCTGTCCTTTCAGAGAAAATCACTTTCCTTTGAAAGTGCCTTAAGCTACTTACAAGCATTCACCAGAAACTCACATGCGTTTCTCTGAAAGAGAAGCAGTCTGTTCCAACACTTCAATTCACTGTGCGAAGTGAATGGAATGTTACTTCACTTTCTAAATGCTGTCCTTTCAGAGAAAATCACTTTCCTTTGATAGTGCCTTAAGCTACTTTCAAGCATTCACAGGAAACACACATGCGTTTCTCTGAAATAGAAGCAGTCTGTTCCAACACTTCAATTCACTGTGCGAAGTGAATGGAGTGTTGCTTCACTTCCTAAATCCTGTCCTTTCAGAGAAAATCACGTTCCTTTGAAATTGCCTTAAGCTACTTACAAGCATTCACCAGAAACTCACATGTGTTTCTATGAAAGAGAAGCAATCTGTTCCAACACTACAATTCACGGTGCAAAGTGAATGGAGTGTTGCCTCACTTTCGAAATGCTGTCCTTTCAGAGAAAATCACTTTCCTTTGAAAGTGCCTTAAGCTTCTTGCAAGCATTAGGAAGAAACTCACATGCGTTTCTCTGTAAGAGAAGCAGTCTGTTCCAACACTTCAATTCACTGTGCGAAGTGAATGGAGTGTTGCTTCACTTTCTAAATGCTGTCCTTTCAGAGAAAATCACTTTCCTTTGAAAGTGCCTTAAGCTACTTACAAGCATTCAACAGAAACTCACATGCATTTCTCTGAAAGAGAAGCAGTCTGTTCCAACACTTCAATTCACTGTGCGAAGTGAATGGAGTGTTGCTTCACTTTCTAAATTCTGTCCTTTCAGAGAAAATCACTTTCCTTTGAAAGTGCCTTAAACTACTTTCAAGCATTCATAAAAAACTCACATGCGTTTCTCTGAAAGAGAAGCAGTCTGTTCCAACACTTCAATTCTTTGTGCGAAGTGAATGAAGTGTTGCTTCACTTTCTAAATGCTGTCCTTTCAGAGAAAATCACTTTCCTTTGAAAGTGCCTTAAGGTACTTGCAAGCATTAGGAAGAAACTCACATGCGTTTCTCTAAAAGGAAGCAGTCTCTTCCAACACTTCAATTCACTGTGTGAAGTGAATGGAGTGTTGCCTCACTTTCTAAATGCTGTCATTTCAGAGAAAATCACTTTCCTTTGAAAGTGCCTTAAGCTACTTACAAGAATTCAACAGAAACTCACATGCGTTTCTCTGAAAGAGAAGCAGTCTGTTCCAACACTTCAATTCACTGTGCGAAGTGAATGGAGTGGTGCTTCACTTTCCAAATGCTGTCCTTTTAGAGAAAATCACTTTCCTTTGAAAGTGCCTTAAGCTACTTGCAAGCATTAGGAAGAAACTCACATGCGTTTCTCTGAAAGAGAAGCAGTCTGTTCCAACACTTCAATTCACTGTGCGAAGTGAATGGAGTGTTTCTTAACGTTCTAAATGCTGTCCTTTCAGAGAAAATCACTTTCCTTTGAAAGTGCCTTACGCTGCTTACAAGCATTCACCAGAAACTCTCATGCATTTCTCTGAAAGAGAAGCAGTCTGTTCCAACACTTCACTTCACTGTGCGAAGTGAATGGAGTGCTGCTTCACTTTCTAAATGCTGTCCTTTCAGAGAAAATCATTTTCCTTTGAAATTGCCTTAAGCAAATTGCAAGCATTCACAAGAAACACTAATGCGTTTCTATGAAAGAGAAGCAGTCTGTTCCAACACTTCAATTCATTGCACGAAGGGAATGGAGTGCTGCTTCACTTTCTAAATGCTGTCCTTTCAGAGAAAATCACTTTCCTGTGAAAGAGCCTTGAACTACTTACAAGCATTCAACAGAAACTCATATGCATTTCTCTGAAAGAAAAGCAGTCTGTTCCAACACTTCAATTCACTGTGCGAAGTGAATGGAATGTTACTTCACTTTCTAAATACTGTCCTTTCAGAGAAAATCACTTTCCTTTGATAGTGCCTTAAGCTACTTTCAAACATTCACAGGAAACACACATGCGTTTCTCTGAAATAGAAGCAGTCTGTTCCAACACTTCAATTCACTGTGCGAAGTGAATGGAGTGTTGCTTCACTTCCTAAATCCTGTCCTTTCAGAAAAATCACTTTCCTTTGAATGTGCCCTAAGCAACTTGCAAGCATTTAACAGAAACTCACATGTGTTTCTCTGAAAGAGAAGCAGTCTGTTCCAACACTTCAATTCACTGTGCGAAGTGAATGGAGTGTTGCTTCACTTTCTAAATGCTGTCCTTTCAGAGAAAATCACATTCCTTTGAAAGTGCCTTAAGCTACTTACAAGCATTCACCGGAAACTCACATGCATTTCTCTGAAAGAGAAGCAGTCTGTTCCAACTTTTCAATTCACTTGCGAAGTGAATGGAGTGTTGCTTCACTTTCTAAATGCTGTCCTTTAAGAGAAAATCACTTTCCTTTGAAAGTGCCTTAAGCTACTTACAAGCATTCACCAGAAACTCACATGCATTTCTCTGAAAGAAAAGCAGTCTGTTCCAACACTTCTACTCACTTGGGAAGTGAATGGAGTGGTGCTTCACTTTCCAAATGCTGTCCTTTTAGAGAAAATCACTTTCCTTTGAAAGTGCCTTAAGCTACTTACAAGCATTCAGCAGAAACTCACATCCATTTCTCTGAAAGAGAAGCAGTCTGTTCCAACACTTCAATTCACTGTGCGAAGTGAATGGAGTGTTGCTTCACGTTCTAAATGCTGTACTTTCAGAGAAAATCACTTTCCTTTGAAAGTGCCTTACGCTACTTACAAGCATTCACCAGAAACTCACATGCATTTCTCTGAAAGAGAAGCAGTCTGCTCCAACACTTCACTTCACTGTCCGAAGTGAATGGAGTGTTGCTTCACTTTCTAAATGCTGTCCTTTCAGAGAAAATCATTTTCCTTTGAAAGTGCCTTAAGCTACTTGCAAGCATTAGGAAGAAACTCACATGCGTTTCTCTGAAAGAGAAGCCGTCTGTTCCAACACTTCAATTCAATGTGCAAAGTGAATGGAGTGTTGCCTCACTTTCTAAATGCTGTCCTTTCAGAAAAAATAACTTTCCTTTGAAAGTGCCTTAAGCTACTTACAAGCATTCATCAGAAACTCACATGCATTTCTCTGAAAGAGAAGCAGTCTGTTCCAACACTTCAATTCACTGTGCGAAGTGAGTGGAGTGTTGCTTCACTTTCTAAATGCTGTCCTTTCAGAGAAAATCACTTTCTTTTGAAAGTGCCTTAAACTTCTTTCAAGCATTCACAAAAAGCTCACATGTGTTTCTCTGAAAGAGAAGCAGTCTGTTTCTACACTTCAATTCACTGTGCAAAGTGTATGGGGTGTTGCTTCACTTTCTAAATGCTGTCCTTTCAGAGAAAATCACTTTCCTTTGAAAGTGCCTTAAGCAACTTGCAAGCATTCACAAGAAACACTAATGCGTTTCTATGAAAGAGAAGCACTCTGTTCCAACACTTCAATTCACTGCACGAAGGGAATGGAGTGTTGCTTCACTTTCTAAATGCTGTCCTTTCAGAGAAAATCACTTTCCTTTGAAAGTGCCTTAAGCTACTTACAAGCATTCACCAGAAACTCACATGCGTTTCTCTGAAAGAGAAGCAGTCTGTTCCAACACTTCAATTCACTGTGCGAAGTGAATGGAGTGTTGCTTCACTTTCTAAATGCTGTCCTTTCAGAGAAAATCACTTTCCTTTGAAAGTGCCTTAAGCTACTTGCAAGCATTCACAAGAAACACTAATGCGTTTCTATGAAAGAGAAGCAGTCTGTTCCAACACTTCAATTCACTGTGCGAAGTGAATGGAGTGTTGCTTCACTTCCTAAATCCAATCCTTTCAGAGAAAATCACTTTCCTTTGAAAGTGCCTTAAGCAACTTGCAAGCATTCAACAGAAACTCACATGCATTTCTCTGAAAGAGAAGCCTTCTCTTCCAACACTTCAATTCACTGTGCGAAGTGAATGGAGTGTTGCTTCCCTTTCTAAATGCTGTCCTTTCAGAGAAAATCACGTTCCTTTGAAATTGCCTTAAGCTACTTACAAGCATTCACCAGAAACTCACATGTGTTTTTATGAAAGAGAAGCAATCTGTTCCAACACTACAATTCACGGTGCAAAGTGAATGGAGTGTTGCCTCATTTTCGAAATGCTGTCCTTTCAGAGAAAATCACTTTCCTTTGAAAGTGCCTTAAGCTTCTTGCAAGCATTAGGAAGAAACTCACATGCGTTTCTCTGTAAGAGAAGCAGTCTGTTCCAACACTTCAATTCACTGTGCGAAGTGAATGGAGTGTTGCTTCACTTTCTAAATGCTGTCCTTTAAGAGAAAATCACTTTCCTTTGAAAGTGCCTTAAGCTACTTACAAGCATTCAACAGAAACTCACATGCATTTCTCTGAAAGAGAAGCAGTCTGTTCCAACACTTCAATTCACTGTGCGAAGTGAATGGAGTGCTGCTTCACTTTCTAAATTCTGTCCTTTCAGAGAAAATCACTTTCCTTTGAAAGTGCCTTAAACTACTTTCAAGCATTCATAAAAAACTCACATGCGTTTCTCTGAAAGAGAAGCAGTCTGTTCCAACACTTCAATTCTTTGTGCGAAGTGAATGGAGTGTTGCTTCACTTTCTAAATGCTGTCCTTTCAGAGAAAATCACTTTCCTTTGAAAGTGCCTTAAGGTACTTGCAAGCATTAGGAAGAAACTCACATGCGTTTCTCTAAAAGGAAGCAGTCTCTTCCAACACTTCAATTCACTGTGTGAAGTGAATGGAGTGTTGCCTCACTTTCTAAATGCTGTCATTTCAGAGAAAATCACTTTCCTTTGAAAGTGCCTTAAGCTACTTACAAGAATTCAACAGAAACTCACATGCGTTTCTCTGAAAGAGAAGCAGTCTGTTCCAACACTTCAATTCACTGTGCGAAGTGAATGGAGTGGTGCTTCACTTACCAAATGCTGTCCTTTTAGAGAAAATCACTTTCCTTTGAAAGTGCCTTAAGCTACTTACAAGCATTCACCAGAAACTCACATGCCTTTCTCTGAAAGAGAAGCAGTCTGTTCCAACACTTCAATTCACTGTGCGAAGTGAATGGAGTGTTGCTTCACTTTCTAAATGCTGTCCTTTCAGAGAAAATCACTTTCCTTTGAAAGTGCCTTAAGCTACTTGCAAGCATTCACAAGAAACACTAATGCGTTTCTCTGAAAGAGAAGCAGTCTGTTCCAACACTTCAATTCACTGTGCGAAGTGAATGGAGTGTTGCTTCACTTTCTAAATGCTGTCCTTTCAGAGAAAATCACTTTCCTTTGAAAGAGCCTAGAGCTACTTACAAGCATTCAACAGAAACTCATATGCATTTCTCTGAAAGAAAAGCAGACTGTTCCAACACTTCAATTCACTGTGCGAATTGAATGGAATGTTACTTCACTTTCTAAATGCTGTCCTTTCAGAGAAAATCACTTTCCTTTGATAGTGCCTTAAGCTACTTTCAAGCATTCACAGGAAACACACATGTGTTTCTCTGAAATAGAAGCAGTCTGTTCCAACACTTCAATTCACTGTGCGAAGTGAATGGAGTGTTGCTTCACTTTCTAAATGCTGTCCTTTCAGAGAAAATCACTTTCCTTTGAAAGTGCCTTAAGCTACTTACAAGCATTCACCGGAAACTCACATGCATTTCTCTGAAAGAGAAGCAGTCTGTTCCAACATTTCAATTCACTTGCGAAGTGAATGGAGTGTTGCTTCACTTTCTAAATGCTGTCCTTTCAGAGAAAATCACTTTCCTTTGAAAGTGCCTTAAGCTACTTACAAGCATTCACCAGAAACTCACATGCATTTCTCTGAAAGAAAAGAAGTCTTTTCCAACACTTCTACTCACTTGCGAAGTGAATGGAGTGGTGCTTCACTTTCCAAATGCTGTCCTTTTAGAGAAAATCACTTTCCTTTGAAAGTGCCTTAAGCTACTTACAAGCATTCAGCAGAAACTCACATCCATTTCTCTGAAAGAGAAGCAGTCTGTTCCAACACTTCAATTCACTGTGCGAAGTGAATGGAGTGTTGCTTCACGTTCTAAATGCTGTACTTTCAGAGAAAATCACTTTCCTTTGAAAGTGCCTTACGCTACTTACAAGCATTCACCAGAAACTCACATGCATTTCTCTGAAAGAGAAGCAGTCTGTTCCAACACTTCACTTCACTGTCCGAAGTGAATGGAGTGTTGCCTCACTTTCTAAATGCTGTCCTTTCAGAGAAAATCATTTTCCTTTGAAAGTGCCTTAAGCTACTTGCAAGCATTAGGAAGAAACTCACATGCGTTTCTCTGAAAGAGAAGCAGTCTGTTCCAACACTTCAATTCACTGTACGAAGTGAATGGAGTGTTGCTTCACTTTCTAAATGCTGTCCTTTCAGAGAAAATCCCTTTCCTCTGAATGTGCCTTAAGCTAATTACAAGCATTCAACAGAAACTCACATGCATTTCTCTGAAAGAGAAGCAATTTGTTCCAACACTTCAATTCTCTGTGCGAAGTGAATTGAGTGTTGCTTCACTTTCTAAATGCTGTCCTTTCAGAGAAAATCACTTTCATTTGAAAGTGCCTTAAGCTACTTGCAAGCATTCACAAGAAACACTAATGCGTTTCTCTGAAAGAGAAGCAGTCTGTTCCAAAACTTCAATACACTGTGTGAAGTGAATGGAGTGTTGCCTCACTTTCTAAATGCTGTCCTTTCAGAGAAAATCACTTTCCTTTGAAAATGTCTTAAGCTACTTACAAGCATTCAACAGAAACTCACATGCGTTTCTCTGAAAGAGAAGCAGTCTCTTCCAACACTTCAATTTAATGTGCGAAGTGAATGGAGTGTTGCTTCACTTTCTAAATTTTGTCCTTTCAGAGAAAATCACTTTCCTTTGAAAGTGCCTTAAGCTATTTACAAGCATTCATCAGAAACTCACATGCATTTCTCTGAAAGAGAATCAGTCTGTTTCAACACTTCAATTCACTGTGCAAAGTGTATGGAGTGTTCCTTCACTTTCTAAATGCTGTCCTTTCAGAGAAAATCACTTTCCTTTGAAAGTGCCTTAAGCAATTTGCAAGCATTCACAAGAAACACTAACGCGTTTATATGAAAGAGAAGCACTCTGTTCCAACACTTCAATTCACTGCACGAAGGGAATGGAGTTTTGCTTCACTTTCTAAATGCTGTCCTTTCAGAGAAAATCACTTTCCTTTGAAAGTGCCTTAAGCTACTTACAAGCATTCATCAGAAACTCACATGCATTTCTCTGAAAGAGAATCAGTCTGTTCCAACACTTCAATTCACTGTGCGAAGTGAATGGAGTGTTGCTTCACTTTCTAAATTCTGTCGTTTCAGAGAAAATCACTTTCTTTTGAAAGAGCCTTAAACTACTTTCAAGCATTCACAAAAAGCTCACATGCGTTTCTCTGAAAGAGAAGCAGTCTGTTTCAACACTTCAATTCACTGTGCAAAGTGTATGGAGTGTTCCTTCACTTTCTAAATGCTGTCCTTTCAGAGAAAATCACTTTCCTTTGAAAGTGCCTTAAGCAACTTGCAAGCATTCACAAGAAACACTAATGCGTTTATATGAAAGAGAAGCACTCTGTTCCAACACTTCAATTCACTGCACGAAAGGAATGGAGTGTTGCTTCACTTTCTAAATGCTGTCCTTTCAGAGAAAATCACTTTCCTTTGAAAGTGCCTTAAGCTACTTACAAGCATTCACCAGAAACTCACATGCGTTTCTGATAGAGAAGCAGTCTGTTCCAACACTTCAATTCACTGTGCAAAGTGAATGGAGTGTTGCTTCACTTTCTAAATGCTGTCCTTTCAGAGAAAATCCCTTTCCTTTGAAAGTGCCTTAAGCTACTTGCAAGCATTAGGAAGAAACTCACATGCGTTTCTCTGAAAGAGAAGCAGTCTGTTCCAACACTTCAATTCACTGTGCAAAGTGAATGGAGTGTTGCTTCACTTTCTAAATGCTGTCCTTTCAGAGATAATCACTTTCCTTTGAAAGTGCCTTAAGCTACTTACAAGCATTCAACAGAAACTCACATGCATTTCTCTGAAAGAGAAGCAGTCTGTTCCAACACTTCAATTCACTGTGCAAAGTGAATGGAGTGTTGCTTCACTTTCTAAATACTCTCCTTTCAGAGAAAATCACTTTCCTTTGAAAGTGCCTTAAACTACTTTCAAGCATTCATAAAAAACTCACATGCGTTTCTCTGAAAGAGAAGAAGTCTGTTCCAACACTTCAATTCTTTGTGCGAAGTGAATGGAGTGTTGCTTCACTTTCTAAATGCTGTCCTTTCAGAGAAAATCACTTTCCTTTGAAAGTGCCTTAAGCTACTTGCAAGCATTAGGAAGAAACTCACATGCGTTTCTCTAAAAGGAAGCAGTCTGTTCCAACACTTCAATTCACTGTGTGAAGTGAATGGAGTGTTGCCTCACTTTCTAAATGCTGTCCTTTCAGAGAAAATCACTTTCCTTTGAAAGTGCCTTAAGCTACTTGCAAGCATTCATCAGAAACTCACATGCATTTCTCTGAAAGAGAATCAGTCTGTTCCAACACTTCAATTCACTGTGCAAAGTGAATGGAGTGTTGCTTCACTTTCTAAATGCTGTCCTTTCAGAGATAATCACTTTCTTTTGAAAGTGCCTTAAGCTACTTACAAGCATTCAACAGAAACTCACATGCATTTCTCTGAAAGAGAAGCAGTCTGTTCCAACACTTCAATTCACTGTGCAAAGTGAATGGAGTGTTGCTTCACTTTCTAAATTCTGTCCTTTCAGAGAAAATCACTTTCCTTTGAAAGTGCCTTAAACTACTTTCAAGCATTCATAAAAAACTCACATGCGTTTCTCTGAAAGAGAAGCAGTCTGTTCCAACACTTCAATTCTTTGTGCGAAGTGAATGGAGTGTTGCCTCACTTTCTAAATGCTGTCCTTTCAGAGAAAATCACTTTCATTTGAAAGTGCCTTAAGCTACTTTAAAGCATTCACAGGAAACACACATGCGTTTCTCTGAAATAGAAGCAGTCTGTTTCAACACTTCAATTCACTGTGCGAAGTGAATGGAGTGTTGCTTCACTTTCTAAATCCTGTCCTTTCAGAGAAAATCACTTTTGTTTGAAAGTGCCTTAAGCAACTTTCAAGCATTCACAAGAAACTCACATGCATTTCTCTGAAAGAGAAGCAGTCTGTTCCAACACTTCAATTCACTGTGCGAAGTGAATGGAGTGTTGCTTCACTTTCTAAATGCTGTCCTTTCAGAGAAAATCACTTTCCTTTGAAAGTGCCTTAAACTACTTTCAAGCATTCACAAAAAGCTCACATGCGTTCCTCTGAAAGAGATGCAGTCTGTTTCAACACTTCAATTCACTGTGCAAAGTGTATGGAGTGTTCCTTCACTTTCTAAATGCTGTCCTTTCAGAGAAAATCATTTTCCTTTGAAAGTGCCTTAAGCTACTTGCAAGCATTAGGAAGAAACTCACATGCGTTTCTCTGAAAGAGAAGCAGTCTGTTCCAACACTTCAATTCACTGTGCGAAGTGAATGGAGTGTTGCTTCACTTTCTAAATGCTGTCCTTTCAGAGAAAATCACTTTCCTCTGAATGTGCCTTAAGCTACTTACAAGCATTCAACAGAAACTCACATGCATTTCTCTGAAAGAGAAGCAATCTGTTCCAACACTTCAATTCTTTGTGCGAAGTGAATGGAGTGTTTCTTCACTTTCTAAATGCTGTCCTTTCAGAGAAAATCACTTTCCTTTGAAAGTGCCTTAAGCAACTTTCAAGCATTCACAAGAAACTCACATGCGTTTCTCTGAAAGAGAAGCAGTCTGTTCCAAAACTTCAATACACTGTGTGAAGTGAATGGAGTGTTGCCTCACTTTCTAAATGCTGTCCTTTCAGAGAAAATCACTTTCCTTTGAAAGTGCCTTAAGCTACTTACAAGCATTCACCAGAAACTCACATGCGTTTCTGATAGAGAAGCAGTCTGTTCCAACACTTCAATTCACTGTGCAAAGTGAATGGAGTGTTGCTTCACTTTCTAAATGCTGTCCTTTCAGAGAAAATCCCTTTCCTTTGAAAGTGCCTTAAGCTACTTGCAAGCATTAGGAAGAAACTCACATGCGTTTCTCTGAAAGAGAAGCAGTCTGTTCCAACACTTCAATTCACTGTGCAAAGTGAATGGAGTGTTGCTTCACTTTCTAAATGCTGTCCTTTCAGAGATAATCACTTTCCTTTGAAAGTGCCTTAAGCTACTTACAAGCATTCAACAGAAACTCACATGCATTTCTCTGAAAGAGAAGCAGTCTGTTCCAACACTTCAATTCACTGTGCAAAGTGAATGGAGTGTTGCTTCACTTTCTAAATACTCTCCTTTCAGAGAAAATCACTTTCCTTTGAAAGTGCCTTAAACTACTTTCAAGCATTCATAAAAAACTCACATGCGTTTCTCTGAAAGAGAAGAAGTCTGTTCCAACACTTCAATTCTTTGTGCGAAGTGAATGGAGTGTTGCTTCACTTTCTAAATGCTGTCCTTTCAGAGAAAATCACTTTCCTTTGAAAGTGCCTTAAGCTACTTGCAAGCATTAGGAAGAAACTCACATGCGTTTCTCTAAAAGGAAGCAGTCTGTTCCAACACTTCAATTCACTGTGTGAAGTGAATGGAGTGTTGCCTCACTTTCTAAATGCTGTCCTTTCAGAGAAAATCACTTTCCTTTGAAAGTGCCTTAAGCTACTTGCAAGCATTCATCAGAAACTCACATGCATTTCTCTGAAAGAGAATCAGTCTGTTCCAACACTTCAATTCACTGTGCAAAGTGAATGGAGTGTTGCTTCACTTTCTAAATGCTGTCCTTTCAGAGATAATCACTTTCTTTTGAAAGTGCCTTAAGCTACTTACAAGCATTCAACAGAAACTCACATGCATTTCTCTGAAGGAGAAGCAGTCTGTTACAACACTTCAATTCACTGTGCAAAGTGAATGGAGTGTTGCTTCACTTTCTAAATTCTGTCCTTTCAGAGAAAATCACTTTCCTTTGAAAGTGCCTTAAACTACTTTCAAGCATTCATAAAAAACTCACATGCGTTTCTCTGAAAGAGAAGCAGTCTGTTCCAACACTTCAATTCTTTGTGCGAAGTGAATGGAGTGTTGCCTCACTTTCTAAATGCTGTCCTTTCAGAGAAAATCACTTTCATTTGAAAGTGCCTTAAGCTACTTTAAAGCATTCACAGGAAACACACATGCGTTTCTCTGAAATAGAAGCAGTCTGTTCCAACACTTCAATTCACTGTGCGAAGTGAATGGAGTGTTGCTTCACTTCCTAAATCCTGTCCTTTCAGAGAAAATCACTTTCCTTTGAAAGTGCCTTAAGCAACTTGCAAGCATTCACAAGAAACACTAATGCGTTTATATGAAAGAGAAGCACTCTGTTCCAACACTTCAATTCACTGCACGAAAGGAATGGAGTGTTGCTTCACTTTCTAAATGCTGTCCTTTCAGAGAAAATCACTTTCCTTTGAAAGTGCCTTAAGCTACTTACAAGCATTCACCAGAAACTCACATGCGTTTCTGATAGAGAAGCAGTCTGTTCCAACACTTCAATTCACTGTGCAAAGTGAATGGAGTGTTGCTTCACTTTCTAAATGCTGTCCTTTCAGAGAAAATCCCTTTCCTTTGAAAGTGCCTTAAGCTACTTGCAAGCATTAGGAAGAAACTCACATGCGTTTCTCTGAAAGAGAAGCAGTCTGTTCCAACACTTCAATTCACTGTGCAAAGTGAATGGAGTGTTGCTTCACTTTCTAAATGCTGTCCTTTCAGAGATAATCACTTTCCTTTGAAAGTGCCTTAAGCTACTTACAAGCATTCAACAGAAACTCACATGCATTTCTCTGAAAGAGAAGCAGTCTGTTCCAACACTTCAATTCACTGTGCAAAGTGAATGGAGTGTTGCTTCACTTTCTAAATACTGTCCTTTCAGAGAAAATCACTTTCCTTTGAAAGTGCCTTAAACTACTTTCAAGCATTCATAAAAAACTCACATGCGTTTCTCTGAAAGAGAAGAAGTCTGTTCCAACACTTCAATTCTTTGTGCAAAGTGAATGGAGTGTTGCTTCACTTTCTAAATACTCTCCTTTCAGAGAAAATCACTTTCCTTTGAAAGTGCCTTAAACTACTTTCAAGCATTCATAAAAAACTCACATGCGTTTCTCTGAAAGAGAAGAAGTCTGTTCCAACACTTCAATTCTTTGTGCGAAGTGAATGGAGTGTTGCTTCACTTTCTAAATGCTGTCCTTTCAGAGAAAATCACTTTCCTTTGAAAGTGCCTTAAGCTACTTGCAAGCATTAGGAAGAAACTCACATGCGTTTCTCTAAAAGGAAGCAGTCTGTTCCAACACTTCAATTCACTGTGTGAAGTGAATGGAGTGTTGCCTCACTTTCTAAATGCTGTCCTTTCAGAGAAAATCACTTTCCTTTGAAAGTGCCTTAAGCTACTTGCAAGCATTCATCAGAAACTCACATGCATTTCTCTGAAAGAGAATCAGTCTGTTCCAACACTTCAATTCACTGTGCAAAGTGAATGGAGTGTTGCTTCACTTTCTAAATGCTGTCCTTTCAGAGATAATCACTTTCTTTTGAAAGTGCCTTAAGCTACTTACAAGCATTCAACAGAAACTCACATGCATTTCTCTGAAGGAGAAGCAGTCTGTTACAACACTTCAATTCACTGTGCAAAGTGAATGGAGTGTTGCTTCACTTTCTAAATTCTGTCCTTTCAGAGAAAATCACTTTCCTTTGAAAGTGCCTTAAACTACTTTCAAGCATTCATAAAAAACTCACATGCGTTTCTCTGAAAGAGAAGCAGTCTGTTCCAACACTTCAATTCTTTGTGCGAAGTGAATGGAGTGTTGCCTCACTTTCTAAATGCTGTCCTTTCAGAGAAAATCACTTTCATTTGAAAGTGCCTTAAGCTACTTTAAAGCATTCACAGGAAACACACATGCGTTTCTCTGAAATAGAAGCAGTCTGTTCCAACACTTCAATTCACTGTGCGAAGTGAATGGAGTGTTGCCTCACTTTCTAAATGCTGTCCTTTCAGAGAAAATCACTTTCCTTTGAAAATGCCTTAAGCTACTTGCAAGTATTCAACAGAAACTCACATGCGTTTCTCTGAAAGAGAAGCAGTCTGTTCCAACACTTCAATTCAATGTGCGAAGTGAATGGAGTGTTGCTTCACTTTCTAAATGCTGTCCTTTCAGAGAAAATCACTTTCCTTTGAAAGTGCCTTAAGCAACTTGCAAGCATTCACAAGAAACACTAATGCGTTTATATGAAAGAGAAGCACTCTGTTCCAACACTTCAATTCACTGCACGAAAGGAATGGAGTGTTGCTTCACTTTCTAAATGCTGTCCTTTCAGAGAAAATCACTTTCCTTTGAAAGTGCCTTAAGCTACTTACAAGCATTCACCAGAAACTCACATGCGTTTCTGATAGAGAAGCAGTCTGTTCCAACACTTCAATTCACTGTGCAAAGTGAATGGAGTGTTGCTTCACTTTCTAAATGCTGTCCTTTCAGAGAAAATCCCTTTCCTTTGAAAGTGCCTTAAGCTACTTGCAAGCATTAGGAAGAAACTCACATGCGTTTCTCTGAAAGAGAAGCAGTCTGTTCCAACACTTCAATTCACTGTGCAAAGTGAATGGAGTGTTGCTTCACTTTCTAAATGCTGTCCTTTCAGAGATAATCACTTTCCTTTGAAAGTGCCTTAAGCTACTTACAAGCATTCAACAGAAACTCACATGCATTTCTCTGAAAGAGAAGCAGTCTGTTCCAACACTTCAATTCACTGTGCAAAGTGAATGGAGTGTTGCTTCACTTTCTAAATACTGTCCTTTCAGAGAAAATCACTTTCCTTTGAAAGTGCCTTAAACTACTTTCAAGCATTCATAAAAAACTCACATGGGTTTCTCTGAAAGAGAAGAAGTCTGTTCCAACACTTCAATTCTTTGTGCAAAGTGAATGGAGTGTTGCTTCACTTTCTAAATGCTGTCCTTTCAGAGAAAATCACTTTCCTTTGAAAGTGCCTTAAGCTACTTGCAAGCATTAGGAAGAAACTCACATGCGTTTCTCTAAAAGGAAGCAGTCTGTTCCAACACTTCAATTCACTGTGTGAAGTGAATGGAGTGTTGCCTCACTTTCTAAATGCTGTCCTTTCAGAGAAAATCACTTTCCTTTGAAAGTTCCTTAAGCTACTTACTAGCATTCAACAGAAACTCACATGCGTTTCTCTGAAAGAGAAGCAGTCTGTTCCAACACTTCAATTCACTGTGCGAAGTGAATGGAGTGGTGCTTCACTTTCCAAATGCTGTCCTTTTAGAGAAAATCCCTTTCCTTTGAAAGTGCCTTAAGCTACTTGCAAGCATTAGGAAGAAACTCACATGCGTTTCTCTGAAAGAGAAGCACTCTGTTCCAACACTTCAATTCACTGCACGAAGGGAATGGAGTGTTGCTTCACTTTCTAAATGCTGTCCTTTCAGAGAAAATCACTTTCCTTTGAAAGTGCCTTAAGCTACTTACAAGCATTCACCAGAAACTCACATGCGTTTCTCTGAAAGAGAAGCAGTTTGTTCCAACACTTCAATTGACTGTGCGAAGTGAATGGAGTGTTGCTTCACTTTCTAAATGCTGTCCTTTCAGAGAAAATCACTTTCCTTTGAAAGTGCCTTAAGCTACTTGCAAGCATTAGGAAGAAACTCACATGCGTTTCTCTGAAAGAGAAGCAGTCTTTTCCAACACTTCAATTCACTGTGCAAAGTGAATGGAGTATTGCTTCACTTTCTAAATTCTGTCCTTTCAGAGAAAATCACTTTCGTATGAAAGTGCCTTAAGCTACTTGCAAGCATTCACAAGAAACACTAATGCGTTTCTCTGAAATAGAAGCAGTCTGTTCCAACACTTCAATTCACTGTGCGAAGTGAATGGAGTGTTGCTTCACTTTCTAAATGCTGTCCTTTCAGAGAAAATCACTTTCCTTTGAAAGTGCCTTAAGCTACTTACAAGCATTCACCAGAAACTCACATGCGTTTCTCTGATAGAGAAGCAGTCTGTTCCAACACTTCAATTCACTGTGCGAAGTGAATGGAGTGTTGCTTCATTTTCTAAATGCTGTCCTTTCAGAGAAAATCACTTTTGTTTGAAAGTGCCTTGAGCAACTTTCAAGCATTCACAAGAAACTCACATGCATTTCTCTGAAAGAGAAGTAGTCTGTTCCAACACTTCAATTCACTGTGCGAAGTGAATGGAGTGTTGCTTCACTTTCTAAATGCTGTCCTTTCAGAGAAAATCACTTTCCTTTGAAAGTGCCTTAAACTACTTTCAAGCATTCACAAAAAGCTCACATGCGTTTCTCTGAAAGAGAAGCAGTCTGTTTCAACACTTCAATTCACTGTGCAAAGAGTATGGAGTGTTCCTTCACTTTCTAAATGCTGTCCTTTCAGAGAAAATCATTTTCCTTTGAAAGTGCCTTAAGCTACTTGCAAGCATTAGGAAGAAACTCACATGCGTTTCTCTGAAAGAGAAGCAGTCTGTTCCAACACTTCAATTCACTGTGCGAAGTGAATGGAGTGTTGCTTCACTTTCTAAATGCTGTCCTTTCAGAGAAAATCACTTTCCTCTGAATGTGCCTTAAGCTACTTACAAGCATTCAACAGAAACTCACATGCATTTCTCTGAAAGAGAAGCAATCTGTTCCAACACTTCAATTCTCTGTGCGAAGTGAAGGGAGTGTTTCTTCACTTTCTAAATGCTGTCCTTTCAGAGAAAATCACTTTCCTTTGAAAGTGCCTTAAGCAACTTGCAAGCATTCACAAGAAACTCACATGCGTTTCTCTGAAAGAGAAGCAGTCTGTTCCAACACTTCAAATCACTGTGCGAAGTGAATGGAGTGTTTCTTCACTTTCTAAATGCTGTCCTTTCAGAGAAAATCACTTTCCTTTGAAAGTGCCTTAAGCTACTTGCAAGCATTAGGAAGAAACTCACATGCGTTTCTCTAAAAGGAAGCAGTCTGTTCCAACACTTCAATTCACTGTGTGAAGTGAATGGAGTGTTGCCTCACTTTCTAAATGCTGTCCTTTCAGAGAAAATCACTTTCCTTTGAAAGTTCCTTAAGCTACTTACTAGCATTCAACAGAAACTCACATGCGTTTCTCTGAAAGAGAAGCAGTCTGTTCCAACACTTCAATTCACTGTGCGAAGTGAATGGAGTGGTGCTTCACTTTCCAAATGCTGTCCTTTTAGAGAAAATCCCTTTCCTTTGAAAGTGCCTTAAGCTACTTGCAAGCATTAGGAAGAAACTCACATGCGTTTCTCTGAAAGAGAAGCACTCTGTTCCAACACTTCAATTCACTGCACGAAGGGAATGGAGTGTTGCTTCACTTTCTAAATGCTGTCCTTTCAGAGAAAATCACTTTCCTTTGAAAGTGCCTTAAGCTACTTACAAGCATTCACCAGAAACTCACATGCGTTTCTCTGAAAGAGAAGCAGTTTGTTCCAACACTTCAATTGACTGTGCGAAGTGAATGGAGTGTTGCTTCACTTTCTAAATGCTGTCCTTTCAGAGAAAATCACTTTCCTTTGAAAGTGCCTTAAGCTACTTGCAAGCATTAGGAAGAAACTCACATGCGTTTCTCTGAAAGAGAAGCAGTCTTTTCCAACACTTCAATTCACTGTGCAAAGTGAATGGAGTGTTGCTTCACTTTCTAAATTCTGTCCTTTCAGAGAAAATCACTTTCGTTTGAAAGTGCCTTAAGCTACTTGCAAGCATTCACAAGAAACACTAATGCGTTTCTCTGAAATAGAAGCAGTCTGTTCCAACACTTCAATTCACTGTGCGAAGTGAATGGAGTGTTGCTTCACTTTCTAAATGCTGTCCTTTCAGAGAAAATCACTTTCCTTTGAAAGTGCCTTAAGCTACTTACTAGCATTCACCAGAAACTCACATGCGTTTCTCTGATAGAGAAGCAGTCTGTTCCAACACTTCAATTCACTGTGCGAAGTGAATGGAGTGTTGCTTCATTTTCTAAATGCTGTCCTTTCAGAGAAAATCACTTTTGTTTGAAAGTGCCTTGAGCAACTTTCAAGCATTCACAAGAAACTCACATGCGTTTCTCTGAAAGAGAAGTAGTCTGTTCCAACACTTCAATTCACTGTGCGAAGTGAATGGAGTGTTGCTTCACTTTCTAAATGCTGTCCTTTCAGAGAAAATCACTTTCCTTTGAAAGTGCCTTAAACTACTTTCAAGCATTCACAAAAAGCTCACATGCGTTTCTCTGAAAGAGAAGCAGTCTGTTTCAACACTTCAATTCACTGTGCAAAGAGTATGGAGTGTTCCTTCACTTTCTAAATGCTGTCCTTTCAGAGAAAATCATTTTCCTTTGAAAGTGCCTTAAGCTACTTGCAAGCATTAGGAAGAAACTCACATGCGTTTCTCTGAAAGAGAAGCAGTCTGTTCCAACACTTCAATTCACTGTGCGAAGTGAATGGAGTGTTGCTTCACTTTCTAAATGCTGTCCTTTCAGAGAAAATCACTTTCCTCTGAATGTGCCTTAAGCTACTTACAAGCATTCAACAGAAACTCACATGCATTTCTCTGAAAGAGAAGCAATCTGTTCCAACACTTCAATTCTCTGTGCGAAGTGAAGGGAGTGTTTCTTCACTTTCTAAATGCTGTCCTTTCAGAGAAAATCACTTTCCTTTGAAAGTGCCTTAAGCAACTTGCAAGCATTCACAAGAAACTCACATGCGTTTCTCTGAAAGAGAAGCAGTCTGTTCCAACACTTCAAATCACTGTGCGAAGTGAATGGAGTGTTTCTTCACTTTCTAAATGCTGTCCTTTCAGAGAAAATCACTTTCCTTTGAAAGTGCCTTAAGCTACTTGCAAGCATTAGGAAGAAACTCACATGCGTTTCTCTAAAAGGAAGCAGTCTGTTCCAACACTTCAATTCACTGTGTGAAGTGAATGGAGTGTTGCCTCACTTTCTAAATGCTGTCCTTTCAGAGAAAATCACTTTCCTTTGAAAGTTCCTTAAGCTACTTACTAGCATTCAACAGAAACTCACATGCGTTTCTCTGAAAGAGAAGCAGTCTGTTCCAACACTTCAATTCACTGTGCGAAGTGAATGGAGTGGTGCTTCACTTTCCAAATGCTGTCCTTTTAGAGAAAATCCCTTTCCTTTGAAAGTGCCTTAAGCTACTTGCAAGCATTAGGAAGAAACTCACATGCGTTTCTCTGAAAGAGAAGCACTCTGTTCCAACACTTCAATTCACTGCACGAAGGGAATGGAGTGTTGCTTCACTTTCTAAATGCTGTCCTTTCAGAGAAAATCACTTTCCTTTGAAAGTGCCTTAAGCTACTTACAAGCATTCACCAGAAACTCACATGCGTTTCTCTGAAAGAGAAGCAGTTTGTTCCAACACTTCAATTGACTGTGCGAAGTGAATGGAGTGTTGCTTCACTTTCTAAATGCTGTCCTTTCAGAGAAAATCACTTTCCTTTGAAAGTGCCTTAAGCTACTTGCAAGCATTAGGAAGAAACTCACATGCGTTTCTCTGAAAGAGAAGCAGTCTTTTCCAACACTTCAATTCACTGTGCAAAGTGAATGGAGTGTTGCTTCACTTTCTAAATTCTGTCCTTTCAGAGAAAATCACTTTCGTTTGAAAGTGCCTTAAGCTACTTGCAAGCATTCACAAGAAACACTAATGCGTTTCTCTGAAATAGAAGCAGTCTGTTCCAACACTTCAATTCACTGTGCGAAGTGAATGGAGTGTTGCTTCACTTTCTAAATGCTGTCCTTTCAGAGAAAATCACTTTCCTTTGAAAGTGCCTTAAGCTACTTACTAGCATTCACCAGAAACTCACATGCGTTTCTCTGATAGAGAAGCAGTCTGTTCCAACACTTCAATTCACTGTGCGAAGTGAATGGAGTGTTGCTTCATTTTCTAAATGCTGTCCTTTCAGAGAAAATCACTTTTGTTTGAAAGTGCCTTGAGCAACTTTCAAGCATTCACAAGAAACTCACATGCGTTTCTCTGAAAGAGAAGTAGTCTGTTCCAACACTTCAATTCACTGTGCGAAGTGAATGGAGTGTTGCTTCACTTTCTAAATGCTGTCCTTTCAGAGAAAATCACTTTCCTTTGAAAGTGCCTTAAACTACTTTCAAGCATTCACAAAAAGCTCACATGCGTTTCTCTGAAAGAGAAGCAGTCTGTTTCAACACTTCAATTCACTGTGCAAAGAGTATGGAGTGTTCCTTCACTTTCTAAATGCTGTCCTTTCAGAGAAAATCATTTTCCTTTGAAAGTGCCTTAAGCTACTTGCAAGCATTAGGAAGAAACTCACATGCGTTTCTCTGAAAGAGAAGCAGTCTGTTCCAACACTTCAATTCACTGTGCGAAGTGAATGGAGTGTTGCTTCACTTTCTAAATGCTGTCCTTTCAGAGAAAATCACTTTCCTCTGAATGTGCCTTAAGCTACTTACAAGCATTCAACAGAAACTCACATGCATTTCTCTGAAAGAGAAGCAATCTGTTCCAACACTTCAATTCTCTGTGCGAAGTGAAGGGAGTGTTTCTTCACTTTCTAAATGCTGTCCTTTCAGAGAAAATCACTTTCCTTTGAAAGTGCCTTAAGCAACTTGCAAGCATTCACAAGAAACTCACATGCGTTTTTCTGAAAGAGAAGCAGTCTGTTCCAACACTTCAAATCACTGTGCGAAGTGAATGGAGTGTTTCTTCACTTTCTAAATGCTGTCCTTTCAGAGAAAATCACTTTCCTTTGAAAGTGCCTTAAGCTACTTGCAAGCATTAGGAAGAAACTCACATGCGTTTCTCTAAAAGGAAGCAGTCTGTTCCAACACTTCAATTCACTGTGTGAAGTGAATGGAGTGTTGCCTCACTTTCTAAATGCTGTCCTTTCAGAGAAAATCACTTTCCTTTGAAAGTTCCTTAAGCTACTTACTAGCATTCAACAGAAACTCACATGCGTTTCTCTGAAAGAGAAGCAGTCTGTTCCAACACTTCAATTCACTGTGCGAAGTGAATGGAGTGGTGCTTCACTTTCCAAATGCTGTCCTTTTAGAGAAAATCCCTTTCCTTTGAAAGTGCCTTAAGCTACTTGCAAGCATTAGGAAGAAACTCACATGCGTTTCTCTGAAAGAGAAGCACTCTGTTCCAACACTTCAATTCACTGCACGAAGGGAATGGAGTGTTGCTTCACTTTCTAAATGCTGTCCTTTCAGAGAAAATCGCTTTCCTTTGAAAGTGCCTTAAGCTACTTACAAGCATTCACCAGAAACTCACATGCGTTTCTCTGAAAGAGAAGCAGTTTGTTCCAACACTTCAATTGACTGTGCGAAGTGAATGGAGTGTTGCTTCACTTTCTAAATGCTGTCCTTTCAGAGAAAATCACTTTCCTTTGAAAGTGCCTTAAGCTACTTGCAAGCATTAGGAAGAAACTCACATGCGTTTCTCTGAAAGAGAAGCAGTCTTTTCCAACACTTCAATTCACTGTGCAAAGTGAATGGAGTGTTGCTTCACTTTCTAAATTCTGTCCTTTCAGAGAAAATCACTTTCGTTTGAAAGTGCCTTAAGCTACTTGCAAGCATTCACAAGAAACACTAATGCGTTTCTCTGAAATAGAAGCAGTCTGTTCCAACACTTCAATTCACTGTGCGAAGTGAATGGAGTGTTGCTTCACTTTCTAAATGCTGTCCTTTCAGAGAAAATCACTTTCCTTTGAAAGTGCCTTAAGCTACTTACAAGCATTCACCAGAAACTCACATGCGTTTCTCTGATAGAGAAGCAGTCTGTTCCAACACTTCAATTCACTGTGCGAAGTGAATGGAGTGTTGCTTCATTTTCTAAATGCTGTCCTTTCAGAGAAAATCACTTTTGTTTGAAAGTGCCTTGAGCAACTTTCAAGCATTCACAAGAAACTCACATGCATTTCTCTGAAAGAGAAGTAGTCTGTTCCAACACTTCAATTCACTGTGCGAAGTGAATGGAGTGTTGCTTCACTTTCTAAATGCTGTCCTTTCAGAGAAAATCACTTTCCTTTGAAAGTGCCTTAAACTACTTTCAAGCATTCACAAAAAGCTCACATGCGTTTCTCTGAAAGAGAAGCAGTCTGTTTCAACACTTCAATTCACTGTGCAAAGAGTATGGAGTGTTCCTTCACTTTCTAAATGCTGTCCTTTCAGAGAAAATCATTTTCCTTTGAAAGTGCCTTAAGCTACTTGCAAGCATTAGGAAGAAACTCACATGCGTTTCTCTGAAAGAGAAGCAGTCTGTTCCAACACTTCAATTCACTGTGCGAAGTGAATGGAGTGTTGCTTCACTTTCTAAATGCTGTCCTTTCAGAGAAAATCACTTTCCTCTGAATGTGCCTTAAGCTACTTACAAGCATTCAACAGAAACTCACATGCATTTCTCTGAAAGAGAAGCAATCTGTTCCAACACTTCAATTCTCTGTGCGAAGTGAAGGGAGTGTTTCTTCACTTTCTAAATGCTGTCCTTTCAGAGAAAATCACTTTCCTTTGAAAGTGCCTTAAGCAACTTGCAAGCATTCACAAGAAACTCACATGCGTTTCTCTGAAAGAGAAGCAGTCTGCTCCAAAACTTCAATACACTGTGTGAAGTGAATGGAGTGTTGCCTCACTTTCTAAATGCTGTCCTTTCAGAGAAAATCACTTTCCTTTGAAAATGCCTTAAGCTACTTACAAGTATTCAACAGAAACTCACATGCGTTTCTCTGAAAGAGAAGCAGTCTGTTCCAACACTTCAATTCAATGTGCGAAGTGAATGGAGTGTTGCTTCACTTTCTAAATGCTGTCCTTTCAGAGAAAATCACTTTCCTTTGAAAGTGCCTTAAGCTACTTACAAGCATTCATCAGAAACTCACATTCATTTCTCTGAAAGATAATCAGTCTGTTCCAACACTTCAATTCACTGTGCGAAGTGAATGGAGTGTTGCTTCACTTTCTAAATTCTGTCGTTTCAGAGAAAATCACTTTCTTTTGAAAGTGCCTTAAACTACTTTCAAGCATTCACAAAAAACTCACATGCGTTTCTCTGAAAGAGAAGCAGTCTGTTTCAACACTTCAATTCACTGTGCGAAGTGAATGGAGTGTTGCTTCACTTTCTAAATGCTGTCCTTTCAGAGAAAATCACTTTCCTTTGAAAGTGCCTTAAACTACTTTCAAGCATTCACAAAAAGCTCACATGCGTTTCTCTGAAAGAGAAGCAGTCTGTTTCAACACTTCAATTCACTGTGCAAAGTGTATGGAGTGTTCCTTCACTTTCTAAATGCTGTCCTTTCAGAGAAAATCTTTTTCCTTTGAAAGTGCCTTAAGCTACTTGCAAGCATTAGGAAGAAACTCACATGCGTTTCTCTGAAAGAGAAGCAGTCTGTTCCAACACTTCAATTCACTGTGCGAAGTGAATGGAGTGTTGCTTCACTTTCTAAATGCTGTCCTTTCAGAGAAAATCACTGTCCTCTGAATGTGCCTTAAGCTACTTACAAGCATTCAAGAGAAACTCACATGCATTTCTCTGAAAGAGAAGCAATCTGTTCCAACACTTCAATTCTCTGTGCGAAGTGAAGGGAGTGTTTCTTCACTTTCTAAATGCTGTCCTTTCAGAGAAAATCACTTTCCTTTGAAAGTGCCTTAAGCAACTTGCAAGCATTCACAAGAAACTCACATGCGTTTCTCTGAAAGAGAAGCAGTCTGTTCCAAAACTTCAATACACTGTGTGAAGTGAATGGAGTGTTGCCTCACTTCCTAAATGCTATCCTTTCAGAGAAGATCACTTTCCTTTGAAAATGCCTTAAGCTACTTACAAGTATTCAACAGAAACTCACATGCGTTTCTCTGAAAGAGAAGCAGTCTGTTCCAACACTTCAATTCAATGTGCGAAGTGAATGGAGTGTTGCTTCACTTTCTAAATGCTGTCCTTTCAGAGAAAATCACTTTCCTTTGAAAGTGCCTTAAGCTACTTACAAGCATTCATCAGAAACTCACATGCATTTCTCTGAAAGATAATCAGTCTGTTCCAACACTTCAATTCACTGTGCAAGGTGAATGGAGTGTTGCTTCACTTTCTAAATTCTGTCGTTTCAGAGAAAATCACTTTCTTTTGAAAGTGCCTTAAACTACTTTCAAGCATTCACAAAAAGCTCACATGCGTTTCTCTGAAAGAGAAGCAGTCTGTTTCAACACTTCAATTCACTGTGCAAAGTGTATGGAGTGGTCCTTCACTTTCTAAATGCTGTCCTTTCAGAGAAAATCACTTTCCTTTGAAAGTGCCTTAAGCAACTTGCAAGCATTCACAAGAAACACTAATGCGTTTATATGAAAGAGAAGCACTCTGTTCCAACACTTCAATTCACTGCACGAAGGGAATGGAGTGTTGCTTCACTTTCTAAATGCTGTCCTTTCAGAGAAAATCACTTTCCTTTGAAAGTGCCTTAAGCTACTTACAAGCATTCACCAGAAACTCACATGCGTTTCTGATAGAGAAGTAGTCTGTTCCAACACTTCAATTCACTGTGTGAAGTGAATGGAGTGTTGCTTCACTTTCTAAATGCTGTCCTTTCAGAGAAAATCCCTTTCCTTTGAAAGTGCCTTAAGCTACTTGCAAGCATTAGGAAGAAACTCACATGCGTTTCTCTGAAAGAGAAGCAGTTTGTTCCAACACTTCAATTCACTGTGCAAAGTGAATGGAGTGTTGCTTCACTTTCTAAATGCTGTCCTTTCAGAGATAATCACTTTCCTTTGAAAGTGCCTTAAGCTACTTACAAGCATTCAACAGAAAGTCACATGCATTTCCCTGAAATAGAAGCAGTCTGTTCCAACACTTCAATTCACTGTGCAAAGTGAATGGAGTGTTGCTTCACTTTCTAAATTCTGTCCTTTCAGAGAAAATCACTTTCCTTTGAAAGTGCCTTAAACTACTTTCAAGCATTCATAAAAAACTCACATGCGTTTCTCTGAAAGAGAAGAAGTCTGTTCCAACACTTCAATTCTTTGTGCGAAGTGAATGGAGTGTTGCTTCACTTTCTAAATGCTGTCCTTTCAGAGAAAATCACTTTCCTTTGAAAGTGCCTTAAGCTACTTGCAAGCATTAGGAAGAAACTCACATGCGTTTCTCTAAAAGGAAGCAGTCTGTTCCAACACTTCAATTCACTGTGTGAAGTGAATGGAGTGTTGCCTGACGTTCTAAATGCTGTCCTTTCAGAGAAAATCACTTTCCTTTGAAAGTGCCTTAAACTACTTTCAAGCATTCAACAGAAACTCACATGCGTTTCTCTGAAAGAGATGCAGTCTGTTCCAACACTTCAATTCACTGTGCGAAGTGAATGGAGTGTTGCTTCACTTTCTAAATGCTGTCCTTTCAGAGAAATTCCCTTTCCTCTGAATGTGCCTTAAGCTACTTACAAGCATTCAACAGAAACTCACATGCATTTCTCTGAAAGAGAAGTAGTCTGTTCCAACACTTCAATTCTCTGTGCGAAGTGAATGGAGTGTTGCTTCACTTTCTAAATGCTGTCCTTTCAGAGAAAATCACTTTCCTTTGAAAGTGCCTTAAGCTACTTGCAAGCATTAGGAAGAAACTCACATGCGTTTCTCTGAAAGAGAAGCAGTCTGTTCCAACACTTCAATTCACTGTGCGAAGTGAATGGAGTGTTGGCTCACTTTCTAAATGCTGTCCTTTCAGAAAAAATCACTTTCCCTTGCAAGTGCCTTAAACTACTTTCAAGCATTCAACAGAAACTCACATGCATTTCTCTGAAAGAGAAGCAGTCTGTTCCAACACTTCAATTCACTGTGCGAAGTGAATGAAGTGTTGCTTCACTTTCTAAATTCTGTCCTTTCAGAGAAAATCACTTTCCTTTGAAAGTGCCTTAAACTACTTTCAAGCATTCATAAAAAACTCATATGGGTTTCTCTGAAAGAGAAGCAGTCTGTTCCAACACTTCAATTCTTTGTGCGAAGTGAATGGAATGTTGCTTCACTTTCTAAATGCTGTCCTTTCAGAGAAAATTACTTTCCTTTGAAAGTGCCTTAAGCTACTTGCAAGCATTAGGAAGTAACTCACATGCGTTTCTCTAAAAGGAAGCAGTCTGTTCCAACACTTCAATTCACTGTGTGAAGTGAATGGAGTGTTGCCTCACTTTCTAAATGCTGTCCTTTCAGAGAAAATCACTTTCCTTTGAAAATGCCTTAAGCTACTTACAAGAATTCAACAGAAACTCACATGCGTTTCTCTGAAAGAGAAGCAGTCTGTTCCAACACTTCAATTCAATGTGCGAAGTGAATGGAGTGTTGCTTCACTTTCTAAATTCTGTCCTTTCAGAGAAAATCACTTTCCTTTGAAAGTGCCTTAAGCTACTTACAAGCATTCATCAGAAACTCACATGCATTTCTCTGAAAGAGAATCAGTCTGTTCCAACACTTCAATTCACTGTGCAAAGTGTATGGAGTGTTCCTTCACTTTCTAAATGCTGTCCTTTCAGAGAAAATCACTTTCCTTTGAAAGTGCCTCAAGCAACTTGCAAGCATTCACAAGAAACACTAATGCGTTTATATGAAAGAGAAGCACTCTGTTCCAACACTTCAATTCACTGCACGAAGGGAATGGAGTGTTGCTTCACTTTCTAAATGCTGTCCTTTCAGAGAAAATCACTTTCCTTTGAAAGTGCCTTAAGCTACTTACAAGTATTCACCAGAAACTCACATGCGTTTCTCTGATAGAGAAGCAGTCTGTTCCAACACTTCAATTCACTGTGCGAAGTGAATGGAGTGTTGCTTCACTTTCTAAATGCTGTCCTTTCAGAGAAAATCCCTTTCCTTTGAAAGTGCCTTAAGCTACTTGCAAGCATTAGGAAGAAACTCACATGCGTTTCTCTGAAATAGAAGCAGTCTGTTCCAACACTTCAATTCACTGTGCAAAGTGAATGGAGTGTTGCTTCACTTTCTAAATGCTGTCCTTTCAGAGATAATCACTTTCCTTTGAAAGTGCCTTAAGCTACTTACAAGCATTCAACAGAAACTCACATGCATTTCTCTGTAAGAGAAGCAGTCTGTTCCATCACTTCAATTCACTGTGCAAAGTGAATGGAGTGTTGCTTCACTTTCTAAATTCTGTCCATTCAGAGAAAATCACTTTCCTTTGAAAGTGCCTTAAACTACTTTCAAGCATTCATAAAAAACTCACATGCGTTTCTCTGAAAGAGAAGCTGTCTTTTCCAACACTTCAATTCACTGTGCGAAGTGAGTGGAGTGTTGCTTCACTTTCTAAGTGCTGTCCTTTCAGAGAAAATCACTTTCATTTGAAAGTGCCTTAAGCTACTTACAAGCATTCAACAGAAACTCACATGCATTTCTCTGAAAGAGAAGCAGTCTGTTCCAACACTTCAATTCACTGTGCAAAGTGAAGGGAGTGTTGCTTCACTTTCTAAATTCTGTCCTTTCAGAGAAAATCACTTTCCTTTGATAGTGCCTTAAGCTACTTGCAAGCATTAGGAAGAAACTCACATGCGTTTCTCTGAAAGAGAAGCAGTCTGTTCCAACACTTCAATTCACTGTGCAAGGTGAATGGAGTGTTGCTTCACTTTGTAAATGCTGTCCTTTCAGACAAAATCACTTTCCTCTGAAAGTGCCTTAAGCTAATTACAAGCATTCAACAGAAACTCACATGCATTTCTCTGAAAGAGAAGCAGTCTGTTCCAACACTTCAATTCACTGTGCAAAGTGAAGGGAGTGTTGCTTCACTTTCTAAATTCTGTCCTTTCAGAGAAAATCACTTTCCTTTGATAGTGCCTTAAGCTACTTGCAAGCATTAGGAAGAAACTCACATGCGTTTCTCTGAAAGAGAAGCAGTCTGTTCCAACACTTCAATTCACTGTGCAAGGTGAATGGAGTGTTGCTTCACTTTCTAAATGCTGTCCTTTCAGAGAAAATCACTTTCCTTTGAAAGTGCCTTAAGCTAATTACAAGCATTCAACAGAAACTCACATGCATTTCTCTGAAAGAGAAGCAGTCTGTTCCAACACTTCAATTCTTTGTGCGAAGTGAATGGAGTGTTGCTTCACTTTCTAAATGCTGTCCTTTCAGAAAAAATCACTTTCCTTTGAAAGTGCCTTAAGCTACTTACAAGCATTCAACAGAAACTCACATGCATTTCTCTGAAAGAGAAGCAGTCTGTTCCAACACTTCAATTCACTGTGCGAAGTGAATGGAGTGTTGCTTCACTTTCTAAATGCTGTCCTTTCAGAGAAAATCACTTTCCTTTGAAAGTGCCTTAAGCTACTTGCAAGCATTCACAAGAAACACTAATGCGTTTCTCTGAAATAGAAGCAGTCTGTTCCAACACTTCAATTCACTGTGCGAAGTGAATGGAGTGTTGCTTCACTTTCTAAATTCTCTTCTTTCAGAGAAAATCACTTTCCTTTGAAAGTGCCTTAAGCTACTTGCAAGCATTAGGAAGAAACTCACATGCGTTTCTCTGAAAGAGAAGCTTTCTGTTCCAACACTTCAATTCACTGTGCGAAGTGAGTGGAGTGTTGCTTCACTTTCTAAATGCTGTCCTTTCAGAGAAAATCACTTTCATTTGAAAGTGCCTTAAGCTACTTACATGCATTCAACAGAAACTCACATGCATTTCTCTGAAAGAGAAGCAGTCTGTTCCAACACTTCAATTCACTGTGCAAAGTAAAGGGAGTGTTGCTTCACTTTCTAAATTCTGTCCTTTCAGAGAAAATCACTTTCCTTTGATAGTGCCTTAGCTACTTGCAAGCATTACGAAGAAACTCACATGCGTTTCTCTGAAAGAGAAGCAGTCTGTTCCAATACTTCAATTCACTGTGCAAGGTGAATGGAGTGTTGCTTCACTTTCTAAATGCTGTCCTTTCAGAGAAAATCACTTTCCTTTGAAAGTGCCTTAAGCTAATTACAAGCATTCAACAGAAACACACATGCATTTCTCTGAAAGAGAAGCAGTCTGTTCCAACACTTCAATTCTCTGTGCGAAGTGAATGGAGTGTTGCTTCACTTTCTAAATGCTGTCCTTTCAGAGAAAATCACTTTCCTTTGAAAGTGCCTTAAGCTACTTGCAAATATTCACAAGAAACACTAATGCGTTTCTATGAAAGAGAAGCAGTCGGTTCCAACACTTCAATACATTGCACGAAGGGAATGGAGTATTGCTTTACTATTTGAATGCTGTCCTTTCAGAGAAAATCACTTTCCTTTGAAAGTGCCTTAAACTACTTTCAAGCATTCATAAAAAATTCACATGAGTTTCCCTGAAAGAGAAGCAGTCTGTTCCAACACTTCAATTCACTGTGCGAAGTGAATGGAGTGTTGCTTCACTTTCTAAATGCTGTCCTTTCAGAGAAAATCACTTTCCTTTGAAAGTGCCTTAAGCTACTTGCAAGCATTAGGAAGAAACATACATGCGTTAATCTGAAAGAGAAGCAGTCTGTTCCAACACTTCAATTCACTGTGCGAAGTGAATGGAGTGTTGGCTCACTTTCTAAATGCTGTCCTTTCAGAAAAAATCACTTTCCTTTGAAAGTGCCTTAAGCTACTTACAAGCATTCAACAGAAACTCACATGCATTTCTCTGAAAGAGAAGCAGTCTGTTCCAACACTTCAATTCACTGTGCGAAGTGAATGGAGTGTTGCTTCACTTTCTAAATGCTGTCCTTTCAGAGAAAATCACTTTCCTTTGAAAGTGCCTTAAGCTACTTGCAAGCATTCATAAGAAACACTAATGCGTTTCTCTGAAATAGAAGCAGTCTGTTCCAACACTTCAATTTACTGTGCGAAGTGAATGGAGTGTTGCTTCACTTTCTAAATGCTCTTCTTTCTGAGAAAATCACTTTCCTTTGAAAGTGCCTTAAGCTACTTGCAAGCATTAGGAAGAAACTCACATGCGTTTCTCTGAAAGAGAAGCTTTCTGTTCCAACAATTCAATTCACTGTGCGAAGTGAGTGGAGTGTTGCTTCACTTTCTAAATGCTGTCCTTTCAGAGAAAATCACTTTCATTTGAAAGTGCCTTAAGCTACTTACATGCATTCAACAGAAACTCACATGCATTTCTCTGAAAGAGAAGCAGTCTGTTCCAACACTTCAATTCACTGTGCAAAGTGAAGGGAGTGTTGCTTCACTTTCTAAATTCTGTCCTTTCAGAGAAAATCACTTTCCTTTGATAGTGCCTTAAGCTACTTGCAAGCATTAGGAAGAAACTCACATGCGTTTCTCTGAAAGAGAAGCAGTCTGTTCCAACACTTCAATTCACTGTGCAAGGTGAATGGAGTGTTGCTTCACTTTCTAAATGCTGTCCTTTCAGAGAAAATCACTTTCCTTTGAAAGTGCCTTAAGCTAATTACAAGCATTCAACAGAAACTCACATGCATTTCTCTGAAAGAGAAGCAGTCTGTTCCAACACTTCAATTCTCTGTGCGAAGTGAATGGAGTGTTGCTTCACTTTGTAAATGCTGTCCTTTCAGAGAAAATCACTTTCCTTTTATAGTGCCTTAAGCTACTTGCAAGCATTCACAAGAAACACTAATGCGTTTCTCTGAAATAGAAGCAGTCTGTTCCAACACTTCAATTCACTGTGCGAAGTGAATGGAGTGTTGCTTCACTTTCTAAATTGTCTTCTTTCAGAGAAAATCACTTTCCTTTGAAAGTGCCTTAAGCTACTTGCAAGCATTAGGAAGAAACTCACATGCGTTTCTCTGAAAGAGAAGCTGTCTTTTCCAACACTTCAATTCACTGTGCGAAGTGAGTGGAGTGTTGCTTCACTTTCTAAGTGCTGTCCTTTCAGAGAAAATCACTTTCATTTGAAAGTGCCTTAAGCTACTTACAAGCATTCAACAGAAACTCACATGCATTTCTCTGAAAGAGAAGCAGTCTGTTCCAACACTTCAATTCACTGTGCAAAGTGAAGGGAGTGTTGCTTCACTTTCTAAATTCTGTCCTTTCAGAGAAAATCACTTTCCTTTGATAGTGCCTTAAGCTACTTGCAAGCATTAGGAAGAAACTCACATGCGTTTCTCTGAAAGAGAAGCAGTCTGTTCCAACACTTCAATTCACTGTGCAAGGTGAATGGAGTGTTGCTTCACTTTCTAAATGCTGTCCTTTCAGACAAAATCACTTTCCTCTGAAAGTGCCTTAAGCTAATTACAAGCATTCAACAGAAACTCACATGCATTTCTCTGAAAGAGAAGCAGTCTGTTCCAACACTTCAATTCACTGTGCAAAGTGAAGGGAGTGTTGCTTCACTTTCTAAATTCTGTCCTTTCAGAGAAAATCACTTTCCTTTGATAGTGCCTTAAGCTACTTGCAAGCATTAGGAAGAAACTCACATGCGTTTCTCTGAAAGAGAAGCAGTCTGTTCCAACACTTCAATTCACTGTGCAAGGTGAATGGAGTGTTGCTTCACTTTCTAAATGCTGTCCTTTCAGAGAAAATCACTTTCCTTTGAAAGTGCCTTAAGCTAATTACAAGCATTCAACAGTAACTCACATGCATTTCTCTGAAAGAGAAGCAGTCTGTTCCAACACTTCAATTCACTGTGAAAGGTGAATGGAGTGTTGCTTCACTTTCTAAATGCTGTCCTTTCAGACAAAATCACTTTCCTCTGAAAGTGCCTTAAGCTAATTACAAGCATTCAACAGAAACTCACATGCATTTCTCTGAAAGAGAAGCAGTCTGTTCCAACACTTCAATTCACTGTGCAAAGTGAAGGGAGTGTTGCTTCACTTTCTAAATTCTGTCCTTTCAGAGAAAATCACTTTCCTTTGATAGTGCCTTAAGCTACTTGCAAGCATTAGGAAGAAACTCACATGCGTTTTTCTGAAAGAGAAGCAGTCTGTTCCAACACTTCAATTCACTGTGCAAGGTGAATGGAGTGTTGCTTCACTTTCTAAATGCTGTCCTTTCAGAGCAAATCACTTTCCTTTGAAAGTGCCTTAAGCTAATTACAAGCATTCAACAGAAACTCACATGCATTTCTCTGAAAGAGAAGCAGTCTGTTCCAACACTTCAATTCTTTGTGCGAAGTGAATGGAGTGTTGCTTCACTTTCTAAATGCTGTCCTTTCAGAAAAAATCACTTTCCTTTGAAAGTGCCTTAAGCTACTTACAAGCATTCAACAGAAACTCACATGCATTTCTCTGAAAGAGAAGCAGTCTGTTCCAACACTTCAATTCACTGTGCGAAGTGAATGGAGTGTTGCTTCACTTTCTAAATGCTGTCCTCTCAGAGAAAATCACTTTCCTGTGAAAGTGCCTTAAGCTACTTGCAAGCATTCACAAGAAACACTAATGCGTTTCTCTGAAATAGAAGCAGTCTGTTCCAAGACTTCAATTCACTGTGCGAAGTGAATGGAGTGTTGCTTCACTTTCTAAATGCTCTTCTTTCAGAGAAAATCACTTTCCTTTGAAAGTGCCTTAAGCTACTTGCAAGCATTAGGAAGAAACTCACATGCGTTTCTCTGAAAGAGAAGCTGTCTTTTCCAACACTTCAATTCACTGTGCGAAGTGAGTGGAGTGTTGCTTCACTTTCTAAATGCTGTCCTTTCAGAGAAAATCACTTTCATTTGAAAGTGCCTTAAGCTACTTACATGCATTCAACAGAAACTCACATGCATTTCTCTGAAAGAGAAGCAGTCTGTTCCAACACTTCAATTCACTGTGCAAAGTAAAGGGAGTGTTGCTTCACTTTCTAAATTCTGTCCTTTCAGAGAAAATCACTTTCCTTTGATAGTGCCTTAGCTACTTGAAAGCATTACGAAGAAACTCACATGCGTTTCTCTGAAAGTGAAGCAGTCTGTTCCAATACTTCAATTCACTGTGCAAGGTGAATGGAGTGTTGTTTCACTTTCTAAATGCTGTCCTTTCAGAGAAAATCACTTTCCTTTGAAAGTGCCTTAAGCTAATTACAAGCATTCAACAGAAACACACATGCATTTCTCTGAAAGAGAAGCAGTCTGTTCCAACACTTCAATTCTCTGTGCGAAGTGAATGGAGTGTTGCTTCACTTTCTAAATGCTGTCCTTTCAGAGAAAATCACTTTCCTTTGAAAGTGCCTTAAGCTACTTGCAAATATTCACAAGAAACACTAATGCGTTTCTATGAAAGAGAAGCAGTCGGTTCCAACACTTAAATACATTGCACGAAGGGAATGGAGTATTGCTTTACTTTCTGAACGCTGTCCTTTCAGAGAAAATCACTTTCCTTTGAAAGTGCCTTAAACTACTTTCAAGCATTCATAAAAAATTCACATGCGTTTCCCTGAAAGAGAAGCAGTCTGTTCCAACACTTCAATTAACTGTGCGAAGTGAATGGAGTGTTGCTTCACTTTCTAAATGCTGTCCTTTCAGAGAAAATCACTTTCCTTTGAAAGTGCCTTAAGCTACTTGCAAGCATTAGGAAGAAACATACATGCGTTAATCTGAAAGAGAAGCAGTCTGTTCCAACACTTCAATTCACTGTGCGAAGTGAATGGAGTGTTGGCTCACTTTCTAAATGCTGTCCTTTCAGAAAAAATCACTTTCCTTTGAAAGTGCCTTAAGCTACTTACAAGCATTCAACAGAAACTCACATGCATTTCTCTGAAAGAGAAGCAGTCTGTTCCAACACTTCAATTCACTGTGCGAAGTGAATGGAGTGTTGCTTCACTTTCTAAATGCTGTCCTTTCAGAGAAAATCACTTTCCTTTGAAAGTGCCTTTAGCTACTTGCAAGCATTCACAAGAAACACTAATGCGTTTCTCTGAAATAGAAGCAGTCTGTTCCAACACTTCAATTTACTGTGCGAAGTGAATGGAGTGTTGCTTCACTTTCTAAATGCTCTTCTTTCTGAGAAAATCACTTTCCTTTGAAAGTGCCTTAAGCTACTTGCAAGCATTAGGAAGAAACTCACATGCGTTTCTCTGAAAGAGAAGCTTTCTGTTCCAACAATTCAATTCACTGTGCGAAGTGAATGGAGTGTTGCTTCACTTTCTAAATGCTGTCCTTTCAGAGAAAATCACTTTCATTTGAAAGTGCCTTAAGCTACTTACATGCATTCAACAGAAACTCACATGCATTTCTCTGAAAGAGAAGCAGTCTGTTCCAACACTTCAATTCACTGTGCAAAGTGAAGGGAGTGTTGCTTCACTTTCTAAATTCTGTCCTTTCAGAGAAAATCACTTTCCTTTGATAGTGCCTTAAGCTACTTGCAAGCATTAGGAAGAAACTCACATGCGTTTCTCTGAAAGAGAAGCAGTCTGTTCCAACACTTCAATTCACTGTGCAAGGTGAATGGAGTGTTGCTTCACTTTCTAAATGCTGTCCTTTCAGAGAAAATCACTTTCCTTTGAAAGTGCCTTAAGCTAATTACAAGCATTCAACAGAAACTCACATGCATTTCTCTGAAAGAGAAGCAGTCTGTTCCAACACTTCAATTCTCTGTGCGAAGTGAATGGAGTGTTGCTTCACTTTGTAAATGCTGTCCTTTCAGAGAAAATCACTTTCCTTTGAAAGTGCCTTAAGCTACTTGCAAGCATTCACAAGAAACACTAATGCGTTTCTCTGAAATAGAAGCAGTCTGTTCCAACACTTCAATTCACTGTGCGAAGTGAATGGAGTGTTGCTTCACTTTCTAAATTGTCTTCTTTCAGAGAAAATCACTTTCCTTTGAAAGTGCCTTAAGCTACTTGCAAGCATTAGGAAGAAACTCACATGCGTTTCTCTGAAAGAGAAGCTGTCTTTTCCAACACTTCAATTCACTGTGCGAAGTGAGTGGAGTGTTGCTTCACTTTCTAAGTGCTGTCCTTTCAGAGAAAATCACTTTCATTTGAAAGTGCCTTAAGCTACTTACAAGCATTCAACAGAAACTCACATGCATTTCTCTGAAAGAGAAGCAGTCTGTTCCAACACTTCAATTCACTGTGCAAAGTGAAGGGAGTGTTGCTTCACTTTCTAAATTCTGTCCTTTCAGAGAAAATCACTTTCCTTTGATAGTGCCTTAAGCTACTTGCAAGCATTAGGAAGAAACTCACATGCGTTTCTCTGAAAGAGAAGCAGTCTGTTCCAACACTTCAATTCACTGTGCAAGGTGAATGGAGTGTTGCTTCACTTTCTAAATGCTGTCCTTTCAGACAAAATCACTTTCCTCTGAAAGTGCCTTAAGCTAATTACAAGCATTCAACAGAAACTCACATGCATTTCTCTGAAAGAGAAGCAGTCTGTTCCAACACTTCAATTCACTGTGCAAAGTGAAGGGAGTGTTGCTTCACTTTCTAAATTCTGTCCTTTCAGAGAAAATCACTTTCCTTTGATAGTGCCTTAAGCTACTTGCAAGCATTAGGAAGAAACTCACATGCGTTTCTCTGAAAGAGAAGCAGTCTGTTCCAACACTTCAATTCACTGTGCAAGGTGAATGGAGTGTTGCTTCACTTTCTAAATGCTGTCCTTTCAGAGAAAATCACTTTCCTTTGAAAGTGCCTTAAGCTAATTACAAGCATTCAACAGTAACTCACATGCATTTCTCTGAAAGAGAAGCAGTCTGTTCCAACACTTCAATTCACTGTGAAAGGTGAATGGAGTGTTGCTTCACTTTCTAAATGCTGTCCTTTCAGACAAAATCACTTTCCTCTGAAAGTGCCTTAAGCTAATTACAAGCATTCAACAGAAACTCACATGCATTTCTCTGAAAGAGAAGCAGTCTGTTCCAACACTTCAATTCACTGTGCAAAGTGAAGGGAGTGTTGCTTCACTTTCTAAATTCTGTCCTTTCAGAGAAAATCACTTTCCTTTGATAGTGCCTTAAGCTACTTGCAAGCATTAGGAAGAAACTCACATGCGTTTCTCTGAAAGAGAAGCAGTCTGTTCCAACACTTCAATTCACTGTGCAAGGTGAATGGAGTGTTGCTTCACTTTCTAAATGCTGTCCTTTCAGAGAAAATCACTTTCCTTTGAAAGTGCCTTAAGCTAATTACAAGCATTCAACAGAAACTCACATGCATTTCTCTGAAAGAGAAGCAGTCTGTTCCAACACTTCAATTCTTTGTGCGAAGTGAATGGAGTGTTGCTTCACTTTCTAAATGCTGTCCTTTCAGAAAAAATCACTTTCCTTTGAAAGTGCCTTAAGCTACTTACAAGCATTCAACAGAAACTCACATGCATTTCTCTGAAAGAGAAGCAGTCTGTTCCAACACTTCAATTCACTGTGCGAAGTGAATGGAGTGTTGCTTCACTTTCTAAATGCTGTCCTCTCAGAGAAAATCACTTTCCTGTGAAAGTGCCTTAAGCTACTTGCAAGCATTCACAAGAAACACTAATGCGTTTCTCTGAAATAGAAGCAGTCTGTTCCAAGACTTCAATTCACTGTGCGAAGTGAATGGAGTGTTGCTTCACTTTCTAAATGCTCTTCTTTCAGAGAAAATCACTTTCCTTTGAAAGTGCCTTAAGCTACTTGCAAGCATTAGGAAGAAACTCACATGCGTTTCTCTGAAAGAGAAGCTGTCTTTTCCAACACTTCAATTCACTGTGCGAAGTGAGTGGAGTGTTGCTTCACTTTCTAAATGCTGTCCTTTCAGAGAAAATCACTTTCATTTGAAAGTGCCTTAAGCTACTTACATGCATTCAACAGAAACTCACATGCATTTCTCTGAAAGAGAAGCAGTCTGTTCCAACACTTCAATTCACTGTGCAAAGTAAAGGGAGTGTTGCTTCACTTTCTAAATTCTGTCCTTTCAGAGAAAATCACTTTCCTTTGATAGTGCCTTAGCTACTTGAAAGCATTACGAAGAAACTCACATGCGTTTCTCTGAAAGTGAAGCAGTCTGTTCCAATACTTCAATTCACTGTGCAAGGTGAATGGAGTGTTGCTTCACTTTCTAAATGCTGTCCTTTCAGAGAAAATCACTTTCCTTTGAAAGTGCCTTAAGCTAATTACAAGCATTCAACAGAAACACACATGCATTTCTCTGAAAGAGAAGCAGTCTGTTCCAACACTTCAATTCTCTGTGCGAAGTGAATGGAGTGTTGCTTCACTTTCTAAATGCTGTCCTTTCAGAGAAAATCACTTTCCTTTGAAAGTGCCTTAAGCTACTTGCAAATATTCACAAGAAACACTAATGCGTTTCTATGAAAGAGAAGCAGTCGGTTCCAACACTTAAATACATTGCACGAAGGGAATGGAGTATTGCTTTACATTCTGAATGCTGTCCTTTCAGAGAAAATCACTTTCCTTTGAAAGTGCCTTAAACTACTTTCAAGCATTCATAAAAAATTCACATGCGTTTCCCTGAAAGAGAAGCAGTCTGTTCCAACACTTCAATTAACTGTGCGAAGTGAATGGAGTGTTGCTTCACTTTCTAAATGCTGTCCTTTCAGAGAAAATCACTTTCCTTTGAAAGTGCCTTAAGCTACTTGCAAGCATTAGGAAGAAACATACATGCGTTAATCTGAAAGAGAAGCAGTCTGTTCCAACACTTCAATTCACTGTGCGAAGTGAATGGAGTGTTGGCTCACTTTCTAAATGCTGTCCTTTCAGAAAAAATCACTTTCCTTTGAAAGTGCCTTAAGCTACTTACAAGCATTCAACAGAAACTCACATGCATTTCTCTGAAAGAGAAGCAGTCTGTTCCAACACTTCAATTCACTGTGCGAAGTGAATGGAGTGTTGCTTCACTTTCTAAATGCTGTCCTTTCAGAGAAAATCACTTTCCTTTGAAAGTGCCTTTAGCTACTTGCAAGCATTCACAAGAAACACTAATGCGTTTCTCTGAAATAGAAGCAGTCTGTTCCAACACTTCAATTTACTGTGCGAAGTGAATGGAGTGTTGCTTCACTTTCTAAATGCTCTTCTTTCTGAGAAAATCACTTTCCTTTGAAAGTGCCTTAAGGTACTTGCAAGCATTAGGAAGAAACTCACATGCGTTTCTCTGAAAGAGAAGCTTTCTGTTCCAACAATTCAATTCACTGTGCGAAGTGAATGGAGTGTTGCTTCACTTTCTAAATGCTGTCCTTTCAGAGAAAATCACTTTCATTTGAAAGTGCCTTAAGCTACTTACATGCATTCAACAGAAACTCACATGCATTTCTCTGAAAGAGAAGCAGTCTGTTCCAACACTTCAATTCACTGTGCAAAGTGAAGGGAGTGTTGCTTCACTTTCTAAATTCTGTCCTTTCAGAGAAAATCACTTTCCTTTGATAGTGCCTTAAGCTACTTGCAAGCATTAGGAAGAAACTCACATGCGTTTCTCTGAAAGAGAAGCAGTCTGTTCCAACACTTCAATTCACTGTGCAAGGTGAATGGAGTGTTGCTTCACTTTCTAAATGCTGTCCTTTCAGAGAAAATCACTTTCCTTTGAAAGTGCCTTAAGCTAATTACAAGCATTCAACAGAAACTCACATGCATTTCTCTGAAAGAGAAGCAGTCTGTTCCAACACTTCAATTCTCTGTGCGAAGTGAATGGAGTGTTGCTTCACTTTCTAAATGCTGTCCTTTCAGAGAAAATCTCTTTCCTTTGAAAGTGCCTTAAGCTACTTGCAAGCATTCACAAGAAACACTAATGCGTTTCTCTGAAATAGAAGCAGTCTGTTCCAACACTTCAATTCACTGTGCGAAGTGAATGGAGTGTTGCTTCACTTTCTAAATTGTCTTCTTTCAGAGAAAATCACTTTCCTTTGAAAGTGCCTTAAGCTACTTGCAAGCATTAGGAAGAAACTCACATGCGTTTCTCTGAAAGAGAAGCTGTCTTTTCCAACACTTCAATTCCTGTGCGAAGTGAGTGGAGTGTTGCTTCACTTTCTAAGTGCTGTCCTTTCAGAGAAAATCACTTTCATTTGAAAGTGCCTTAAGCTACTTGCAAATATTCACAAGAAACACTAATGCGTTTCTATGAAAGAGAAGCAGTCGGTTCCAACACTTCAATACATTGCACGAAGGGAATGGAGTATTGCTTTACTTTCTAAATGCTGTCCTTTCAGAGAAAATCACTTTCCTTTGAAAGTGCCTTAAACTACTTTCAAGCATTCATAAAAAATTCACATGCGTTTCCCTGAAAGAGAAGCAGTCTGTTCTAACACTTCAATTCACTGTGCGAAGTGAATGGAGTGTTGCTTCACTTTCTAAATGCTGTCCTTTCAGAGAAAATCACTTTCCTTTGAAAGTGCCTTAAGCTACTTGCAAGCATTAGGAAGAAACATACATGCGTTAATCTGAAAGAGAAGCAGTCTGTTCCATCACTTCAATTCACTGTGCGAAGTGAATGGAGTGTTGGCTCACTTTCTAAATGCTGTCCTTTCAGAAAAAATCACTTTCCTTTGAAAGTGCCTTAAGCTACTTACAAGCATTCAACAGAAACTCACATGCATTTCTCTGAAAGAGAAGCAGTCTGTTCCAACACTTCAATTCACTGTGCGAAGTGAATGGAGTGTTGCTTCACTTTCTAAATGCTGTCCTTTCAGAGAAAATCACTTTCCTTTGAAAGTGCCTTAAGCTACTTGCAAGCATTCACAAGAAACACTAATGCGTTTCTCTGAAATAGAAGCAGTCTGTTCCAACACTTCAATTTACTGTGCGAAGTGAATGGAGTGTTGCTTCACTTTCTAAATGCCCTTCTTTCAGAGAAAATCACTTTCCTTTGAAAGTGCCTTAAGCTACTTGCAAGCATTAGGAAGAAACTCACATGCGTTTCTCTGAAAGAGAAGCTTTCTGTTCCAACAATTCAATTCACTGTGCGAAGTGAGTGGAGTGTTGCTTCACTTTCTAAATGCTGTCCTTTCAGAGAAAATCACTTTCCTTTGAAAGTGCCTTAAGCTACTTGCAAGCATTCATAAAAAACACTAATGCGTTTCTCTGAAATAGAAGCAGTCTGTTCCAACACTTCAATTCACTGTGCAAAGTGAATGGAGTGTTGCTTCACTTTCTAAATGCTGTCCTTTCAGAGAAAATCACTTTCCTTTGAAAGTGCCTTAAGCTACTTGCAAGCATTAGGAAGAAACTCACATGCGTTTTTTGAAAGAGAAGCTTTCTGTTCCAACACTTCAATTCACTGTGCGAAGTGAGTGGAGTGTTGCTTCAATTTCTAAATGCTGTCCTTTCGGAGAAAATCACTTTCATTTGAAAGTGCCTTAAGCTACTTACATGCATTCAACAGAAACTCACATGCATTTTTCTAAAAGAGAAGCAGTCTGTTCCAACACTTCAATTCACTGTGCAAAGTGAAGGGAGTGTTGCTTCACTTTCTAAATTCTGTCCTTTCAGAGAAAATCACTTTCCTTTGATAGTGCCTTAGCTACTTGCAAGCATTACGAAGAAACTCACATGCTTTTCTCTGAAAGAGAAGCAGTCTGTTCCAACACTTCAATTCACTGTGCAAGGTGAATGGAGTGTTGCTTCACTTTCTAAATGCTGTCCTTTCAGAGAAAATCACTTTCCTTTGAAAGTGCCTTAAGCTAATTACAACTATTCAACAGAAACACACATGCATTTCTCTGAAAGAGAAGCAGTCTGTTCCAACACTTCAATTCTCTGTGCGAAGTGAATGGAGTGTTGCTTCACTTTCTAAATGCTGTCCTTTCAGAGAAAATCACTTTCCTTTGAAAGTGCCTTAAGCTAATTACAAGCATTCAACAGAAACTCACATGAATTTCTCTGAAAGAGAAGCAGTCTGTTCCAACACTTCAATTCTCTGTGCGAAGTGAATGGAGTGTTGCTTCACATTCTAAATGCTGTCCTTTCAGAGAAAATCACTTTCCTTTCAAAGTGCCTTAAGCTACTTGCAAGCATTCACAAGAAACACTAATGCGTTTCTCTGAAATAGAAGCAGTCTGTTCCAACACTGCAATTCACTGTGCGAAGTGAATGGAGTGTTGCTTCACTTTTTAAATGCTCTTCTTTCAGAGAAAATCACTTTCCTTTGAACGTGCCTTAAACTACTTTCAAGCATTCATAAAAAATTCACATGCGTTTCCCTGAAAGAGAAGCAGTCTGTTCCAACACTTCAATTCACTGTGCGAAGTGAATGGAGTGTTGCTTCACTTTCTAAATGCTGTCCTTTCAGAGAAAATCACTTTCCTTTGAAAGTGCCTTAAGCTACTTGCAAGCATTAGGAAGAAACATACATGCGTTAATCTGAAAGAGAAGCAGTCTGTTCCAACACTTCAATTCACTGTGCGAAGTGAATGGAGTGTTGGCTCACTTTCTAAATGCTGTCCTTTCAGAAAAAATCACTTTCCTTTGAAAGTGCGTTAAGCTACTTACAAGCATTCAACAGAAACTCACATGCATTTCTCTGAAAGAGAAGCAGTCTGTTCCAACACTTCAATTCACTGTGCGAAGTGAATGGAGTGTTGCTTCACTTTCTAAATGCTGTCCTTTCAGAGAAAATCACTTTCCTTTGAAAGTGCCTTAAGCTACTTGCAAGCATTCACAAGAAACACTAATGCGTTTCTCTGAAATAGAAGCAGTCTGTTCCAACACTTCAATTTACTGTGCGAAGTGAATGGAGTGTTGCTTCACTTTCTAAATGCTCTTCTTTCTGAGAAAATCACTTTCCTTTGAAAGTGCCTTAAGCTACTTGCAAGCATTAGGAAGAAACTCACATGCGTTTCTCTGAAAGAGAAGCTTTCTGTTCCAACAATTCAATTCACTGTGCGAAGTGAGTGGAGTGTTGCTTCACTTTCTAAATGCTGTCCTTTCAGAGAAAATCACTTTCATTTGAAAGTGCCTTAAGCTAATTACAAGCATTCAACAGAAACTCACATGCATCTCTCTGAAAGAGAAGCAGTCTGTTCCAACACTTCAATTCACTGTGCAAAGTGAAGGGAGTGTTGCTTCACTTTCTAAATTCTGTCCTTTCAGAGAAAATCACTTTCCTTTGATAGTGCCTTAAGCTACTTGCAAGCATTAGGAAGAAACTCACATGCATTTCTCTGAAAGAGAAGCAGTCTGTTCCAACACTTCAATTCACTGTGCAAGGTGAATGGAGTGTTGCTTCACTTTCTAAATGCTGTCCTTTCAGAGAAAATCACTTTCCTTTGAAAGTGCCTTAAGCTAATTACAAGCATTCAACAGTAACTCACATGCATTTCTCTGAAAGAGAAGCAGTCTGTTCCAACACTTCAATTCACTGTGAAAGGTGAATGGAGTGTTGCTTCACTTGCTAAATGATGTCCTTTCAGACAAAATCACTTTCCTCTGAAAGTGCCTTAAGCTAATTACAAGCATTCAACAGAAACTCACATGCATTTCTCTAAAGAGAAGCAGTCTGTTCCAACACTTCAATTCTTTGTGCGAAGTGAATGGAGTGTTGCTTCACTTTCTAAATGATGTCCTTTCAGAAAAAATCACTTTATTTTGAAAGTGCCTTAAGCTACTTACAAGCATTCAACAGAAACTCACATGCATTTCTCTGAAAGAGAAGCAGTCTGTTCCAACACTTCAATTCACTGTGCGAAGTGAATGGAATGTTACTTCACTTTCTAAATGCTGTCCATTCAGAGAAAATCACTTTCCTTTGAAAGTGCCTTAAGCTAATTACAAGCATTCAACAGAAACTCACATGCATTTTTCTGAAAGAGAAGCTGTCTGTTCCAACACTTCAATTCTCTGTGCGAAGTGAATGGAGTGTTGCTTCACTTTCTAAATGCTGTCCTTTCAGAGAAAATCACTTTCCTTTGAAAGTGCCTTAAGCTACTTGCAAACATTCACAAGAAACACTAATGCGTTTCTATGAAAGAGAAGCAGTCGGTTCCAACACTTCAATTCATTGCACGAAGGGAATGGAGTATTGCTTTACTTTCTAAATGCTGTCCTTTCAGAGAAAATCACTTTCCTTTGAAAGAGCCTTGAGCTACTTACAAGCATTCAACAGAAACTCACATGCATTTCTCTGAAAGAGAAGCAGTCTGTTCCAACACTTCAATTCACTGTGCAAAGTGAAGGGAGTGTTGCTTCACTTTCTAAATTCTGTCCTTTCAGAGAAAATCACTTTCCTTTGATAGTGCCTTAGCTACTTGCAAGCATTACGAAGAAACTCACATGCGTTTCTCTGAAAGAGAAGCAGTCTGTTCCAACACTTCAATTCACTGTGCAAGGTGAATGGAGTGTTGCTTCACTTTCTAAATGCTGTCCTTTCAGAGAAAATCACTTTCCTTTGAAAGTGCCTTAAGCTAATTACAAGCATTCAACAGAAACACACATGCATTTCTCTGAAAGAGAAGCAGTCTGTTCCAACACTTTAATTCTCTGTGCGAAGTGAATGGAGTGTTGCTTCACTTTCTAAATGCTGTCCTTTCAGAGAAAATCACTTTCCTTTGAAAGTGCCTTAAGCTACTTGCAAACATTCACAAGAAGCACTAATGCGTTTCTATGAAAGAGAAGCAGTCGGTTCCAACACTTCAATACATTGCACGAAGGGAATGGAGTATTGCTTTATTTTCTAAATGCTGTCCTTTCAGAGAAAATCACTTTCCTTTGAAAGAGCCTTGAGCTACTTACAAGCATTCAACAGAAACTCATATGCATTTCTCTGAAAGAGAAGCAGTCTGTTCCAACACTTCAATTCACTGTGCGAAGTGAATGGAATGTTACTTCACTTTCTAAATGCTGTCCTTTCAGAGAAAATCACTTTCCTTTGAAAGTGCCTTAAGCAACTTGCAAGCATTCACAAGAAACACTAATGCGTTTATATGAAAGAGAAGCACTCTGTTCCAACACTTCAATTCACTGCACGAAGGAAATGGAGTGTTGCTTCACTTTCTAAATGCTGTCCTTTCAGAGAAAATCACTTTCCTTTGAAAGTGCCTTAAGCTACTTACAAGCATTCACCAGAAACTCACATGCGTTTCTCTGAAAGATAAGCAGTCTGTTCCAACACTTCAATTCTTTGTGCGAAGTGAATGGAGTGTTGCTTCACTTTCTAAATGATGTCCTTTCAGAGAAAATCACTTTCCTTTGAAAGTGCCTTAAGCTACTTGCAAGCATTCACAAGAAAAACTAATGGGTTTCTCTGAAATAGAAGCAG
Source organism: Myodes glareolus (assembly GCF_982192425.1). Lineage (NCBI taxonomy): Eukaryota > Metazoa > Chordata > Mammalia > Rodentia > Cricetidae > Myodes > Myodes glareolus. The sequence continues at coordinate 757,037 of NW_028263210.1, read as the reverse complement.
TCTGTTCCAACACTTCAATTCACTGTGGGAAGTGAATGGAGTGTTGCTTCACTTTCTAAATGCTCTTCTTTCAGAGAAAATCACTTTCCTTTGAAAGTGCCTTAAGCTACTTGCAAGCATTAGGAAGAAACTCACATGCGTTTCTCTGAAAGAGAAGCTGTCTGTTCCAACACTTCAATTCACTGTGCGAAGTGAGTGGAGTGTTTCATTACTTTCTAAATGCTGTCCTTTCAGAGAAAATCACTTTCATTTGAAAGTGCCTTAAGCTACTTACAAGCATTCAACAGAAACTCACATGCATTTCTCTGAAAGAGTAGCAGTCTGTTCCAACACTTCAATTCACTGTGCAAAGTGAAGGGAGTGTTGCTGCACTTTCTAAATGCTGTCCTTTCAGAGAAAATCACTTTCCTTTGAAAGTGCCTTAAGCTGCTTGGAAGCATTAGGAAGAAACTCACATGCGTTTCTCTGAAAGAGAAGCAGTCTGTTCCAACACTTCAATTCACTGTGCGAAGTGAATGGAGTGTTGCTTCACTTTCTAAATGCTGTCCTTTCAGAGAAAATCACTTTCATTTGAAAGTGCCTTAAGCTACTTGCAAGCATTCACAAGAAACACTAATGCGTTTCTCTGAAAGAGAAGCAGTCTGTTCCAAAACTTCAATACACTGTGTGAAGTGAATGGAGTGTTGCTTCACTTTCTAAATGCTGTCCTTTCAGAGAAAATCACTATCCTTTGAAAGTGCCTTAAGCTTCCTGCAAGCATTAGGAAGAAACTCACATGCGTTTCTCTGAAAGAGAAGCTTTCTGTTCCAACACTTCAATTCACTGTGCGAAGTGAGTGGAGTGTAGCTTCACTTTCTAAATGCTGTCCTTTCAGAGAAAATCACTTTCATTTGAAAGTGCCTTAAGCTACTTACATGCATTCAACAGAAATTCACGTGCATTTCTCTGAAAGAGAAGTAGTCTGTTCCAACACTTCAATTCACTGTGCAAAGTGAAGGGAGTGTTGCTTCACTTTCTAAATTCTGTCCTTTCAGAGAAAATCACTTTCCTTTGATAGTGCCTTAGCTACTTGCAAGCATTACGAAGAAACTCACATGCGTTTCTCTGAAAGAGAAGCAGTCTGTTCCAACACTTCAATTCACTGTGCAAGGTGAATGGAGTGTTGCTTCACTTTCTAAATGCTGTCTTTTCAGAGAAAATCACTTTCCTTTGAAAGTGCCTTAAGCTAATTACAAGCATTCAACAGAAACACACATGCATTTCTCTGAAAGAGAAGCAGTCTGTTCCAACACTTCAATTCTCTGTGCGAAGTGAATGGAGTGTTGCTTCACTTTCTAAATGCTGTCCTTTCAGAGAAAATCACTTTCCTTTGAAAGTGCCTTAAGCTACTTGCAAATATTCACAAGAAACACTAATGCGTTTCTATGAAAGAGAAGCAGTCGGTTCCAACACTTCAATACATTGCACGAAGGGAATGGAGTATTGCTTTACTTTCTAAATGCTGTCCTTTCAGAGAAAATCACTTTCCTTTGAAAGTGCCTTAAACTACTTTCAAGCATTCATAAAAAATTCACATGCGTTTCCCTGAAAGAGAAGCAGTCTGTTCCAACACTTCAATTCACTGTGCGAAGTGAATGGAGTGTTGCTTCACTTTCTAAATGCTGTCCTTTCAGAGAAAATCACTTTCCTTTGAAAGTGCCTTAAGCTACTTGCAAGCATTAGGAAGAAACATACATGCGTTAATCTGAAAGAGAAGCAGTCTGTTCCATCACTTCAATTCACTGTGCGAAGTGAATGGAGTGTTGGCTCACTTTCTAAATGCTGTCCTTTCAGAAAAAATCACTTTCCTTTGAAAGTGCCTTAAGCTACTTACAAGCATTCAACAGAAACTCACATGCATTTCTCTGAAAGAGAAGCAGTCTGTTCCAACACTTCAATTCACTGTGCGAAGTGAATGGAGTGTTGCTTCACTTTCTAAATGCTGTCCTTTCAGAGAAAATCACTTTCCTTTGAAAGTGCCTTAAGCTACTTGCAAGCATTCACAAGAAACACTAATGCGTTTCTCTGAAATAGAAGCAGTCTGTTCCAACACTTCAATTTACTGTGCGAAGTGAATGGAGTGTTGCTTCACTTTCTAAATGCCCTTCTTTCAGAGAAAATCACTTTCCTTTGAAAGTGCCTTAAGCTACTTGCAAGCATTAGGAAGAAACTCACATGCGTTTCTCTGAAAGAGAAGCTTTCTGTTCCAACAATTCAATTCACTGTGCGAAGTGAGTGGAGTGTTGCTTCACTTTCTAAATGCTGTCCTTTCAGAGAAAATCACTTTCCTTTGAAAGTGCCTTAAGCTACTTGCAAGCATTCATAAAAAACACTAATGCGTTTCTCTGAAATAGAAGCAGTCTGTTCCAACACTTCAATTCACTGTGCGACGTGAATGGAGTGTTGCTTCACTTTCTAAATGCTGTCCTTTCAGAGAAAATCACTTTCCTTTGAAAGTGCCTTAAGCTACTTGCAAGCATTAGGAAGAAACTCACATGCGTTTTTTGAAAGAGAAGCTTTCAGTTCCAACACTTCAATTCACTGTGCGAAGTGAGTGGAGTGTTGCTTCACTTTCTAAATGCTGTCCTTTCGGAGAAAATCACTTTCATTTGAAAGTGCCTTAAGCTACTTACATGCATTCAACAGAAACTCACATGCATTTTTCTAAAAGAGAAGCAGTCTGTTCCAACACTTCAATTCACTGTGCAAAGTGAAGGGAGTGTTGCTTCACTTTCTAAATTCTGTCCTTTCAGAGAAAATCACTTTCCTTTGATAGTGCCTTAGCTACTTGCAAGCATTACGAAGAAACTCACATGCTTTTCTCTGAAAGAGAAGCAGTCTGTTCCAACACTTCAATTCACTGTGCAAGGTGAATGGAGTGTTGCTTCACTTTCTAAATGCTGTCCTTTCAGAGAAAATCACTTTCCTTTGAAAGTGCCTTAAGCTAATTACAACTATTCAACAGAAACACACATGCATTTCTCTGAAAGAGAAGCAGTCTGTTCCAACACTTCAATTCTCTGTGCGAAGTGAATGGAGTGTTGCTTCACTTTCTAAATGCTGTCCTTTCAGAGAAAATCACTTTCCTTTGAAAGTGCATTAAGCTAATTACAAGCATTCAACAGAAACTCACATGAATTTCTCTGAAAGAGAAGCAGTCTGTTCCAACACTTCAATTCTCTGTGCGAAGTGAATGGAGTGTTGCTTCACTTTCTAAATGCTGTCCTTTCAGAGAAAATCACTTTCCTTTCAAAGTGCCTTAAGCTACTTGCAAGCATTCACAAGAAACACTAATGCGTTTCTCTGAAATAGAAGCAGTCTGTTCCAACACTTCAATTCTCTGTGCGAAGTGAATGGAGTGTTGCTTCACTTTCTAAATGCTGTCCTTTCAGAGAAAATCACTTTCCTTTGAAAGTGCCTTAAGCTACTTGCAAGCATTCACAAGAAACACTAATGCGTTTCTCTGAAATAGAAGCAGTCTGTTCCAACACTTCAATTCACTGTGCGAAGTGAATGGAGTGTTGCTTCACTTTCTAAATGCTCTTCTTTCAGAGAAAATCACTTTCCTTTGAACGTGCCTTAAACTACTTTCAAGCATTCATAAAAAATTCACATGCGTTTCCCTGAAAGAGAAGCAGTCTGTTCCAACACTTCAATTCACTGTGCGAAGTGAATGGAGTGTTGCTTCACTTTCTAAATGCTGTCCTTTCAGAGAAAATCACTTTCCTTTGAAAGTGCCTTAAGCTACTTGCAAGCATTAGGAAGAAACATACATGCGTTAATCTGAAAGAGAAGCAGTCTGTTCCAACACTTCAATTCACTGTGCGAAGTGAATGGAGTGTTGGCTCACTTTCTAAATGCTGTTCTTTCAGAAAAAATCACTTTCCTTTGAAAGTGCGTTAAGCTACTTACAAGCATTCAACAGAAACTCACATGCATTTCTCTGAAAGAGAAGCAGTCTGTTCCAACACTTCAATTCACTGTGCGAAGTGAATGGAGTGTTGCTTCACTTTCTAAATGCTGTCCTTTCAGAGAAAATCACTTTCCTTTGAAAGTGCCTTAAGCTACTTGCAAGCATTCACAAGAAACACTAATGCGTTTCTCTGAAATAGAAGCAGTCTGTTCCAACACTTCAATTTACTGTGCGAAGTGAATGGAGTGTTGCTTCACTTTCTAAATGCTCTTCTTACTGAGAAAATCACTTTCCTTTGAAAGTGCCTTAAGCTACTTGCAAGCATTAGGAAGAAACTCACATGCGTTTCTCTGAAAGAGAAGCTTTCTGTTCCAACAATTCAATTCACTGTGCGAAGTGAGTGGAGTGTTGCTTCACTTTCTAAATGCTGTCCTTTCAGAGAAAATCACTTTCATTTGAAAGTGCCTTAAGCTAATTACAAGCATTCAACAGAAACTCACATGCATCTCTCTGAAAGAGAAGCAGTCTGTTCCAACACTTCAATTCACTGTGCAAAGTGAAGGGAGTGTTGCTTCACTTTCTAAATTCTGTCCTTTCAGAGAAAATCACTTTCCTTTGATAGTGCCTTAAGCTACTTGCAAGCATTAGGAAGAAACTCACATGCATTTCTCTGAAAGAGAAGCAGTCTGTTCCAACACTTCAATTCACTGTGCAAGGTGAATGGAGTGTTGCTTCACTTTCTAAATGCTGTCCTTTCAGAGAAAATCACTTTCCTTTGAAAGTGCCTTAAGCTAATTACAAGCATTCAACAGTAACTCACATGCATTTCTCTGAAAGAGAAGCAGTCTGTTCCAACACTTCAATTCACTGTGAAAGGTGAATGGAGTGTTGCTTCACTTTCTAAATGATGTCCTTTCAGACAAAATCACTTTCCTCTGAAAGTGCCTTAAGCTAATTACAAGCATTCAACAGAAACTCACATGCATTTCTCTGAAAGAGAAGCAGTCTGTTCCATCACTTCAATTCACTGTGCAAAGTGATGGGAGTGTTGCTTCACTTTCTAAATTCTGTCCTTTCAGAGAAAATCACTTTCCTTTGATAGTGCCTTAAGCTACTTGCAAGCATTAGAAAGAAACTCACATGCGTTTCTCTGAAAGAGAAGCAGTCTGTTCCAACACTTCAATTCACTGTGCAAGGTGAATGGAGTGTTGCTTCACTTTCTAAATGCTGTCCTTTCAGAGAAAATCACTTTCCTTTGAAAGTGCCTTAAGCTAATTACAAGCATTCAACAGAAACTCACATGCATTTCTCTAAAGAGAAGCAGTCTGTTCCAACACTTCAATTCTTTGTGCGAAGTGAATGGAGTGTTGCTTCACTTTCTAAATGATGTCCTTTCAGAAAAAATCACTTTTTTTTGAAAGTGCCTTAAGCTACTTACAAGCATTCAACAGAAACTCACATGCATTTCTCTGAAAGAGAAGCAGTCTGTTCCAACACTTCAATTCACTGTGCGAAGTGAATGGAATGTTACTTCACTTTCTAAATGCTGTCCATTCAGAGAAAATCACTTTCCTTTGAAAGTGCCTTAAGCTAATTACAAGCATTCAACAGAAACTCACATGCATTTTTCTGAAAGAAAAGCTGTCTGTTCCAACACTTCAATTCTCTGTGCGAAGTGAATGGAGTGTTGCTTCACTTTCTAAATGCTGTCCTTTCAGAGAAAATCACTTTCCTTTGAAAGTGCCTTAAGCTACTTGCAAACATTCACAAGAAACACTAATGCGTTTCTATGAAAGAGAAGCAGTCGGTTCCAACACTTCAATTCATTGCACGAAGGGAATGGAGTATTGCTTTACTTTCTAAATGCTGTCCTTTCAGAGAAAATCACTTTCCTTTGAAAGAGCCTTGAGCTACTTACAAGCATTCAACAGAAACTCACATGCATTTCTCTGAAAGAGAAGCAGTCTGTTCCAACACTTCAATTCACTGTGCAAAGTGAAGGGAGTGTTGCTTCACTTTCTAAATTCTGTCCTTTCAGAGAAAATCACTTTCCTTTGATAGTGCCTTAGCTACTTGCAAGCATTACGAAGAAACTCACATGCGTTTCTCTGAAAGAGAAGCAGTCTGTTCCAACACTTCAATTCACTGTGCAAGGTGAATGGAGTGTTGCTTCACTTTCTAAATGCTGTCCTTTCAGAGAAAATCACTTTCCTTTGAAAGTGCCTTAAGCTAATTACAAGCATTCAACAGAAACACACATGCATTTCTCTGAAAGAGAAGCAGTCTGTTCCAACACTTTAATTCTCTGTGCGAAGTGAATGGAGTGTTGCTTCACTTTCTAAATGCTGTCCTTTCAGAGAAAATCACTTTCCTTTGAAAGTGCCTTAAGCTACTTGCAAACATTCACAAGAAACACTAATGCGTTTCTATGAAAGAGAAGCAGTCGGTTCCAACACTTCAATACATTGCACGAAGGGAATGGAGTATTGCTTTACTTTCTAAATGCTGTCCTTTCAGAGAAAATCACTTTCCTTTGAAAGAGCCTTGAGCTACTTACAAGCATTCAACAGAAACTCATATGCATTTCTCTGAAAGAGAAGCAGTCTGTTCCAACACTTCAATTCACTGTGCGAAGTGAATGGAATGTTACTTCACTTTCTAAATGCTGTCCTTTCAGAGAAAATCACTTTCCTTTGAAAGTGCCTTAAGCAACTTGCAAGCATTCACAAGAAACACTAATGCGTTTATATGAAAGAGAAGCACTCTGTTCCAACACTTCAATTCACTGCACGAAGGAAATGGAGTGTTGCTTCACTTTCTAAATGCTGTCCTTTCAGAGAAAATCACTTTCCTTTGAAAGTGCCTTAAGCTACTTACAAGCATTCACCAGAAACTCACATGCGTTTCTCTGAAAGATAAGCAGTCTGTTCCAACACTTCAATTCACTGTGCGAAGTGAATGGAGTGTTGCTTCACTTTCTAAATGATGTCCTTTCAGAGAAAATCACTTTCCTTTGAAAGTGCCTTAAGCTACTTGCAAGCATTCACAAGAAAAACTAATGGGTTTCTCTGAAATAGAAGCAGTCTGTTCCAACACTTCAATTCACTGTGGGAAGTGAATGGAGTGTTGCTTCACTTTCTAAATGCTCTTCTTTCAGAGAAAATCACTTTCCTTTGAAAGTGCCTTAAGCTACTTGCAAGCATTAGGAAGAAACTCACATGCGTTTCTCTGAAAGAGAAGCTGTCTGTTCCAACACTTCAATTCACTGTGCGAAGTGAGTGGAGTGTTTCATTACTTTCTAAATGCTGTCCTTTCAGAGAAAATCAGTTTCATTTGAAAGTGCCTTAAGCTACTTACAAGCATTCAACAGAAACTCACATGCATTTCTCTGAAAGAGTAGCAGTCTGTTCCAACACTTCAATTCACTGTGCAAAGTGAAGGGAGTGTTGCTGCACTTTCTAAATGCTGTCCTTTCAGAGAAAATCACTTTCCTTTGAAAGTGCCTTAAGCTGCTTGGAAGCATTAGGAAGAAACTCACATGCGTTTCTCTGAAAGAGAAGCAGTCTGTTCCAACACTTCAATTCACTGTGCGAAGTGAATGGAGTGTTGCTTCACTTTCTAAATGCTGTCCTTTCAGAGAAAATCACTTTCATTTGAAAGTGCCTTAAGCTACTTGCAAGCATTCACAAGAAACACTAATGCGTTTCTCTGAAAGAGAAGCAGTCTGTTCCAACACTTCAATTCACTGTGCGAAGTGAATGGAGTGTTGCTTCACTTTCTAAATGCTCTTCTTTCAGAGAAAATCACTTTCCTTTGAAAGTGCCTTAAGCTACTTGCAAGCATTAGGAAGAAACTCACATGCGTTTCTCTGAAAGAGAAGCTTTCTGTTCCAACACTTCAATTCATTGTGCGAAGTGAGTGGAGTGTTGCCTCACTTTCTAAATGCTGTCCTTTCAGAGAAAATCACTTTCATTTGAAAGTGCCTTAAGCTACTTACATGCATTCAACAGAAACTCACATGCATTTCTCTGAAAGAGAAGCAGTCTGTTCCAACATTTCAATTCACTGTGCAAAGTGAAGGGAGTGTTGCTTCACTTTCTAAATTCTGTCCTTTCAGAGAAAATCACTTTCCTTTGATAGTGCCTTAAGCTACTTGCAAGCATTAGGAAGAAACTCACATGCGTTTCTCTGAAAGAGAAGCAGTCTGTTCCAACACTTCAATTCACTGTGCGAAGTGAATGGAGTGTTACTTCACTTTCTAAATGCTGTCCTTTCAGAGAAAATCACTTTCCTTTGAAAGTGCCTTAAGCTACTTTCAAGCATTCACAGGAAACACACATGCGTTTCTCTGAAATAGAAGCAGTCTGTTCCAACACTTCAATTCACTGTGCGAAGTGAATGGAGTGTTGCTTCACTTTCTAAATCCTGTCCTTTCTGAGAAAATCACTTTTGTTTGAAAGTGCCTTAAGCAACTTTCAAGCATTCACAAGAAACTCACATGCATTTCTCTGAAAGAGAAGCAGTCTGTTCCAACACTTCAATTCACTGTGCGAAGTGAATGGACTGTTGCTTCACTTTCTAAATGCTGTCCTTTCAGAGAAAATACCTTTCCTTTGAAAGTGCCTTAAACTACTTTCAAGCATTCACAAGAAACACTAAAGCGTTTATATGAAAGAGAAGCACTCTGTTCCAACACTTCAAATCACTGCACGAAGGGAATGGAGTGTTGCTTCACTTTCTAAATGCTGTCCTTTCAGAGAAAATCACTTTCATTTGATAGTACCTTAAGCTACTTGCAAGCATTAGGAAGAAACTCACATGCGTTTCTCTGAAAGAGAAGCAGTCTGTTCCAACACTTCAATTCACTGTGAAAGGTGAATCGAGTGTTGCTTCACTTTCTAAATGCTGTCCTTTCAGAGAAAATCACTTTCCTTTGAAAGTGCCTTAAGCTACTTACAAGCATTCACCAGAAACTCACATGCGTTTCTCTGAAAGAGAAGCAGTCTGTTCCAACACTTCAATTCACTGTGCGAAGTGAATGGAGTGTTGCTTCACTTTCTAAATGCTGTCCTTTCAGAGAAAATCACTTTCCTTTGAAAGTGCCTTAAGCTACTTGCAAGCATTAGGAAGAAACTCACATGCGTTTCTCTGAAAGAGAAGCAGTCTGTTCCAACACTTCAATTCACTGTGCAAAGTGAATGGAGTGTTGCTTCACTTTCTAAATGCTGTCCTTTCAGAGAAAATCACTTTCCTTTGAAAGTGCCTTAAGCTACTTACAAGCATTCAACAGAAACTCACATGCATTTCTCTGAAAGAGAAGCAGTCTGTTCCAACACTTCAATTCTCTGTGCTAAGTGAATGGAGTGTTGCTTCACTTTCTAAATGCTGTCCTTTCAGAGAAAATCACTTTCCTTTGAAAGTGCCTTAAACTACTTTCAAGCATTCATAAAAAACTCACATGCGTTTCCCTGAAAGAGAAGCAGTCTGTTCCAACACTTCAATTCACTGTGCGAAGTGAATGGAGTGTTGCTTCACTTTCTAAATGCTGTCCTTTCAGAGAAAATCACTTTCCTTTGAAAGTGCCTTAAGCTACTTGCAAGCATTAGGAAGAAACTTACATGTGTTTCTCTGAAAGAGAAGCAGTCTGTTCCAACACTTCAATTCACTGTGCGAAGTGAATGGAGTGTTGCCTCACTTTCTAAATGCTGTCCTTTCAGAAAAAATCACTTTCCTTTGAAAGTGCCTTAAGCTACTTACAAGCATTCAACAGAAACTCACATGCATTTCTCTGAAAGAGAAGCAGTCTGTTCCAACACTTCAATTCACTGTGCGAAGTGAATGGAGTGTTGCTTCACTTTCTAAATGCTGTCCTTTCAGAGAAAATCACTTTCCTTTGAAAGTGCCTTAAGCTACTTGCAAGCATTCACAAGAAACAATAATGCGTTTCTCTGAAATAGAAGCAGTCTGTTCCAACACTTCAATTCACTGTGCAAAGTGAATGGAGTGTTGCTTCACTTTCTAAATGCTCTTCTTTCAGAGAAAATCACTTTCCTTTGAAAGTGCCTTAAGCTACTTACAAGCATTAGGAAGAAACTCACATGCGTTTCTCTGAAAGAGAAGCTTTCTGTTCCAACACTTCAATTCACTGTGCGAAGTGAGTGGAGTGTTGCTTCACTTTCTAAATGCTGTCCTTTCAGAGAAAATCACTTTCCTTTGAAAGTGCCTTAAGCTACTTACAAGCATTCAACAGAAACTCACATGCATTTCTCTGAAAGAGAAGCAGTCTGTTCCAACACTTCAACTGTCTGTGCGAAGTGAAAGGAGTGTTGCTTCACTTTCTAAATGCTGTCCTTTCAGAGAAAATCACTTTCCTTTGAAAGTGCCTTAAGCTACTTGCAAGCATTCATAAAAAACACTAATGCGTTTCTCTGAAATAGAAGCAGTCTGTTCCAACACTTCAATTCACTGTGCGAAGTGAATGGAGTGTTGCTTCACTTTCTAAATGCTGTCCTTTCAGAGAAAATCACTTTCCTTTGAAAGTGCCTTAAGCTACTTGCAAATATTCACAAGAAACACTAATGCGTTTCTATGAAAGAGAAGCAGTCGGTTCCAACACTTCAATACATTGCACGAAGGGAATGGAGTATTGCTTTACTTTCTAAATGCTGTCCTTTCAGAGAAAATCACTTTCCTTTGAAAGTGCCTTAAACTACTTTCAAGCATTCATAAAAAATTCACATGCGTTTCCCTGAAAGAGAAGCAGTCTGTTCCAACACTTCAATTCACTGTGCGAAGTGAATGGAGTGTTGCTTCACTTTCTAAATGCTGTCCTTTCAGAGAAAATCACTTTCCTTTGAAAGTGCCTTAAGCTACTTGCAAGCATTAGGAAGAAACATACATGCGTTAATCTGAAAGAGAAGCAGTCTGTTCCATCACTTCAATTCACTGTGCGAAGTGAATGGAGTGTTGGCTCACTTTCTAAATGCTGTCCTTTCAGAAAAAATCACTTTCCTTTGAAAGTGCCTTAAGCTACTTACAAGCATTCAACAGAAACTCACATGCATTTCTCTGAAAGAGAAGCAGTCTGTTCCAACACTTCAATTCACTGTGCGAAGTGAATGGAGTGTTGCTTCACTTTCTAAATGCTGTCCTTTCAGAGAAAATCACTTTCCTTTGAAAGTGCCTTAAGCTACTTGCAAGCATTCACAAGAAACACTAATGCGTTTCTCTGAAATAGAAGCAGTCTGTTCCAACACTTCAATTTACTGTGCGAAGTGAATGGAGTGTTGCTTCACTTTCTAAATGCCCTTCTTTCAGAGAAAATCACTTTCCTTTGAAAGTGCCTTAAGCTACTTGCAAGCATTAGGAAGAAACTCACATGCGTTTCTCTGAAAGAGAAGCTTTCTGTTCCAACAATTCAATTCACTGTGCGAAGTGAGTGGAGTGTTGCTTCACTTTCTAAATGCTGTCCTTTCAGAGAAAATCACTTTCCTTTGAAAGTGCCTTAAGCTACTTGCAAGCATTCATAAAAAACACTAATGCGTTTCTCTGAAATAGAAGCAGTCTGTTCCAACACTTCAATTCACTGTGCGACGTGAATGGAGTGTTGCTTCACTTTCTAAATGCTGTCCTTTCAGAGAAAATCACTTTCCTTTGAAAGTGCCTTAAGCTACTTGCAAGCATTAGGAAGAAACTCACATGCGTTTTTTGAAAGAGAAGCTTTCTGTTCCAACACTTCAATTCACTGTGCGAAGTGAGTGGAGTGTTGCTTCACTTTCTAAATGCTGTCCTTTCGGAGAAAATCACTTTCATTTGAAAGTGCCTTAAGCTACTTACATGCATTCAACAGAAACTCACATGCATTTTTCTAAAAGAGAAGCAGTCTGTTCCAACACTTCAATTCACTGTGCAAAGTGAAGGGAGTGTTGCTTCACTTTCTAAATTCTGTCCTTTCAGAGAAAATCACTTTCCTTTGATAGTGCCTTAGCTACTTGCAAGCATTACGAAGAAACTCACATGCTTTTCTCTGAAAGAGAAGCAGTCTGTTCCAACACTTCAATTCACTGTGCAAGGTGAATGGAGTGTTGCTTCACTTTCTAAATGCTGTCCTTTCAGAGAAAATCACTTTCCTTTGAAAGTGCCTTAAGCTAATTACAACTATTCAACAGAAACACACATGCATTTCTCTGAAAGAGAAGCAGTCTGTTCCAACACTTCAATTCTCTGTGCGAAGTGAATGGAGTGTTGCTTCACTTTCTAAATGCTGTCCTTTCAGAGAAAATCACTTTCCTTTGAAAGTGCATTAAGCTAATTACAAGCATTCAACAGAAACTCACATGAATTTCTCTGAAAGAGAAGCAGTCTGTTCCAACACTTCAATTCTCTGTGCGAAGTGAATGGAGTGTTGCTTCACTTTCTAAATGCTGTCCTTTCAGAGAAAATCACTTTCCTTTCAAAGTGCCTTAAGCTACTTGCAAGCATTCACAAGAAACACTAATGCGTTTCTCTGAAATAGAAGCAGTCTGTTCCAACACTTCAATTCTCTGTGCGAAGTGAATGGAGTGTTGCTTCACTTTCTAAATGCTGTCCTTTCAGAGAAAATCACTTTCCTTTGAAAGTGCCTTAAGCTACTTGCAAGCATTCACAAGAAACACTAATGCGTTTCTCTGAAATAGAAGCAGTCTGTTCCAACACTTCAATTCACTGTGCGAAGTGAATGGAGTGTTGCTTCACTTTCTAAATGCTCTTCTTTCAGAGAAAATCACTTTCCTTTGAACGTGCCTTAAACTACTTTCAAGCATTCATAAAAAATTCACATGCGTTTCCCTGAAAGAGAAGCAGTCTGTTCCAACACTTCAATTCACTGTGCGAAGTGAATGGAGTGTTGCTTCACTTTCTAAATGCTGTCCTTTCAGAGAAAATCAGTTTCATTTGAAAGTGCCTTAAGCTACTTACAAGCATTCAACAGAAACTCACATGCATTTCTCTGAAAGAGTAGCAGTCTGTTCCAACACTTCAATTCACTGTGCAAAGTGAAGGGAGTGTTGCTGCACTTTCTAAATGCTGTCCTTTCAGAGAAAATCACTTTCCTTTGAAAGTGCCTTAAGCTGCTTGGAAGCATTAGGAAGAAACTCACATGCGTTTCTCTGAAAGAGAAGCAGTCTGTTCCAACACTTCAATTCACTGTGCGAAGTGAATGGAGTGTTGCTTCACTTTCTAAATGCTGTCCTTTCAGAGAAAATCACTTTCATTTGAAAGTGCCTTAAGCTACTTGCAAGCATTCACAAGAAACACTAATGCGTTTCTCTGAAAGAGAAGCAGTCTGTTCCAACACTTCAATTCACTGTGCGAAGTGAATGGAGTGTTGCTTCACTTTCTAAATGCTCTTCTTTCAGAGAAAATCACTTTCCTTTGAAAGTGCCTTAAGCTACTTGCAAGCATTAGGAAGAAACTCACATGCGTTTCTCTGAAAGAGAAGCTTTCTGTTCCAACACTTCAATTCATTGTGCGAAGTGAGTGGAGTGTTGCCTCACTTTCTAAATGCTGTCCTTTCAGAGAAAATCACTTTCATTTGAAAGTGCCTTAAGCTACTTACATGCATTCAACAGAAACTCACATGCATTTCTCTGAAAGAGAAGCAGTCTGTTCCAACATTTCAATTCACTGTGCAAAGTGAAGGGAGTGTTGCTTCACTTTCTAAATTCTGTCCTTTCAGAGAAAATCACTTTCCTTTGATAGTGCCTTAAGCTACTTGCAAGCATTAGGAAGAAACTCACATGCGTTTCTCTGAAAGAGAAGCAGTCTGTTCCAACACTTCAATTCACTGTGCGAAGTGAATGGAGTGTTACTTCACTTTCTAAATGCTGTCCTTTCAGAGAAAATCACTTTCCTTTGAAAGTGCCTTAAGCTACTTTCAAGCATTCACAGGAAACACACATGCGTTTCTCTGAAATAGAAGCAGTCTGTTCCAACACTTCAATTCACTGTGCGAAGTGAATGGAGTGTTGCTTCACTTTCTAAATCCTGTCCTTTCTGAGAAAATCACTTTTGTTTGAAAGTGCCTTAAGCAACTTTCAAGCATTCACAAGAAACTCACATGCATTTCTCTGAAAGAGAAGCAGTCTGTTCCAACACTTCAATTCACTGTGCGAAGTGAATGGACTGTTGCTTCACTTTCTAAATGCTGTCCTTTCAGAGAAAATACCTTTCCTTTGAAAGTGCCTTAAACTACTTTCAAGCATTCACAAGAAACACTAAAGCGTTTATATGAAAGAGAAGCACTCTGTTCCAACACTTCAAATCACTGCACGAAGGGAATGGAGTGTTGCTTCACTTTCTAAATGCTGTCCTTTCAGAGAAAATCACTTTCATTTGATAGTACCTTAAGCTACTTGCAAGCATTAGGAAGAAACTCACATGCGTTTCTCTGAAAGAGAAGCAGTCTGTTCCAACACTTCAATTCACTGTGAAAGGTGAATCGAGTGTTGCTTCACTTTCTAAATGCTGTCCTTTCAGAGAAAATCACTTTCCTTTGAAAGTGCCTTAAGCTACTTACAAGCATTCACCAGAAACTCACATGCGTTTCTCTGAAAGAGAAGCAGTCTGTTCCAACACTTCAATTCACTGTGCGAAGTGAATGGAGTGTTGCTTCACTTTCTAAATGCTGTCCTTTCAGAGAAAATCACTTTCCTTTGAAAGTGCCTTAAGCTACTTGCAAGCATTAGGAAGAAACTCACATGCGTTTCTCTGAAAGAGAAGCAGTCTGTTCCAACACTTCAATTCACTGTGCAAAGTGAATGGAGTGTTGCTTCACTTTCTAAATGCTGTCCTTTCAGAGAAAATCACTTTCCTTTGAAAGTGCCTTAAGCTACTTACAAGCATTCAACAGAAACTCACATGCATTTCTCTGAAAGAGAAGCAGTCTGTTCCAACACTTCAATTCTCTGTGCTAAGTGAATGGAGTGTTGCTTCACTTTCTAAATGCTGTCCTTTCAGAGAAAATCACTTTCCTTTGAAAGTGCCTTAAACTACTTTCAAGCATTCATAAAAAACTCACATGCGTTTCCCTGAAAGAGAAGCAGTCTGTTCCAACACTTCAATTCACTGTGCGAAGTGAATGGAGTGTTGCTTCACTTTCTAAATGCTGTCCTTTCAGAGAAAATCACTTTCCTTTGAAAGTGCCTTAAGCTACTTGCAAGCATTAGGAAGAAACTTACATGTGTTTCTCTGAAAGAGAAGCAGTCTGTTCCAACACTTCAATTCACTGTGCGAAGTGAATGGAGTGTTGCCTCACTTTCTAAATGCTGTCCTTTCAGAAAAAATCACTTTCCTTTGAAAGTGCCTTAAGCTACTTACAAGCATTCAACAGAAACTCACATGCATTTCTCTGAAAGAGAAGCAGTCTGTTCCAACACTTCAATTCACTGTGCGAAGTGAATGGAGTGTTGCTTCACTTTCTAAATGCTGTCCTTTCAGAGAAAATCACTTTCCTTTGAAAGTGCCTTAAGCTACTTGCAAGCATTCACAAGAAACAATAATGCGTTTCTCTGAAATAGAAGCAGTCTGTTCCAACACTTCAATTCACTGTGCAAAGTGAATGGAGTGTTGCTTCACTTTCTAAATGCTCTTCTTTCAGAGAAAATCACTTTCCTTTGAAAGTGCCTTAAGCTACTTACAAGCATTAGGAAGAAACTCACATGCGTTTCTCTGAAAGAGAAGCTTTCTGTTCCAACACTTCAATTCACTGTGCGAAGTGAGTGGAGTGTTGCTTCACTTTCTAAATGCTGTCCTTTCAGAGAAAATCACTTTCCTTTGAAAGTGCCTTAAGCTACTTACAAGCATTCAACAGAAACTCACATGCATTTCTCTGAAAGAGAAGCAGTCTGTTCCAACACTTCAACTGTCTGTGCGAAGTGAAAGGAGTGTTGCTTCACTTTCTAAATGCTGTCCTTTCAGAGAAAATCACTTTCCTTTGAAAGTGCCTTAAGCTACTTGCAAGCATTCATAAAAAACACTAATGCGTTTCTCTGAAATAGAAGCAGTCTGTTCCAACACTTCAATTCACTGTGCGAAGTGAATGGAGTGTTGCTTCACTTTCTAAATGCTGTCCTTTCAGAGAAAATCACTTTCCTTTGAAAGTGCCTTAAGCTACTTGCAAATATTCACAAGAAACACTAATGCGTTTCTATGAAAGAGAAGCAGTCGGTTCCAACACTTCAATACATTGCACGAAGGGAATGGAGTATTGCTTTACTTTCTAAATGCTGTCCTTTCAGAGAAAATCACTTTCCTTTGAAAGTGCCTTAAACTACTTTCAAGCATTCATAAAAAATTCACATGCGTTTCCCTGAAAGAGAAGCAGTCTGTTCCAACACTTCAATTCACTGTGCGAAGTGAATGGAGTGTTGCTTCACTTTCTAAATGCTGTCCTTTCAGAGAAAATCACTTTCCTTTGAAAGTGCCTTAAGCTACTTGCAAGCATTAGGAAGAAACATACATGCGTTAATCTGAAAGAGAAGCAGTCTGTTCCATCACTTCAATTCACTGTGCGAAGTGAATGGAGTGTTGGCTCACTTTCTAAATGCTGTCCTTTCAGAAAAAATCACTTTCCTTTGAAAGTGCCTTAAGCTACTTACAAGCATTCAACAGAAACTCACATGCATTTCTCTGAAAGAGAAGCAGTCTGTTCCAACACTTCAATTCACTGTGCGAAGTGAATGGAGTGTTGCTTCACTTTCTAAATGCTGTCCTTTCAGAGAAAATCACTTTCCTTTGAAAGTGCCTTAAGCTACTTGCAAGCATTCACAAGAAACACTAATGCGTTTCTCTGAAATAGAAGCAGTCTGTTCCAACACTTCAATTTACTGTGCGAAGTGAATGGAGTGTTGCTTCACTTTCTAAATGCCCTTCTTTCAGAGAAAATCACTTTCCTTTGAAAGTGCCTTAAGCTACTTGCAAGCATTAGGAAGAAACTCACATGCGTTTCTCTGAAAGAGAAGCTTTCTGTTCCAACAATTCAATTCACTGTGCGAAGTGAGTGGAGTGTTGCTTCACTTTCTAAATGCTGTCCTTTCAGAGAAAATCACTTTCCTTTGAAAGTGCCTTAAGCTACTTGCAAGCATTCATAAAAAACACTAATGCGTTTCTCTGAAATAGAAGCAGTCTGTTCCAACACTTCAATTCACTGTGCGACGTGAATGGAGTGTTGCTTCACTTTCTAAATGCTGTCCTTTCAGAGAAAATCACTTTCCTTTGAAAGTGCCTTAAGCTACTTGCAAGCATTAGGAAGAAACTCACATGCGTTTTTTGAAAGAGAAGCTTTCTGTTCCAACACTTCAATTCACTGTGCGAAGTGAGTGGAGTGTTGCTTCACTTTCTAAATGCTGTCCTTTCGGAGAAAATCACTTTCATTTGAAAGTGCCTTAAGCTACTTACATGCATTCAACAGAAACTCACATGCATTTTTCTAAAAGAGAAGCAGTCTGTTCCAACACTTCAATTCACTGTGCAAAGTGAAGGGAGTGTTGCTTCACTTTCTAAATTCTGTCCTTTCAGAGAAAATCACTTTCCTTTGATAGTGCCTTAGCTACTTGCAAGCATTACGAAGAAACTCACATGCTTTTCTCTGAAAGAGAAGCAGTCTGTTCCAACACTTCAATTCACTGTGCAAGGTGAATGGAGTGTTGCTTCACTTTCTAAATGCTGTCCTTTCAGAGAAAATCACTTTCCTTTGAAAGTGCCTTAAGCTAATTACAACTATTCAACAGAAACACACATGCATTTCTCTGAAAGAGAAGCAGTCTGTTCCAACACTTCAATTCTCTGTGCGAAGTGAATGGAGTGTTGCTTCACTTTCTAAATGCTGTCCTTTCAGAGAAAATCACTTTCCTTTGAAAGTGCATTAAGCTAATTACAAGCATTCAACAGAAACTCACATGAATTTCTCTGAAAGAGAAGCAGTCTGTTCCAACACTTCAATTCTCTGTGCGAAGTGAATGGAGTGTTGCTTCACTTTCTAAATGCTGTCCTTTCAGAGAAAATCACTTTCCTTTCAAAGTGCCTTAAGCTACTTGCAAGCATTCACAAGAAACACTAATGCGTTTCTCTGAAATAGAAGCAGTCTGTTCCAACACTTCAATTCTCTGTGCGAAGTGAATGGAGTGTTGCTTCACTTTCTAAATGCTGTCCTTTCAGAGAAAATCACTTTCCTTTGAAAGTGCCTTAAGCTACTTGCAAGCATTCACAAGAAACACTAATGCGTTTCTCTGAAATAGAAGCAGTCTGTTCCAACACTTCAATTCACTGTGCGAAGTGAATGGAGTGTTGCTTCACTTTCTAAATGCTCTTCTTTCAGAGAAAATCACTTTCCTTTGAACGTGCCTTAAACTACTTTCAAGCATTCATAAAAAATTCACATGCGTTTCCCTGAAAGAGAAGCAGTCTGTTCCAACACTTCAATTCACTGTGCGAAGTGAATGGAGTGTTGCTTCACTTTCTAAATGCTGTCCTTTCAGAGAAAATCACTTTCCTTTGAAAGTGCCTTAAGCTACTTGCAAGCATTAGGAAGAAACATACATGCGTTAATCTGAAAGAGAAGCAGTCTGTTCCAACACTTCAATTCACTGTGCGAAGTGAATGGAGTGTTGGCTCACTTTCTAAATGCTGTTCTTTCAGAAAAAATCACTTTCCTTTGAAAGTGCGTTAAGCTACTTACAAGCATTCAACAGAAACTCACATGCATTTCTCTGAAAGAGAAGCAGTCTGTTCCAACACTTCAATTCACTGTGCGAAGTGAATGGAGTGTTGCTTCACTTTCTAAATGCTGTCCTTTCAGAGAAAATCACTTTCCTTTGAAAGTGCCTTAAGCTACTTGCAAGCATTCACAAGAAACACTAATGCGTTTCTCTGAAATAGAAGCAGTCTGTTCCAACACTTCAATTTACTGTGCGAAGTGAATGGAGTGTTGCTTCACTTTCTAAATGCTCTTCTTACTGAGAAAATCACTTTCCTTTGAAAGTGCCTTAAGCTACTTGCAAGCATTAGGAAGAAACTCACATGCGTTTCTCTGAAAGAGAAGCTTTCTGTTCCAACAATTCAATTCACTGTGCGAAGTGAGTGGAGTGTTGCTTCACTTTCTAAATGCTGTCCTTTCAGAGAAAATCACTTTCATTTGAAAGTGCCTTAAGCTAATTACAAGCATTCAACAGAAACTCACATGCATCTCTCTGAAAGAGAAGCAGTCTGTTCCAACACTTCAATTCACTGTGCAAAGTGAAGGGAGTGTTGCTTCACTTTCTAAATTCTGTCCTTTCAGAGAAAATCACTTTCCTTTGATAGTGCCTTAAGCTACTTGCAAGCATTAGGAAGAAACTCACATGCATTTCTCTGAAAGAGAAGCAGTCTGTTCCAACACTTCAATTCACTGTGCAAGGTGAATGGAGTGTTGCTTCACTTTCTAAATGCTGTCCTTTCAGAGAAAATCACTTTCCTTTGAAAGTGCCTTAAGCTAATTACAAGCATTCAACAGTAACTCACATGCATTTCTCTGAAAGAGAAGCAGTCTGTTCCAACACTTCAATTCACTGTGAAAGGTGAATGGAGTGTTGCTTCACTTTCTAAATGATGTCCTTTCAGACAAAATCACTTTCCTCTGAAAGTGCCTTAAGCTAATTACAAGCATTCAACAGAAACTCACATGCATTTCTCTGAAAGAGAAGCAGTCTGTTCCATCACTTCAATTCACTGTGCAAAGTGATGGGAGTGTTGCTTCACTTTCTAAATTCTGTCCTTTCAGAGAAAATCACTTTCCTTTGATAGTGCCTTAAGCTACTTGCAAGCATTAGAAAGAAACTCACATGCGTTTCTCTGAAAGAGAAGCAGTCTGTTCCAACACTTCAATTCACTGTGCAAGGTGAATGGAGTGTTGCTTCACTTTCTAAATGCTGTCCTTTCAGAGAAAATCACTTTCCTTTGAAAGTGCCTTAAGCTAATTACAAGCATTCAACAGAAACTCACATGCATTTCTCTAAAGAGAAGCAGTCTGTTCCAACACTTCAATTCTTTGTGCGAAGTGAATGGAGTGTTGCTTCACTTTCTAAATGATGTCCTTTCAGAAAAAATCACTTTTTTTTGAAAGTGCCTTAAGCTACTTACAAGCATTCAACAGAAACTCACATGCATTTCTCTGAAAGAGAAGCAGTCTGTTCCAACACTTCAATTCACTGTGCGAAGTGAATGGAATGTTACTTCACTTTCTAAATGCTGTCCATTCAGAGAAAATCACTTTCCTTTGAAAGTGCCTTAAGCTAATTACAAGCATTCAACAGAAACTCACATGCATTTTTCTGAAAGAAAAGCTGTCTGTTCCAACACTTCAATTCTCTGTGCGAAGTGAATGGAGTGTTGCTTCACTTTCTAAATGCTGTCCTTTCAGAGAAAATCACTTTCCTTTGAAAGTGCCTTAAGCTACTTGCAAACATTCACAAGAAACACTAATGCGTTTCTATGAAAGAGAAGCAGTCGGTTCCAACACTTCAATTCATTGCACGAAGGGAATGGAGTATTGCTTTACTTTCTAAATGCTGTCCTTTCAGAGAAAATCACTTTCCTTTGAAAGAGCCTTGAGCTACTTACAAGCATTCAACAGAAACTCACATGCATTTCTCTGAAAGAGAAGCAGTCTGTTCCAACACTTCAATTCACTGTGCAAAGTGAAGGGAGTGTTGCTTCACTTTCTAAATTCTGTCCTTTCAGAGAAAATCACTTTCCTTTGATAGTGCCTTAGCTACTTGCAAGCATTACGAAGAAACTCACATGCGTTTCTCTGAAAGAGAAGCAGTCTGTTCCAACACTTCAATTCACTGTGCAAGGTGAATGGAGTGTTGCTTCACTTTCTAAATGCTGTCCTTTCAGAGAAAATCACTTTCCTTTGAAAGTGCCTTAAGCTAATTACAAGCATTCAACAGAAACACACATGCATTTCTCTGAAAGAGAAGCAGTCTGTTCCAACACTTTAATTCTCTGTGCGAAGTGAATGGAGTGTTGCTTCACTTTCTAAATGCTGTCCTTTCAGAGAAAATCACTTTCCTTTGAAAGTGCCTTAAGCTACTTGCAAACATTCACAAGAAACACTAATGCGTTTCTATGAAAGAGAAGCAGTCGGTTCCAACACTTCAATACATTGCACGAAGGGAATGGAGTATTGCTTTACTTTCTAAATGCTGTCCTTTCAGAGAAAATCACTTTCCTTTGAAAGAGCCTTGAGCTACTTACAAGCATTCAACAGAAACTCATATGCATTTCTCTGAAAGAGAAGCAGTCTGTTCCAACACTTCAATTCACTGTGCGAAGTGAATGGAATGTTACTTCACTTTCTAAATGCTGTCCTTTCAGAGAAAATCACTTTCCTTTGAAAGTGCCTTAAGCAACTTGCAAGCATTCACAAGAAACACTAATGCGTTTATATGAAAGAGAAGCACTCTGTTCCAACACTTCAATTCACTGCACGAAGGAAATGGAGTGTTGCTTCACTTTCTAAATGCTGTCCTTTCAGAGAAAATCACTTTCCTTTGAAAGTGCCTTAAGCTACTTACAAGCATTCACCAGAAACTCACATGCGTTTCTCTGAAAGATAAGCAGTCTGTTCCAACACTTCAATTCACTGTGCGAAGTGAATGGAGTGTTGCTTCACTTTCTAAATGATGTCCTTTCAGAGAAAATCACTTTCCTTTGAAAGTGCCTTAAGCTACTTGCAAGCATTCACAAGAAAAACTAATGGGTTTCTCTGAAATAGAAGCAGTCTGTTCCAACACTTCAATTCACTGTGGGAAGTGAATGGAGTGTTGCTTCACTTTCTAAATGCTCTTCTTTCAGAGAAAATCACTTTCCTTTGAAAGTGCCTTAAGCTACTTGCAAGCATTAGGAAGAAACTCACATGCGTTTCTCTGAAAGAGAAGCTGTCTGTTCCAACACTTCAATTCACTGTGCGAAGTGAGTGGAGTGTTTCATTACTTTCTAAATGCTGTCCTTTCAGAGAAAATCAGTTTCATTTGAAAGTGCCTTAAGCTACTTACAAGCATTCAACAGAAACTCACATGCATTTCTCTGAAAGAGTAGCAGTCTGTTCCAACACTTCAATTCACTGTGCAAAGTGAAGGGAGTGTTGCTGCACTTTCTAAATGCTGTCCTTTCAGAGAAAATCACTTTCCTTTGAAAGTGCCTTAAGCTGCTTGGAAGCATTAGGAAGAAACTCACATGCGTTTCTCTGAAAGAGAAGCAGTCTGTTCCAACACTTCAATTCACTGTGCGAAGTGAATGGAGTGTTGCTTCACTTTCTAAATGCTGTCCTTTCAGAGAAAATCACTTTCATTTGAAAGTGCCTTAAGCTACTTGCAAGCATTCACAAGAAACACTAATGCGTTTCTCTGAAAGAGAAGCAGTCTGTTCCAACACTTCAATTCACTGTGCGAAGTGAATGGAGTGTTGCTTCACTTTCTAAATGCTCTTCTTTCAGAGAAAATCACTTTCCTTTGAAAGTGCCTTAAGCTACTTGCAAGCATTAGGAAGAAACTCACATGCGTTTCTCTGAAAGAGAAGCTTTCTGTTCCAACACTTCAATTCATTGTGCGAAGTGAGTGGAGTGTTGCCTCACTTTCTAAATGCTGTCCTTTCAGAGAAAATCACTTTCATTTGAAAGTGCCTTAAGCTACTTACATGCATTCAACAGAAACTCACATGCATTTCTCTGAAAGAGAAGCAGTCTGTTCCAACATTTCAATTCACTGTGCAAAGTGAAGGGAGTGTTGCTTCACTTTCTAAATTCTGTCCTTTCAGAGAAAATCACTTTCCTTTGATAGTGCCTTAAGCTACTTGCAAGCATTAGGAAGAAACTCACATGCGTTTCTCTGAAAGAGAAGCAGTCTGTTCCAACACTTCAATTCACTGTGCGAAGTGAATGGAGTGTTACTTCACTTTCTAAATGCTGTCCTTTCAGAGAAAATCACTTTCCTTTGAAAGTGCCTTAAGCTACTTTCAAGCATTCACAGGAAACACACATGCGTTTCTCTGAAATAGAAGCAGTCTGTTCCAACACTTCAATTCACTGTGCGAAGTGAATGGAGTGTTGCTTCACTTTCTAAATCCTGTCCTTTCTGAGAAAATCACTTTTGTTTGAAAGTGCCTTAAGCAACTTTCAAGCATTCACAAGAAACTCACATGCATTTCTCTGAAAGAGAAGCAGTCTGTTCCAACACTTCAATTCACTGTGCGAAGTGAATGGACTGTTGCTTCACTTTCTAAATGCTGTCCTTTCAGAGAAAATACCTTTCCTTTGAAAGTGCCTTAAACTACTTTCAAGCATTCACAAGAAACACTAAAGCGTTTATATGAAAGAGAAGCACTCTGTTCCAACACTTCAAATCACTGCACGAAGGGAATGGAGTGTTGCTTCACTTTCTAAATGCTGTCCTTTCAGAGAAAATCACTTTCATTTGATAGTACCTTAAGCTACTTGCAAGCATTAGGAAGAAACTCACATGCGTTTCTCTGAAAGAGAAGCAGTCTGTTCCAACACTTCAATTCACTGTGAAAGGTGAATCGAGTGTTGCTTCACTTTCTAAATGCTGTCCTTTCAGAGAAAATCACTTTCCTTTGAAAGTGCCTTAAGCTACTTACAAGCATTCACCAGAAACTCACATGCGTTTCTCTGAAAGAGAAGCAGTCTGTTCCAACACTTCAATTCACTGTGCAAGGTGAATGGAGTGTTGCTTCACTTTCTAAATGCTGTCCTTTCAGAGAAAATCACTTTCCTTTGAAAGTGCCTTAAGCTAATTACAAGCATTCAACAGAAACACACATGCATTTCTCTGAAAGAGAAGCAGTCTGTTCCAACACTTTAATTCTCTGTGCGAAGTGAATGGAGTGTTGCTTCACTTTCTAAATGCTGTCCTTTCAGAGAAAATCACTTTCCTTTGAAAGTGCCTTAAGCTACTTGCAAACATTCACAAGAAACACTAATGCGTTTCTATGAAAGAGAAGCAGTCGGTTCCAACACTTCAATACATTGCACGAAGGGAATGGAGTATTGCTTTACTTTCTAAATGCTGTCCTTTCAGAGAAAATCACTTTCCTTTGAAAGAGCCTTGAGCTACTTACAAGCATTCAACAGAAACTCATATGCATTTCTCTGAAAGAGAAGCAGTCTGTTCCAACACTTCAATTCACTGTGCGAAGTGAATGGAATGTTACTTCACTTTCTAAATGCTGTCCTTTCAGAGAAAATCACTTTCCTTTGAAAGTGCCTTAAGCAACTTGCAAGCATTCACAAGAAACACTAATGCGTTTATATGAAAGAGAAGCACTCTGTTCCAACACTTCAATTCACTGCACGAAGGAAATGGAGTGTTGCTTCACTTTCTAAATGCTGTCCTTTCAGAGAAAATCACTTTCCTTTGAAAGTGCCTTAAGCTACTTACAAGCATTCACCAGAAACTCACATGCGTTTCTCTGAAAGATAAGCAGTCTGTTCCAACACTTCAATTCACTGTGCGAAGTGAATGGAGTGTTGCTTCACTTTCTAAATGATGTCCTTTCAGAGAAAATCACTTTCCTTTGAAAGTGCCTTAAGCTACTTGCAAGCATTCACAAGAAAAACTAATGGGTTTCTCTGAAATAGAAGCAGTCTGTTCCAACACTTCAATTCACTGTGGGAAGTGAATGGAGTGTTGCTTCACTTTCTAAATGCTCTTCTTTCAGAGAAAATCACTTTCCTTTGAAAGTGCCTTAAGCTACTTGCAAGCATTAGGAAGAAACTCACATGCGTTTCTCTGAAAGAGAAGCTGTCTGTTCCAACACTTCAATTCACTGTGCGAAGTGAGTGGAGTGTTTCATTACTTTCTAAATGCTGTCCTTTCAGAGAAAATCAGTTTCATTTGAAAGTGCCTTAAGCTACTTACAAGCATTCAACAGAAACTCACATGCATTTCTCTGAAAGAGTAGCAGTCTGTTCCAACACTTCAATTCACTGTGCAAAGTGAAGGGAGTGTTGCTGCACTTTCTAAATGCTGTCCTTTCAGAGAAAATCACTTTCCTTTGAAAGTGCCTTAAGCTGCTTGGAAGCATTAGGAAGAAACTCACATGCGTTTCTCTGAAAGAGAAGCAGTCTGTTCCAACACTTCAATTCACTGTGCGAAGTGAATGGAGTGTTGCTTCACTTTCTAAATGCTGTCCTTTCAGAGAAAATCACTTTCATTTGAAAGTGCCTTAAGCTACTTGCAAGCATTCACAAGAAACACTAATGCGTTTCTCTGAAAGAGAAGCAGTCTGTTCCAACACTTCAATTCACTGTGCGAAGTGAATGGAGTGTTGCTTCACTTTCTAAATGCTCTTCTTTCAGAGAAAATCACTTTCCTTTGAAAGTGCCTTAAGCTACTTGCAAGCATTAGGAAGAAACTCACATGCGTTTCTCTGAAAGAGAAGCTTTCTGTTCCAACACTTCAATTCATTGTGCGAAGTGAGTGGAGTGTTGCCTCACTTTCTAAATGCTGTCCTTTCAGAGAAAATCACTTTCATTTGAAAGTGCCTTAAGCTACTTACATGCATTCAACAGAAACTCACATGCATTTCTCTGAAAGAGAAGCAGTCTGTTCCAACATTTCAATTCACTGTGCAAAGTGAAGGGAGTGTTGCTTCACTTTCTAAATTCTGTCCTTTCAGAGAAAATCACTTTCCTTTGATAGTGCCTTAAGCTACTTGCAAGCATTAGGAAGAAACTCACATGCGTTTCTCTGAAAGAGAAGCAGTCTGTTCCAACACTTCAATTCACTGTGCGAAGTGAATGGAGTGTTACTTTACTTTCTAAATGCTGTCCTTTCAGAGAAAATCACTTTCCTTTGAAAGTGCCTTAAGCTACTTTCAAGCATTCACAGGAAACACACATGCGTTTCTCTGAAATAGAAGCAGTCTGTTCCAACACTTCAATTCACTGTGCGAAGTGAATGGAGTGTTGCTTCACTTTCTAAATCCTGTCCTTTCTGAGAAAATCACTTTTGTTTGAAAGTGCCTTAAGCAACTTTCAAGCATTCACAAGAAACTCACATGCATTTCTCTGAAAGAGAAGCAGTCTGTTCCAACACTTCAATTCACTGTGCGAAGTGAATGGACTGTTGCTTCACTTTCTAAATGCTGTCCTTTCAGAGAAAATACCTTTCCTTTGAAAGTGCCTTAAACTACTTTCAAGCATTCACAAGAAACACTAAAGCGTTTATATGAAAGAGAAGCACTCTGTTCCAACACTTCAAATCACTGCACGAAGGGAATGGAGTGTTGCTTCACTTTCTAAATGCTGTCCTTTCAGAGAAAATCACTTTCATTTGATAGTACCTTAAGCTACTTGCAAGCATTAGGAAGAAACTCACATGCGTTTCTCTGAAAGAGAAGCAGTCTGTTCCAACACTTCAATTCACTGTGAAAGGTGAATCGAGTGTTGCTTCACTTTCTAAATGCTGTCCTTTCAGAGAAAATCACTTTCCTTTGAAAGTGCCTTAAGCTACTTACAAGCATTCACCAGAAACTCACATGCGTTTCTCTGAAAGAGAAGCAGTCTGTTCCAACACTTCAATTCACTGTGCGAAGTGAATGGAGTGTTGCTTCACTTTCTAAATGCTGTCCTTTCAGAGAAAATCACTTTCCTTTGAAAGTGCCTTAAGCTACTTGCAAGCATTAGGAAGAAACTCACATGCGTTTCTCTGAAAGAGAAGCAGTCTGTTCCAACACTTCAATTCACTGTGCAAAGTGAATGGAGTGTTGCTTCACTTTCTAAATGCTGTCCTTTCAGAGAAAATCACTTTCCTTTGAAAGTGCCTTAAGCTACTTACAAGCATTCAACAGAAACTCACATGCATTTCTCTGAAAGAGAAGCAGTCTGTTCCAACACTTCAATTCTCTGTGCTAAGTGAATGGAGTGTTGCTTCACTTTCTAAATGCTGTCCTTTCAGAGAAAATCACTTTCCTTTGAAAGTGCCTTAAACTACTTTCAAGCATTCATAAAAAACTCACATGCGTTTCCCTGAAAGAGAAGCAGTCTGTTCCAACACTTCAATTCACTGTGCGAAGTGAATGGAGTGTTGCTTCACTTTCTAAATGCTGTCCTTTCAGAGAAAATCACTTTCCTTTGAAAGTGCCTTAAGCTACTTGCAAGCATTAGGAAGAAACTTACATGTGTTTCTCTGAAAGAGAAGCAGTCTGTTCCAACACTTCAATTCACTGTGCGAAGTGAATGGAGTGTTGCCTCACTTTCTAAATGCTGTCCTTTCAGAAAAAATCACTTTCCTTTGAAAGTGCCTTAAGCTACTTACAAGCATTAAACAGAAACTCACATGCATTTCTCTGAAAGAGAAGCAGTCTGTTCCAACACTTCAATTCACTGTGCGAAGTGAATGGAGTGTTGCTTCACTTTCTAAATGCTGTCCTTTCAGAGAAAATCACTTTCCTTTGAAAGTGCCTTAAGCTACTTGCAAGCATTCACAAGAAACAATAATGCGTTTCTCTGAAATAGAAGCAGTCTGTTCCAACACTTCAATTCACTGTGCAAAGTGAATGGAGTGTTGCTTCACTTTCTAAATGCTCTTCTTTCAGAGAAAATCACTTTCCTTTGAAAGTGCCTTAAGCTACTTACAAGCATTAGGAAGAAACTCACATGCGTTTCTCTGAAAGAGAAGCTTTCTGTTCCAACACTTCAATTCACTGTGCGAAGTGAGTGGAGTGTTGCTTCACTTTCTAAATGCTGTCCTTTCAGAGAAAATCACTTTCCTTTGAAAGTGCCTTAAGCTACTTACAAGCATTCAACAGAAACTCACATGCATTTCTCTGAAAGAGAAGCAGTCTGTTCCAACACTTCAACTGTCTGTGCGAAGTGAAAGGAGTGTTGCTTCACTTTCTAAATGCTGTCCTTTCAGAGAAAATCACTTTCCTTTGAAAGTGCCTTAAGCTACTTGCAAACATTCACAAGAAACACTAATGCGTTTCTATGAAAGAGAAGCAGTCGGTTCCAACACTTCAATTCATTGCACGAAGGGAATGGAGTATTGCTTTACTTTCTAAATGCTGTCCTTTCAGAGAAAATCACTTTCCTTTGAAAGAGCCTTGAGATACTTACAAGCATTCAACAGAAACTCATATGCATTTCTCTGAAATAGAAGCAGTCTGTTCCAACACTTCAATTCACTGTGCGAAGTGAATGGAGTGTTGCTTCACTTTCTAAATGCTATTCTTTCAGAGAAAATCACTTTCCTTTGAAAGTGCCTTAAGCTACTTGCAAGCATTAGGAAGAAACTCACATGCGTTTCTCTGAAAGAGAAGCTTTCTGTTCCAACACTTCAATTCATTGTGCGAAGTGAGTGGAGTGTTGCTTCACTTTCTAAATGCTGTCCTTTCAGAGAAAATCACTTTCATTTGAAAGTGCCTTAAGCTACTTACATGCATTCAACAGAAACTCACCTGCATTTCTCTGAAAGAGAAGCAGTCTGTTCCAACACTTCAATTCACTGTGCAAAGTGAAGGGAGTGTTGCTTCACTTTCTAAATTCTGTCCTTTCAGAGAAAATCACTTTCCTTTGATAGTGCCTTAAGCTACTTGCAAGCATTAGGAAGAAACTCACATGCGTTTCTCTGAAAGAGAAGCAGTCTGTTCCAACACTTCAATTCACTGTGCGAAGTGAATGGAGTGTTACTTCACTTTCTAAATGCTGTCCTTTCAGAGAAAATCACTTTCCTTTGAAAGTGCCTTAAGCTACTTTCAAGCATTCACAGGAAACACACATGCGTTTCTCTGAAATAGAAGCAGTCTGTTCCAACACTTCAATTCACTGTGCGAAGTGAATGGAGTGTTGCTTCACTTTCTAAATCCTGTCCTTTCTGAGAAAATCACTTTTGTTTGAAAGTGCCTTAAGCAACTTTCAAGCATTCACAAGAAACTCACATGCATATCTCTGAAAGAGAAGCAGTCTGTTCCAACACTTCAATTCACTGTGCGAAGTGAATGGAGTGTTGCTTCACTTTCTAAATGCTGTCCTTTCAGAGAAAATACCTTTCCTTTGAAAGTGCCTTAAACTACTTTCAAGCATTCAAAAGAAACACTAAAGCGTTTATATAAAAGAGAAGCACTCTGTTCCAACACTTCAAATCACTGTACGAAGGGAATGGAGTGTTGCTTCACTTTCTAAATGCTGTCCTTTCAGCGAAAATCACTTTCCTTTGATAGTGCCTTAAGCTACTTGCAAGCATTAGGAAGAAACTCACATGCGTTTCTCTGAAAGAGAAGCAGTCTGTTCCAACACTTCAATTCACTGTGCGAAGTGAATGGAGTGTTGCTTCACTTTCTAAATGCTGTCCTTTCAGAGAAAATCACATTCCTTTGAAAGTGCCTTAAGCTACTTACAAACATTCATAAGAAACACTAATGCGTTTCTATGAAAGAGAAGCAGTCGGTTCCAACACTTCAATTCATTGCACGAAGGGAATGGAGTATTGCTTTACTTTCTAAATGCTGTCCTTTCAGAGAAAATCACTTTCCTTTGAAAGTGCCTTAAACTACTTTCAAGCATTCATAAAAAACTCACATGCGTTTCCCTGAAAGAGAAGCAGTCTGTTCCAACACTTCAATTCACTGTGCGAAGTGAATGGAGTGTTGCTTCACTTTCTAAATGCTGTCCTTTCAGGGAAAATCACTTTCCTTTGAAAGTGCCTTAAGCTACTTTCAAGCATTAGGAAGAAACTTACATGCGTTTCTCTGAAAGAGAAGCAGTCTGTTCCAACACTTCAATTCACTGTGCGAAGTGAATGGAGTGTTGCTTCACTTTCTAAATGCTGTCCTTTCAGAGAAAATCACTTTCCTTTGAAAGTGCCTTAAGCTACTTGCAAGCATTAGGAAGAAACTCACATGCGTTTCTCTGAAAGAGAAGCTTTCTGTTCCAACACTTCAATTCAGTGTGCGAAGTGAGTGGAGTGTTGCTTCACTTTCTAAGTGCTGTCCTTTCAGAGAAAATCACTTTCCTTTGAAAGAGCCTTGAGCTACTTACAAGCATTCAACAGAAACTCATATGCATTTCTCTGAAAGAGAAGCAGTCTGTTCCAACACTTCAATACACTGTGCGAAGTGAATGGAATGTTACTTCACTTTCTAAATGCTGTCCTTTCAGAGAAAATCACTTTCCTTTGAAAGTGCCTTAAGCTACTTTCAAGCATTCACAGGAAACTCACATGCGTTTCTCTGAAATAGAAGCAGTCTGTTCCAACACTTCAATTCACTGTGCGAAATGAATGGAGTGTTGCTTCACTTTCTAAATCCTGTCCTTTCTGAGAAAATCACTTTTGATTGAAAGTGCCTTAAGCAACTTTCAAGCATTCACAAGAACTTCACATGCATTTCTCTGAAAGAGAAGCAGTCTGTTCCAACACTTCAATTCACTGTGCGAAGTGAATGGAGTGTTGCTTCACTTTCTAAATTCTGTCCTTTCATAGAAAATACCTTTCCTTTGAAAGTGCCTTAAACTACTTTCAAGCAATCACAAGAAACACTAAAGCGTTTATATGAAAGAGAAGCACTCTGTTAGAACACTTCAAATCACTGCACGAAGGGAATGGAGTGTTGCTTCACTTTCTAAATGCTGTCCTTTCAGAGAAAATCACTTTCCTTTGAAAGTGCCTTAAGCTACTTACAAGCATTCACCAGAAACTCACATGCGTTTCTCTGAAAGAGAAGCAGTCTGTTCCAACACTTCAATTCACTGTGCGAAGTGAATGGAGTGTTGCTTCACTTTCTAAATGCTGTCCTTTCAGAGAAAATCACTTTCCTTTGAAAGTGCCTTAAGCTACTTGCAAGCATTAGGAAGAAACTCACATGCGTTTCTCTGAAAGAGAAGCAGTCTGTTCCAACACTTCAATTCACTGTGCAAAGTGAATGGAGTGTTGCTTCACTTTCTAAATGCTGTCCTTTCAGAGAAAATCACTTTCCTTTGAAAGTGCCTTAAGCTACTTACAAGCATTCAACAGAAACTCACATGCATTTCTCTGAAAGAGAAGCAGTCTGTTCCAACACTTCAATTCTCTGTGCTAAGTGAATGGAGTGTTGCTTCACTTTCTAAATGCTGTCCTTTCAGAGAAAAACACTTTCCTTTGAAAGTGCCTTAAACTACTTTCAAGCATTCATAAAAAACTCACATGCGTTTCCCTGAAAGAGAAGCAGTCTGTACCAACACTTCAATTCACTGTGCGAAGTGAATGGAGTGTTGCTTCACTTTCTAAATGCTGTCCTTTCAGAGAAAATCACTTTCCTTTGAAAGTGCCTTAAGCTACTTGCAAGCATTAGGAAGAAACTTACATGCGTTTCTCTGAAAGAGAAGCAGTCTGTTCCAACACTTCAATTCACTGTGCGAAGTGAATGGAGTGTTGCCTCACTTTCTAAATGCTGTCCTTTCTGAAAAAATCACTTTCCTTTGAAAGTGCCTTAAGCTACTTACAAGCATTCAACAGAAACTCACATGCATTTCTCTGAAAGAGAAGCAGTCTGTTCCAACACTTCAATTCACTGTGCGAAGTGAATGGAGTGTTGCTTCACTTTCTAAATGCTGTCCTTTCAGAGAAAATC
This sequence comes from Myodes glareolus, assembly GCF_982192425.1. Lineage (NCBI taxonomy): Eukaryota > Metazoa > Chordata > Mammalia > Rodentia > Cricetidae > Myodes > Myodes glareolus. Next base: position 725,446 of record NW_028263210.1, on the reverse strand, counting down.
ACTTTCCTTTGAAAGTGCCTTAAGCTACTTGCAAGCATTCACAAGAAACACTAATGCGTTTCTCTGAAATAGTAGCAGTCTGTTCCAACACTTCAATTCACTGTGCGAAGTGAATGGAGTGTTGCTTCACTTTCTAAATGCTCTTCTTTCAGAGAAAATCACTTTCCTTTGAAAGTGCCTTAAGCTACTTGCAAGCATTAGGAAGAAACTCACATGCGTTTCTCTGAAAGAGAAGCTTTCTGTTCCAACACTTCAATTCACTGTGCGAAGTGAGTGGTGTGTTGCTTCACTTTCTAAATGCTGTCCTTTCAGAGAAAATCACTTTCATTTGAAAGTGCCTTAAGCTACTTACAAGCATTCAACAGAAACTCACATGCATTTCTCTGAAAGAGAAGCAGTCTGTTCCAACACTTCAATTCACTGTGCAAAGTGAAGGGAGTGTTGCTTCACTTTCTAAATTCTGTCCTTTCAGAGAAAATCACTTTCCTTTGATAGTGCCTTAAGCTACTTGCAAGCATTAGGAAGAAACTCACATGCGTTTCTCTGAAAGAGAAGCAGTCTGTTCCAACACTTCAATTCACTGTGCAAGGTGAATGGAGTGTTGCTTCACTTTCTAAATGCTGTCCTTTCAGAGAAAATCACTTTCCTTTGAAAGTGCCTTAAGCTAATTACAAGCATTCAACAGAAATTCACATGCATTTCTCTGAAAGAGAAGCAGTCTGTTCCAACACTTCAATTCTCTGTGCGAAGTGAAAGGAGTGTTGCTTCACTTTCTAAATGCTGTCCTTTCAGAGAAAATCACTTTCCTTTGAAAGTGCCTTAAGCTACTTGCAAACATTCACAAGAAACACTAATGCATTTCTATGAAAGAGAAGCAGTTGGTTCCAACACTTCAATTCATTGCACGAAGGGAATGGAGTATTGCTTTACTTTCTAAATGCTGTCCTTTCAGAAAAAATCACTTTCCTTTGAAAGAGCCTTGAGATACTTACAAGCATTCAACAGAAACTCATATGCATTTCTCTGAAAGAGAAGCAGTCTGTTCCAACACTTCAATTCACTGTGCGAAGTGAATGGAATGTTACTTAACTTTCTAAATGCTGTCCTTTCAGAGAAAATCACTTTCCTTTGAAAGTGCCTTAAGCTACTTTCAAGCATTCACAGGAAACACACATGCGTTTCTCTGAAATAGAAGCAGTCTGTTCCAACACTTCAATTCACTGTGCGAAGTGAATGGAGGGTTGCTTCACTTTTTAAATCCTGTCCTTTCTGATTAAATCACTTTTGTTTGAAAGTGCCTTAAGCAACTTTCAAGCATTCACAAGAAACTCACATGCATTTCTCTGAAAGAGAAGCAGTCTGTTCCAACACTTCAATTCACTGTGCGAAGTGAATGGAGTGTTGCTTCACTTTCTAAATGCTGTCCTTTCAGAGAAAATCACTTTCCTTTGAAAGTGCCTTAAGCTACTTGCAAGCATTAGGAAGAAACTCACATGCGTTTCTCTGAAAGAGAAGCAGTCTGTTCCAACACTTCAATTCACTGTGCAAAGTGAATGGAGTGTTGCTTCACTTTCTAAATGCTGTCCTTTCAGAGAAAATCACTTTCCTTTGAAAGTGCCTTAAGCTACTTACAAGCATTCAACAGAAACTCACATGCATTTCTCTGAAAGAGAAACAGTCTGTTCCAACACTTCAATTCTCTGTGCTAAGTGAATGGAGTGTTGCTTCACTTTCTAAATGCTGTCCTTTCAGAGAAAAACACTTTCCTTTGAAAGTGCCTTAAACTACTTTCAAGCATTCATAAAAAACTCACATGCGTTTCCCTGAAAGAGAAGCAGTCTGTACCAACACTTCAATTCACTGTGCGAAGTGAATGGAGTGTTGCTTCACTTTCTAAATGCTGTCCTTTCAGAGAAAATCACTTTCCTTTGAAAGTGCCTTAAGCTACTTGCAAGCATTAGGAAGAAACTTACATGCGTTTCTCTGAAAGAGAAGCAGTCTGTTCCAACACTTCAATTCACTGTGCGAAGTGAATGGAGTGTTGCCTCACTTTCTAAATGCTGTCCTTTCTGAAAAAATCACTTTCCTTTGAAAGTGCCTTAAGCTACTTACAAGCATTCAACAGAAACTCACATGCATTTCTCTGAAAGAGAAGCAGTCTGTTCCAACACTTCAATTCACTGTGCGAAGTGAATGGAGTGTTGCTTCACTTTCTAAATGCTGTCCTTTCAGAGAAAATCACTTTCCTTTGAAAGTGCCTTAAGCTACTTGCAAGCATTCACAAGAAACACTAATGCGTTTCTCTGAAATAGTAGCAGTCTGTTCCAACACTTCAATTCACTGTGCGAAGTGAATGGAGTGTTGCTTCACTTTCTAAATGCTCTTCTTTCAGAGAAAATCACTTTCCTTTGAAAGTGCCTTAAGCTACTTGCAAGCATTAGGAAGAAACTCACATGCGTTTCTCTGAAAGAGAAGCTTTCTGTTCCAACACTTCAATTCACTGTGCGAAGTGAGTGGTGTGTTGCTTCACTTTCTAAATGCTGTCCTTTCAGAGAAAATCACTTTCATTTGAAAGTGCCTTAAGCTACTTACAAGCATTCAACAGAAACTCACATGCATTTCTCTGAAAGAGAAGCAGTCTGTTCCAACACTTCAATTCACTGTGCAAAGTGAAGGGAGTGTTGCTTCACTTTCTAAATTCTGTCCTTTCAGAGAAAATCACTTTCCTTTGATAGTGCCTTAAACTACTTTCAAGCATTCATAAAAAACTCACATGCGTTTCTCTGAAAGAGAAGCAGTCTGTTCCAACACTTCAATTCACTGTGCGAAGTGAATGGAGTGTTGCTTCACTTTCTAAATGCTGTCCTTTCAGAGAAAATCACTTTCCTTTGAAAGTGCCTTAAGCTACTTGCAAGCATTCACAAGAAACACTAATGCGTTTCTCTGAAATAGAAGCAGTCTGTTCCAACACTTCAATTCACTGTGCGAAGTGAATGGAGTGTTGCTTCACTTTCTAAATGCTCTTCTTTCAGAGAAAATCACTTTCCTTTGAAAGTGCCTTAAGCTACTTGCAAGCATTAGGAAGAAACTCACATGCGTTTCTCTGAAAGAGAAGCTTTCTGTTCCAACACTTCAATTCATTGTGCGAAGTGAGTGGAGTGTTGCCTCACTTTCTAAATGCTGTCCTTTCAGAGAAAATCACTTTCATTTGAAAGTGCCTTAAGCTACTTACATGCATTCAACAGAAACTCACATGCATTTCTCTGAAAGAGAAGCAGTCTGTTCCAACATTTCAATTCACTGTGCAAAGTGAAGGGAGTGTTGCTTCACTTTCTAAATTCTGTCCTTTCAGAGAAAATCACTTTCCTTTGATAGTGCCTTAAGCTACTTGCAAGCATTAGGAAGAAACTCACATGCGTTTCTCTGAAAGAGAAGCAGTCTGTTCCAACACTTCAATTCACTGTGCGAAGTGAATGGAGTGTTACTTCACTTTCTAAATGCTGTCCTTTCAGAGAAAATCACTTTCCTTTGAAAATGCCTTAAGCTACTTTCAAGCATTCACAGGAAACACACATGCGTTTCTCTGAAATAGAAGCAGTCTGTTCCAACACTTCAATTCACTGTGCGAAGTGAATGGAGTGTTGCTTCACTTTCTAAATCCTGTCCTTTCTGAGAAAATCACTTTTGTTTGAAAGTGCCTTAAGCAACTTTCAAGCATTCACAAGAAACTCACATGCATTTCTCTGAAAGAGAAGCAGTCTGTTCCAACACTTCAATTCACTGTGCGAAGTGAATGGAGTGTTGCTTCACTTTCTAAATGCTGTCCTTTCAGAGAAAATACCTTTCCTTTGAAAGTGCCTTAAACTACTTTCAAGCATTCACAAGAAACACTAAAGCGTTTATATGAAAGAGAAGCACTCTGTTCCAACACTTCAAATCACTGCACGAAGGGAATGGAGTGTTGCTTCACTTTCTAAATGCTGTCCTTTCAGAGAAAATCACTTTCATTTGATAGTACCTTAAGCTACTTGCAAGCATTAGGAAGAAACTCACATGCGTTTCTCTGAAAGAGAAGCAGTCTGTTCCAACACTTCAATTCACTGTGAAAGGTGAATCGAGTGTTGCTTCACTTTCTAAATGCTGTCCTTTCAGAGAAAATCACTTTCCTTTGAAAGTGCCTTAAGCTACTTACAAGCATTCACCAGAAACTCACATGCGTTTCTCTGAAAGAGAAGCAGTCTGTTCCAACACTTCAATTCACTGTGCGAAGTGAATGGAGTGTTGCTTCACTTTCTAAATGCTGTCCTTTCAGAGAAAATCACTTTCCTTTGAAAGTGCCTTAAGCTACTTGCAAGCATTAGGAAGAAACTCACATGCGTTTCTCTGAAAGAGAAGCAGTCTGTTCCAACACTTCAATTCACTGTGCAAAGTGAATGGAGTGTTGCTTCACTTTCTAAATGCTGTCCTTTCAGAGAAAATCACTTTCCTTTGAAAGTGCCTTAAGCTACTTACAAGCATTCAACAGAAACTCACATGCATTTCTCTGAAAGAGAAGCAGTCTGTTCCAACACTTCAATTCTCTGTGCTAAGTGAATGGAGTGTTGCTTCACTTTCTAAATGCTGTCCTTTCAGAGAAAATCACTTTCCTTTGAAAGTGCCTTAAACTACTTTCAAGCATTCATAAAAAACTCACATGCGTTTCCCTGAAAGAGAAGCAGTCTGTTCCAACACTTCAATTCACTGTGCGAAGTGAATGGAGTGTTGCTTCACTTTCTAAATGCTGTCCTTTCAGAGAAAATCACTTTCCTTTGAAAGTGCCTTAAGCTACTTGCAAGCATTAGGAAGAAACTTACATGCGTTTCTCTGAAAGAGAAGCAGTCTGTTCCAACACTTCAATTCACTGTGCGAAGTGAATGGAGTGTTGCCTCACTTTCTAAATGCTGTCCTTTCAGAAAAAATCACTTTCCTTTGAAAGTGCCTTAAGCTACTTACAAGCATTCAACAGAAACTCACATGCATTTCTCTGAAAGAGAAGCAGTCTGTTCCAACACTTCAATTCACTGTGCGAAGTGAATGGAGTGTTGCTTCACTTTCTAAATGCTGTCCTTTCAGAGAAAATCACTTTCCTTTGAAAGTGCCTTAAGCTACTTGCAAGCATTCACAAGAAACAATAATGCGTTTCTCTGAAATAGAAGCAGTCTGTTCCAACACTTCAATTCACTGTGCGAAGTGAATGGAGTGTTGCTTCACTTTCTAAATGCTCTTCTTTCAGAGAAAATCACTTTCCTTTGAAAGTGCCTTAAGCTACTTACAAGCATTAGGAAGAAACTCACATGCGTTTCTCTGAAAGAGAAGCTTTCTGTTCCAACACTTCAATTCACTGTGCGAAGTGAGTGGAGTGTTGCTTCACTTTCTAAATGCTGTCCTTTCAGAGAAAATCACTTTCCTTTGAAAGTGCCTTAAGCTACTTACAAGCATTCAACAGAAACTCACATGCATTTCTCTGAAAGAGAAGCAGTCTGTTCCAACACTTCAACTGTCTGTGCGAAGTGAAAGGAGTGTTGCTTCACTTTCTAAATGCTGTCCTTTCAGAGAAAATCACTTTCCTTTGAAAGTGCCTTAAGCTACTTGCAAACATTCACAAGAAACACTAATGCGTTTCTATGAAAGAGAAGCAGTCGGTTCCAACACTTCAATTCATTGCACGAAGGGAATGGAGTATTGCTTTACTTTCTAAATGCTGTCCTTTCAGAGAAAATCACTTTCCTTTGAAAGAGCCTTGAGATACTTACAAGCATTCAACAGAAACTCATATGCATTTCTCTGAAATAGAAGCAGTCTGTTCCAACACTTCAATTCACTGTGCGAAGTGAATGGAGTGTTGCTTCACTTTCTAAATGCTATTCTTTCAGAGAAAATCACTTTCCTTTGAAAGTGCCTTAAGCTACTTGCAAGCATTAGGAAGAAACTCACATGCGTTTCTCTGAAAGAGAAGCTTTCTGTTCCAACACTTCAATTCATTGTGCGAAGTGAGTGGAGTGTTGCTTCACTTTCTAAATGCTGTCCTTTCAGAGAAAATCACTTTCATTTGAAAGTGCCTTAAGCTACTTACATGCATTCAACAGAAACTCACCTGCATTTCTCTGAAAGAGAAGCAGTCTGTTCCAACACTTCAATTCACTGTGCAAAGTGAAGGGAGTGTTGCTTCACTTTCTAAATTCTGTCCTTTCAGAGAAAATACTTTCCTTTGATAGTGCCTTAAGCTACTTGCAAGCATTAGGAAGAAACTCACATGCGTTTCTCTGAAAGAGAAGCAGTCTGTTCCAACACTTCAATTCACTGTGCGAAGTGAATGGAGTGTTACTTCACTTTCTAAATGCTGTCCTTTCAGAGAAAATCACTTTCCTTTGAAAGTGCCTTAACCTACTTTCAAGCATTCACAGGAAACACACATGCGTTTCTCTGAAATAGAAGCAGTCTGTTCCAACACTTCAATTCACTGTGCGAAGTGAATGGAGTGTTGCTTCACTTTCTAAATCCTGTCCTTTCTGAGAAAATCACTTTTGTTTGAAAGTGCCTTAAGCAACTTTCAAGCATTCACAAGAAACTCACATGCATATCTCTGAAAGAGAAGCAGTCTGTTCCAACACTTCAATTCACTGTGCGAAGTGAATGGAGTGTTGCTTCACTTTCTAAATGCTGTCCTTTCAGAGAAAATACCTTTCCTTTGAAAGTGCCTTAAACTACTTTCAAGCATTCAAAAGAAACACTAAAGCGTTTATATAAAAGAGAAGCACTCTGTTCCAACACTTCAAATCACTGCACGAAGGGAATGGAGTGTTGCTTCACTTTCTAAATGCTGTCCTTTCAGCGAAAATCACTTTCCTTTGATAGTGCCTTAAGCTACTTGCAAGCATTAGGAAGAAACTCACATGCGTTTCTCTGAAAGAGAAGCAGTCTGTTCCAACACTTCAATTCACTGTGCGAAGTGAATGGAGTGTTGCTTCACTTTCTAAATGCTGTCCTTTCAGAGAAAATCACATTCCTTTGAAAGTGCCTTAAGCTACTTACAAACATTCATAAGAAACACTAATGCGTTTCTATGAAAGAGAAGCAGTCGGTTCCAACACTTCAATTCATTGCACGAAGGGAATGGAGTATTGCTTTACTTTCTAAATGCTGTCCTTTCAGAGAAAATCACTTTCCTTTGAAAGTGCCTTAAACTACTTTCAAGCATTCATAAAAAACTCACATGCGTTTCCCTGAAAGAGAAGCAGTCTGTTCCAACACTTCAATTCACTGTGCGAAGTGAATGGAGTGTTGCTTCACTTTCTAAATGCTGTCCTTTCAGGGAAAATCACTTTCCTTTGAAAGTGCCTTAAGCTACTTTCAAGCATTAGGAAGAAACTTACATGCGTTTCTCTGAAAGAGAAGCAGTCTGTTCCAACACTTCAATTCACTGTGCGAAGTGAATGGAGTGTTGCTTCACTTTCTAAATGCTGTCCTTTCAGAGAAAATCACTTTCCTTTGAAAGTGCCTTAAGCTACTTGCAAGCATTAGGAAGAAACTCACATGCGTTTCTCTGAAAGAGAAGCTTTCTGTTCCAACACTTCAATTCAGTGTGCGAAGTGAGTGGAGTGTTGCTTCACTTTCTAAGTGCTGTCCTTTCAGAGAAAATCACTTTCCTTTGAAAGAGCCTTGAGCTACTTACAAGCATTCAACAGAAACTCATATGCATTTCTCTGAAAGAGAAGCAGTCTGTTCCAACACTTCAATACACTGTGCGAAGTGAATGGAATGTTACTTCACTTTCTAAATGCTGTCCTTTCAGAGAAAATCACTTTCCTTTGAAAGTGCCTTAAGCTACTTTCAAGCATTCACAGGAAACTCACATGCGTTTCTCTGAAATAGAAGCAGTCTGTTCCAACACTTCAATTCACTGTGCGAAATGAATGGAGTGTTGCTTCACTTTCTAAATCCTGTCCTTTCTGAGAAAATCACTTTTGATTGAAAGTGCCTTAAGCAACTTTCAAGCATTCACAAGAACTTCACATGCATTTCTCTGAAAGAGAAGCAGTCTGTTCCAACACTTCAATTCACTGTGCGAAGTGAATGGAGTGTTGCTTCACTTTCTAAATTCTGTCCTTTCATAGAAAATACCTTTCCTTTGAAAGTGCCTTAAACTACTTTCAAGCATTCACAAGAAACACTAAAGCGTTTATATGAAAGAGAAGCACTCTGTTAGAACACTTCAAATCACTGCACGAAGGGAATGGAGTGTTGCTTCACTTTCTAAATGCTGTCCTTTCAGAGAAAATCACTTTCCTTTGAAAGTGCCTTAAGCTACTTACAAGCATTCACCAGAAACTCACATGCGTTTCTCTGAAAGAGAAGCAGTCTGTTCCAACACTTCAATTCACTGTGCGAAGTGAATGGAGTGTTGCTTCACTTTCTAAATGCTGTCCTTTCAGAGAAAATCACTTTCCTTTGAAAGTGCCTTAAGCTACTTGCAAGCATTAGGAAGAAACTCACATGCGTTTCTCTGAAAGAGAAGCAGTCTGTTCCAACACTTCAATTCACTGTGCAAAGTGAATGGAGTGTTGCTTCACTTTCTAAATGCTGTCCTTTCAGAGAAAATCACTTTCCTTTGAAAGTGCCTTAAGCTACTTACAAGCATTCAACAGAAACTCACATGCATTTCTCTGAAAGAGAAGCAGTCTGTTCCAACACTTCAATTCTCTGTGCTAAGTGAATGGAGTGTTGCTTCACTTTCTAAATGCTGTCCTTTCAGAGAAAAACACTTTCCTTTGAAAGTGCCTTAAACTACTTTCAAGCATTCATAAAAAACTCACATGCGTTTCCCTGAAAGAGAAGCAGTCTGTACCAACACTTCAATTCACTGTGCGAAGTGAATGGAGTGTTGCTTCACTTTCTAAATGCTGTCCTTTCAGAGAAAATCACTTTCCTTTGAAAGTGCCTTAAGCTACTTGCAAGCATTAGGAAGAAACTTACATGCGTTTCTCTGAAAGAGAAGCAGTCTGTTCCAACACTTCAATTCACTGTGCGAAGTGAATGGAGTGTTGCCTCACTTTCTAAATGCTGTCCTTTCTGAAAAAATCACTTTCCTTTGAAAGTGCCTTAAGCTACTTACAAGCATTCAACAGAAACTCACATGCATTTCTCTGAAAGAGAAGCAGTCTGTTCCAACACTTCAATTCACTGTGCGAAGTGAATGGAGTGTTGCTTCACTTTCTAAATGCTGTCCTTTCAGAGAAAATCACTTTCCTTTGAAAGTGCCTTAAGCTACTTGCAAGCATTCACAAGAAACACTAATGCGTTTCTCTGAAATAGTAGCAGTCTGTTCCAACACTTCAATTCACTGTGCGAAGTGAATGGAGTGTTGCTTCACTTTCTAAATGCTCTTCTTTCAGAGAAAATCACTTTCCTTTGAAAGTGCCTTAAGCTACTTGCAAGCATTAGGAAGAAACTCACATGCGTTTCTCTGAAAGAGAAGCTTTCTGTTCCAACACTTCAATTCACTGTGCGAAGTGAGTGGTGTGTTGCTTCACTTTCTAAATGCTGTCCTTTCAGAGAAAATCACTTTCATTTGAAAGTGCCTTAAGCTACTTACAAGCATTCAACAGAAACTCACATGCATTTCTCTGAAAGAGAAGCAGTCTGTTCCAACACTTCAATTCACTGTGCAAAGTGAAGGGAGTGTTGCTTCACTTTCTAAATTCTGTCCTTTCAGAGAAAATCACTTTCCTTTGATAGTGCCTTAAGCTACTTGCAAGCATTAGGAAGAAACTCACATGCGTTTCTCTGAAAGAGAAGCAGTCTGTTCCAACACTTCAATTCACTGTGCAAGGTGAATGGAGTGTTGCTTCACTTTCTAAATGCTGTCCTTTCAGAGAAAATCACTTTCCTTTGAAAGTGCCTTAAGCTAATTACAAGCATTCAACAGAAATTCACATGCATTTCTCTGAAAGAGAAGCAGTCTGTTCCAACACTTCAATTCTCTGTGCGAAGTGAAAGGAGTGTTGCTTCACTTTCTAAATGCTGTCCTTTCAGAGAAAATCACTTTCCTTTGAAAGTGCCTTAAGCTACTTGCAAACATTCACAAGAAACACTAATGCATTTCTATGAAAGAGAAGCAGTTGGTTCCAACACTTCAATTCATTGCACGAAGGGAATGGAGTATTGCTTTACTTTCTAAATGCTGTCCTTTCAGAAAAAATCACTTTCCTTTGAAAGAGCCTTGAGATACTTACAAGCATTCAACAGAAACTCATATGCATTTCTCTGAAAGAGAAGCAGTCTGTTCCAACACTTCAATTCACTGTGCGAAGTGAATGGAATGTTACTTAACTTTCTAAATGCTGTCCTTTCAGAGAAAATCACTTTCCTTTGAAAGTGCCTTAAGCTACTTTCAAGCATTCACAGGAAACACACATGCGTTTCTCTGAAATAGAAGCAGTCTGTTCCAACACTTCAATTCACTGTGCGAAGTGAATGGAGGGTTGCTTCACTTTTTAAATCCTGTCCTTTCTGATTAAATCACTTTTGTTTGAAAGTGCCTTAAGCAACTTTCAAGCATTCACAAGAAACTCACATGCATTTCTCTGAAAGAGAAGCAGTCTGTTCCAACACTTCAATTCACTGTGCGAAGTGAATGGAGTGTTGCTTCACTTTCTAAATGCTGTCCTTTCAGAGAAAATCACTTTCCTTTGAAAGTGCCTTAAGCTACTTACAAGCATTCAACAGAAACTCACATGCATTTCTCTGAAAGAGAAGCAGTCTGTTCCAACACTTCAATTCACTGTGCGAAGTGAATGGAGTGTTGCTTCACTTTCTAAATGCTGTCCTTTCAGAGAAAATCACTTTCCTTTGAAAGTGCCTTAAGCTACTTGCAAGCATTAGGAAGAAACTCACATGCGTTTCTCTGAAAGAGAAGCAGTCTGTTCCAACACTTCAATTCACTGTGCAAAGTGAATGGAGTGTTGCTTCACTTTCTAAATGCTGTCCTTTCAGAGAAAATCACTTTCCTTTGAAAGTGCCTTAAGCTACTTACAAGCATTCAACAGAAACTCACATGCATTTCTCTGAAAGAGAAACAGTCTGTTCCAACACTTCAATTCTCTGTGCTAAGTGAATGGAGTGTTGCTTCACTTTCTAAATGCTGTCCTTTCAGAGAAAAACACTTTCCTTTGAAAGTGCCTTAAACTACTTTCAAGCATTCATAAAAAACTCACATGCGTTTCCCTGAAAGAGAAGCAGTCTGTACCAACACTTCAATTCACTGTGCGAAGTGAATGGAGTGTTGCTTCACTTTCTAAATGCTGTCCTTTCAGAGAAAATCACTTTCCTTTGAAAGTGCCTTAAGCTACTTGCAAGCATTAGGAAGAAACTTACATGCGTTTCTCTGAAAGAGAAGCAGTCTGTTCCAACACTTCAATTCACTGTGCGAAGTGAATGGAGTGTTGCCTCACTTTCTAAATGCTGTCCTTTCTGAAAAAATCACTTTCCTTTGAAAGTGCCTTAAGCTACTTACAAGCATTCAACAGAAACTCACATGCATTTCTCTGAAAGAGAAGCAGTCTGTTCCAACACTTCAATTCACTGTGCGAAGTGAATGGAGTGTTGCTTCACTTTCTAAATGCTGTCCTTTCAGAGAAAATCACTTTCCTTTGAAAGTGCCTTAAGCTACTTGCAAGCATTCACAAGAAACACTAATGCGTTTCTCTGAAATAGTAGCAGTCTGTTCCAACACTTCAATTCACTGTGCGAAGTGAATGGAGTGTTGCTTCACTTTCTAAATGCTCTTCTTTCAGAGAAAATCACTTTCCTTTGAAAGTGCCTTAAGCTACTTGCAAGCATTAGGAAGAAACTCACATGCGTTTCTCTGAAAGAGAAGCTTTCTGTTCCAACACTTCAATTCACTGTGCGAAGTGAGTGGTGTGTTGCTTCACTTTCTAAATGCTGTCCTTTCAGAGAAAATCACTTTCATTTGAAAGTGCCTTAAGCTACTTACAAGCATTCAACAGAAACTCACATGCATTTCTCTGAAAGAGAAGCAGTCTGTTCCAACACTTCAATTCACTGTGCAAAGTGAAGGGAGTGTTGCTTCACTTTCTAAATTCTGTCCTTTCAGAGAAAATCACTTTCCTTTGATAGTGCCTTAAACTACTTTCAAGCATTCATAAAAAACTCACATGCGTTTCTCTGAAAGAGAAGCAGTCTGTTCCAACACTTCAATTCACTGTGCGAAGTGAATGGAGTGTTGCTTCACTTTCTAAATGCTGTCCTTTCAGAGAAAATCACTTTCCTTTGAAAGTGCCTTAAGCTACTTGCAAGCATTCACAAGAAACACTAATGCGTTTCTCTGAAATAGAAGCAGTCTGTTCCAACACTTCAATTCACTGTGCGAAGTGAATGGAGTGTTGCTTCACTTTCTAAATGCTCTTCTTTCAGAGAAAATCACTTTCCTTTGAAAGTGCCTTAAGCTACTTGCAAGCATTAGGAAGAAACTCACATGCGTTTCTCTGAAAGAGAAGCTTTCTGTTCCAACACTTCAATTCATTGTGCGAAGTGAGTGGAGTGTTGCCTCACTTTCTAAATGCTGTCCTTTCAGAGAAAATCACTTTCATTTGAAAGTGCCTTAAGCTACTTACATGCATTCAACAGAAACTCACATGCATTTCTCTGAAAGAGAAGCAGTCTGTTCCAACATTTCAATTCACTGTGCAAAGTGAAGGGAGTGTTGCTTCACTTTCTAAATTCTGTCCTTTCAGAGAAAATCACTTTCCTTTGATAGTGCCTTAAGCTACTTGCAAGCATTAGGAAGAAACTCACATGCGTTTCTCTGAAAGAGAAGCAGTCTGTTCCAACACTTCAATTCACTGTGCGAAGTGAATGGAGTGTTACTTCACTTTCTAAATGCTGTCCTTTCAGAGAAAATCACTTTCCTTTGAAAATGCCTTAAGCTACTTTCAAGCATTCACAGGAAACACACATGCGTTTCTCTGAAATAGAAGCAGTCTGTTCCAACACTTCAATTCACTGTGCGAAGTGAATGGAGTGTTGCTTCACTTTCTAAATCCTGTCCTTTCTGAGAAAATCACTTTTGTTTGAAAGTGCCTTAAGCAACTTTCAAGCATTCACAAGAAACTCACATGCATTTCTCTGAAAGAGAAGCAGTCTGTTCCAACACTTCAATTCACTGTGCGAAGTGAATGGAGTGTTGCTTCACTTTCTAAATGCTGTCCTTTCAGAGAAAATACCTTTCCTTTGAAAGTGCCTTAAACTACTTTCAAGCATTCATAAAAAACTCACATGCGTTTCCCTGAAAGAGAAGCAGTCTGTTCCAACACTTCAATTCACTGTGGGAAGTGAATGGAGTGTTGCTTCACTTTCTAAATGCTGTCCTTTCAGAGAAAATCACTTTCCTTTGAAAGTGCCTTAAGCTACTTGCAAGCATTAGGAAGAAACTTACATGCGTTTCTCTGAAAGAGAAGCAGTCTGTTCCAACACTTCAATTCACTGTGCGAAGTGAATGGAGTGTTGCCTCACTTTCTAAATGCTGTCCTTTCAGAAAAAATCACTTTCCTTTGAAAGTGCCTTAAGCTACTTACAAGCATTCAACAGAAACTCACATGCATTTCTCTGAAAGAGAAGCAGTCTGTTCCAACACTTCAATTCACTGTGCGAAGTGAATGGAGTGTTGCTTCACTTTCTAAATGCTGTCCTTTCAGAGAAAATCACTTTCCTTTGAAAGTGCCTTAAGCTACTTGCAAGCATTCACAAGAAACAATAATGCGTTTCTCTGAAATAGAAGCAGTCTGTTCCAACACTTCAATTCACTGTGCGAAGTGAATGGAGTGTTGCTTCACTTTCTAAATGCTCTTCTTTCAGAGAAAATCACTTTCCTTTGAAAGTGCCTTAAGCTACTTACAAGCATTAGGAAGAAACTCACATGCGTTTCTCTGAAAGAGAAGCTTTCTGTTCCAACACTTCAATTCACTGTGCGAAGTGAGTGGAGTGTTGCTTCACTTTCTAAATGCTGTCCTTTCAGAGAAAATCACTTTCCTTTGAAAGTGCCTTAAGCTACTTACAAGCATTCAACAGAAACTCACATGCATTTCTCTGAAAGAGAAGCAGTCTGTTCCAACACTTCAACTCTCTGTGCGAAGTGAAAGGAGTGTTGCTTCACTTTCTAAATGCTGTCCTTTCAGAGAAAATCACTTTCCTTTGAAAGTGCCTTAAGCTACTTGCAAACATTCACAAGAAACACTAATGCGTTTCTATGAAAGAGAAGCAGTCGGTTCCAACACTTCAATTCATTGCACGAAGGGAATGGAGTATTGCTTTACTTTCTAAATGCTGTCCTTTCAGAGAAAATCACTTTCCTTTGAAAGAGCCTTGAGATACTTACAAGCATTCAACAGAAACTCATATGCATTTCTCTGAAATAGAAGCAGTCTGTTCCAACACTTCAATTCACTGTGCGAAGTGAATGGAGTGTTGCTTCACTTTCTAAATGCTATTCTTTCAGAGAAAATCACTTTCCTTTGAAAGTGCCTTAAGCTACTTGCAAGCATTAGGAAGAAACTCACATGCGTTTCTCTGAAAGAGAAGCTTTCTGTTCCAACACTTCAATTCATTGTGCGAAGTGAGTGGAGTGTTGCTTCACTTTCTAAATGCTGTCCTTTCAGAGAAAATCACTTTCATTTGAAAGTGCCTTAAGCTACTTACATGCATTCAACAGAAACTCACCTGCATTTCTCTGAAAGAGAAGCAGTCTGTTCCAACACTTCAATTCACTGTGCAAAGTGAAGGGAGTGTTGCTTCACTTTCTAAATTCTGTCCTTTCAGAGAAAATCACTTTCCTTTGATAGTGCCTTAAGCTACTTGCAAGCATTAGGAAGAAACTCACATGCGTTTCTCTGAAAGAGAAGCAGTCTGTTCCAACACTTCAATTCACTGTGCGAAGTGAATGGAGTGTTACTTCACTTTCTAAATGCTGTCCTTTCAGAGAAAATCACTTTCCTTTGAAAGTGCCTTAAGCTACTTTCAAGCATTCACAGGAAACACACATGCGTTTCTCTGAAATAGAAGCAGTCTGTTCCAACACTTCAATTCACTGTGCGAAGTGAATGGAGTGTTGCTTCACTTTCTAAATCCTGTCCTTTCTGAGAAAATCACTTTTGTTTGAAAGTGCCTTAAGCAACTTTCAAGCATTCACAAGAAACTCACATGCATATCTCTGAAAGAGAAGCAGTCTGTTCCAACACTTCAATTCACTGTGCGAAGTGAATGGAGTGTTGCTTCACTTTCTAAATGCTGTCCTTTCAGAGAAAATACCTTTCCTTTGAAAGTGCCTTAAACTACTTTCAAGCATTCAAAAGAAACACTAAAGCGTTTATATGAAAGAGAAGCACTCTGTTCCAACACTTCAAATCACTGCACGAAGGGAATGGAGTGTTGCTTCACTTTCTAAATGCTGTCCTTTCAGCGAAAATCACTTTCCTTTGATAGTGCCTTAAGCTACTTGCAAGCATTAGGAAGAAACTCACATGCGTTTCTCTGAAAGAGAAGCAGTCTGTTCCAACACTTCAATTCACTGTGCAAGGTGAATGGAGTGTTGCTTCACTTTCTAAATGCTGTACTTTCAGAGAAAATCACTTTCATTTGAAAGTGCCTTAAGCTAATTACAAGCATTCAACAGAAATTCACATGCATTTCTCTGAAAGAGAAGCAGTCTGTTCCAACACTTCAATTCTCTGTGCGAAGTGAATGGAGTGTTGCTTCACTTTATAAATGCTGTCCTTTCAGAGAAAATCACATTCCTTTGAAAGTGCCTTAAGCTACTTACAAACATTCATAAGAAACACTAATGCGTTTCTATGAAAGAGAAGCAGTCGGTTCCAACACTTCAATTCATTGCACGAAGGGAATGGAGTATTGCTTTACTTTCTAAATGCTGTCCTTTCAGAGAAAATCACTTTCCTTTGAAAGTGCCTTAAACTACTTTCAAGCATTCATAAAAAACTCACATGCGTTTCCCTGAAAGAGAAGCAGTCTGTTCCAACACTTCAATTCACTGTGCGAAGTGAATGGAGTGTTGCTTCACTTTCTAAATGCTGTCCTTTCAGGGAAAATCACTTTCCTTTGAAAGTGCCTTAAGCTACTTTCAAGCATTAGGAAGAAACTTACATGCGTTTCTCTGAAAGAGAAGCAGTCTGTTCCAACATTTCAATTCACTGTGCGAAGTGAATGGAGTGTTGCTTCACTTTCTAAATGCTGTCCTTTCAGAGAAAATCACTTTCCTTTGAAAGTGCCTTAAGCTACTTGCAAGCATTAGGAAGAAACTCACATGCGTTTCTCTGAAAGAGAAGCTTTCTGTTCCAACACTTCAATTCAGTGTGCGAAGTGAGTGGAGTGTTGCTTCACTTTCTAAGTGCTGTCCTTTCAGAGAAAATCACTTTCCTTTGAAAGAGCCTTGAGCTACTTACAAGCATTCAACAGAAACTCATATGCATTTCTCTGAAAGAGAAGCAGTCTGTTCCAGCACTTCAATACACTGTGCGAAGTGAATGGAATGTTACTTCACTTTCTAAATGCTGTCCTTTCAGAGAAAATCACTTTCCTTTGAAAGTGCCTTAAGCTACTTTCAAGCATTCACAGGAAACTCACATGCGTTTCTCTGAAATAGAAGCAGTCTGTTCCAACACTTCAATTCACTGTGCGAAATGAATGGAGTGTTGCTTCACTTTCTAAATCCTGTCCTTTCTGAGAAAATCACTTTTGATTGAAAGTGCCTTAAGCAACTTTCAAGCATTCACAAGAACTTCACATGCATTTCTCTGAAAGAGAAGCAGTCTGTTCCAACACTTCAATTCACTGTGCGAAGTGAATGGAGTGTTGCTTCACTTTCTAAATGCTGTCCTTTCATAGAAAATACCTTTCCTTTGAAAGTGCCTTAAACTACTTTCAAGCATTCACAAGAAACACTAAAGCGTTTATATGAAAGAGAAGCACTCTGTTAGAACACTTCAAATCACTGCACGAAGGGAATGGAGTGTTGCTTCACTTTCTAAATGCTTTCCTTTCAGAGAAAATCACTTTCCTTTGAAAGTGCCTTAAGCTACTTACAAGCATTCACCAGAAACTCACATGCGTTTCTCTGAAAGAGAAGCAGTCTGTTCCAACACTTCAATTCACTGTGCGAAGTGAATGGAGTGTTGCTTCACTTTCTAAATGCTGTCCTTTCAGAGAAAATCACTTTCCTTTGAAAGTGCCTTAAGCTACTTGCAAGCATTAGGAAGAAACTCACATGCGTTTCTCTGAAAGAGAAGCAGTCTGTTCCAACACTTCAATTCACTGTGCAAAGTGAATGGAGTGTTGCTTCACTTTCTAAATGCTGTCCTTTCAGAGAAAATCACTTTCCTTTGAAAGTGCCTTAAGCTACTTACAAGCATTCAACAGAAACTCACATGCATTTCTCTGAAAGAGAAGCAGTCTGTTCCAACACTTCAATTCTCTGTGCTAAGTGAATGGAGTGTTGCTTCACTTTCTAAATGCTGTCCTTTCAGAGAAAAACACTTTCCTTTGAAAGTGCCTTAAACTACTTTCAAGCATTCATAAAAAACTCACATGCGTTTCCCTGAAAGAGAAGCAGTCTGTACCAACACTTCAATTCACTGTGCGAAGTGAATGGAGTGTTGCTTCACTTTCTAAATGCTGTCCTTTCAGAGAAAATCACTTTCCTTTGAAAGTGCCTTAAGCTACTTGCAAGCATTAGGAAGAAACTTACATGCGTTTCTCTGAAAGAGAAGCAGTCTGTTCCAACACTTCAATTCACTGTGCGAAGTGAATGGAGTGTTGCCTCACTTTCTAAATGCTGTCCTTTCTGAAAAAATCACTTTCCTTTGAAAGTGCCTTAAGCTACTTACAAGCATTCAACAGAAACTCACATGCATTTCTCTGAAAGAGAAGCAGTCTGTTCCAACACTTCAATTCACTGTGCGAAGTGAATGGAGTGTTGCTTCACTTTCTAAATGCTGTCCTTTCAGAGAAAATCACTTTCCTTTGAAAGTGCCTTAAGCTACTTGCAAGCATTCACAAGAAACACTAATGCGTTTCTCTGAAATAGTAGCAGTCTGTTCCAACACTTCAATTCACTGTGCGAAGTGAATAGAGTGTTGCTTCACTTTCTAAATGCTCTTCTTTCAGAGAAAATCACTTTCCTTTGAAAGTGCCTTAAGCTACTTGCAAGCATTAGGAAGAAACTCACATGCGTTTCTCTGAAAGAGAAGCTTTCTGTTCCAACACTTCAATTCACTGTGCGAAGTGAGTGGTGTGTTGCTTCACTTTCTAAATGCTGTCCTTTCAGAGAAAATCACTTTCATTTGAAAGTGCCTTAAGCTACTTACAAGCATTCAACAGAAACTCACATGCATTTCTCTGAAAGAGAAGCAGTCTGTTCCAACACTTCAATTCACTGTGCAAAGTGAAGGGAGTGTTGCTTCACTTTCTAAATTCTGTCCTTTCAGAGAAAATCACTTTCCTTTGATAGTGCCTTAAGCTACTTGCAAGCATTAGGAAGAAACTCACATGCGTTTCTCTGAAAGAGAAGCAGTCTGTTCCAACACTTCAATTCACTGTGCAAGGTGAATGGAGTGTTGCTTCACTTTCTAAATGCTGTCCTTTCAGAGAAAATCACTTTCCTTTGAAAGTGCCTTAAGCTAATTACAAGCATTCAACAGAAATTCACATGCATTTCTCTGAAAGAGAAGCAGTCTGTTCCAACACTTCAATTCTCTGTGCGAAGTGAAAGGAGTGTTGCTTCACTTTCTAAATGCTGTCCTTTCAGAGAAAATCACTTTCCTTTGAAAGTGCCTTAAGCTACTTGCAAACATTCACAAGAAACACTAATGCATTTCTATGAAAGAGAAGCAGTTGGTTCCAACACTTCAATTCATTGCACGAAGGGAATGGAGTATTGCTTTACTTTCTAAATGCTGTCCTTTCAGAAAAAATCACTTTCCTTTGAAAGAGCCTTGAGATACTTACAAGCATTCAACAGAAACTCATATGCATTTCTCTGAAAGAGAAGCAGTCTGTTCCAACACTTCAATTCACTGTGCGAAGTGAATGGAATGTTACTTAACTTTCTAAATGCTGTCCTTTCAGAGAAAATCACTATCCTTTGAAAGTGCCTTAAGCTACTTTCAAGCATTCACAGGAAACACACATGCGTTTCTCTGAAATAGAAGCAGTCTGTTCCAACACTTCAATTCACTGTGCGAAGTGAATGGAGGGTTGCTTCACTTTCTAAATCCTGTCCTTTCTGATTAAATCACTTTTGTTTGAAAGTGCCTTAAGCAACTTTCAAGCATTCACAAGAAACTCACATGCATTTCTCTGAAAGAGAAGCAGTCTGTTCCAACACTTCAATTCACTGTGCGAAGTGAATGGAGTGTTGCTTCACTTTCTAAATGCTGTCCTTTCAGAGAAAATCACTTTCCTTTGAAAGTGCCTTAAGCTACTTACAAGCATTCAACAGAAACTCACATGCATTTCTCTGAAAGAGAAGCAGTCTGTTCCAACACTTCAATTCACTGTGCGAAGTGAATGGAGTGTTGCTTCACTTTCTAAATGCGGTCCTTTCAGAGAAAATCACTTTCCTTTGAAAGTGCCTTAAGCTACTTGCAAGCATTAGGAAGAAACTCACATGCGTTTCTCTGAAAGAGAAGCAGTCTGTTCCAACACTTCAATTCACTGTGCAAAGTGAATGGAGTGTTGCTTCACTTTCTAAATGCTGTCCTTTCAGAGAAAATCACTTTCCTTTGAAAGTGCCTTAAGCTACTTACAAGCATTCAACAGAAACTCACATGCATTTCTCTGAAAGAGAAGCAGTCTGTTCCAACACTTCAATTCTCTGTGCTAAGTGAATGGAGTGTTGCTTCACTTTCTAAATGCTGTCCTTTCAGAGAAAAACACTTTCCTTTGAAAGTGCCTTAAACTACTTTCAAGCATTCATAAAAAACTCACATGCGTTTCCCTGAAAGAGAAGCAGTCTGTACCAACACTTCAATTCACTGTGCGAAGTGAATGGAGTGTTGCTTCACTTTCTAAATGCTGTCCTTTCAGAGAAAATCACTTTCCTTTGAAAGTGCCTTAAGCTACTTGCAAGCATTAGGAAGAAACTTACATGCGTTTCTCTGAAAGAGAAGCAGTCTGTTCCAACACTTCAATTCACTGTGCGAAGTGAATGGAGTGTTGCCTCACTTTCTAAATGCTGTCCTTTCTGAAAAAATCACTTTCCTTTGAAAGTGCCTTAAGCTACTTACAAGCATTCAACAGAAACTCACATGCATTTCTCTGAAAGAGAAGCAGTCTGTTCCAACACTTCAATTCACTGTGCGAAGTGAATGGAGTGTTGCTTCACTTTCTAAATGCTGTCCTTTCAGAGAAAATCACTTTCCTTTGAAAGTGCCTTAAGCTACTTGCAAGCATTAGGAAGAAACTTACATGCGTTTCTCTGAAAGAGAAGCAGTCTGTTCCAACACTTCAATTCACTGTGCGAAGTGAATGGAGTGTTGCCTCACTTTCTAAATGCTGTCCTTTCTGAAAAAATCACTTTCCTTTGAAAGTGCCTTAAGCTACTTACAAGCATTCAACAGAAACTCACATGCATTTCTCTGAAAGAGAAGCAGTCTGTTCCAACACTTCAATTCACTGTGCGAAGTGAATGGAGTGTTGCTTCACTTTCTAAATGCTGTCCTTTCAGAGAAAATCACTTTCCTTTGAAAGTGCCTTAAGCTACTTGCAAGCATTCACAAGAAACACTAATGCGTTTCTCTGAAATAGTAGCAGTCTGTTCCAACACTTCAATTCACTGTGCGAAGTGAATGGAGTGTTGCTTCACTTTCTAAATGCTCTTCTTTCAGAGAAAATCACTTTCCTTTGAAAGTGCCTTAAGCTACTTGCAAGCATTAGGAAGAAACTCACATGCGTTTCTCTGAAAGAGAAGCTTTCTGTTCCAACACTTCAATTCACTGTGCGAAGTGAGTGGTGTGTTGCTTCACTTTCTAAATGCTGTCCTTTCAGAGAAAATCACTTTCATTTGAAAGTGCCTTAAGCTACTTACAAGCATTCAACAGAAACTCACATGCATTTCTCTGAAAGAGAAGCAGTCTGTTCCAACACTTCAATTCACTGTGCAAAGTGAAGGGAGTGTTGCTTCACTTTCTAAATTCTGTCCTTTCAGAGAAAATCACTTTCCTTTGATAGTGCCTTAAGCTACTTGCAAGCATTAGGAAGAAACTCACATGCGTTTCTCTGAAAGAGAAGCAGTCTGTTCCAACACTTCAATTCACTGTGCAAGGTGAATGGAGTGTTGCTTCACTTTCTAAATGCTGTCCTTTCAGAGAAAATCACTTTCCTTTGAAAGTGCCTTAAGCTAATTACAAGCATTCAACAGAAATTCACATGCATTTCTCTGAAAGAGAAGCAGTCTGTTCCAACACTTCAATTCTCTGTGCGAAGTGAAAGGAGTGTTGCTTCACTTTCTAAATGCTGTCCTTTCAGAGAAAATCACTTTCCTTTGAAAGTGCCTTAAGCTACTTGCAAACATTCACAAGAAACACTAATGCATTTCTATGAAAGAGAAGCAGTTGGTTCCAACACTTCAATTCATTGCACGAAGGGAATGGAGTATTGCTTTACTTTCTAAATGCTGTCCTTTCAGAAAAAATCACTTTCCTTTGAAAGAGCCTTGAGATACTTACAAGCATTCAACAGAAACTCATATGCATTTCTCTGAAAGAGAAGCAGTCTGTTCCAACACTTCAATTCACTGTGCGAAGTGAATGGAATGTTACTTAACTTTCTAAATGCTGTCCTTTCAGAGAAAATCACTATCCTTTGAAAGTGCCTTAAGCTACTTTCAAGCATTCACAGGAAACACACATGCGTTTCTCTGAAATAGAAGCAGTCTGTTCCAACACTTCAATTCACTGTGCGAAGTGAATGGAGGGTTGCTTCACTTTCTAAATCCTGTCCTTTCTGATTAAATCACTTTTGTTTGAAAGTGCCTTAAGCAACTTTCAAGCATTCACAAGAAACTCACATGCATTTCTCTGAAAGAGAAGCAGTCTGTTCCAACACTTCAATTCACTGTGCGAAGTGAATGGAGTGTTGCTTCACTTTCTAAATGCTGTCCTTTCAGAGAAAATCACTTTCCTTTGAAAGTGCCTTAAGCTACTTACAAGCATTCAACAGAAACTCACATGCATTTCTCTGAAAGAGAAGCAGTCTGTTCCAACACTTCAATTCACTGTGCGAAGTGAATGGAGTGTTGCTTCACTTTCTAAATGCGGTCCTTTCAGAGAAAATCACTTTCCTTTGAAAGTGCCTTAAGCTACTTGCAAGCATTAGGAAGAAACTCACATGCGTTTCTCTGAAAGAGAAGCAGTCTGTTCCAACACTTCAATTCACTGTGCAAAGTGAATGGAGTGTTGCTTCACTTTCTAAATGCTGTCCTTTCAGAGAAAATCACTTTCCTTTGAAAGTGCCTTAAGCTACTTACAAGCATTCAACAGAAACTCACATGCATTTCTCTGAAAGAGAAGCAGTCTGTTCCAACACTTCAATTCTCTGTGCTAAGTGAATGGAGTGTTGCTTCACTTTCTAAATGCTGTCCTTTCAGAGAAAAACACTTTCCTTTGAAAGTGCCTTAAACTACTTTCAAGCATTCATAAAAAACTCACATGCGTTTCCCTGAAAGAGAAGCAGTCTGTACCAACACTTCAATTCACTGTGCGAAGTGAATGGAGTGTTGCTTCACTTTCTAAATGCTGTCCTTTCAGAGAAAATCACTTTCCTTTGAAAGTGCCTTAAGCTACTTGCAAGCATTAGGAAGAAACTTACATGCGTTTCTCTGAAAGAGAAGCAGTCTGTTCCAACACTTCAATTCACTGTGCGAAGTGAATGGAGTGTTGCCTCACTTTCTAAATGCTGTCCTTTCTGAAAAAATCACTTTCCTTTGAAAGTGCCTTAAGCTACTTACAAGCATTCAACAGAAACTCACATGCATTTCTCTGAAAGAGAAGCAGTCTGTTCCAACACTTCAATTCACTGTGCGAAGTGAATGGAGTGTTGCTTCACTTTCTAAATGCTGTCCTTTCAGAGAAAATCACTTTCCTTTGAAAGTGCCTTAAGCTACTTGCAAGCATTCACAAGAAACACTAATGCGTTTCTCTGAAATAGTAGCAGTCTGTTCCAACACTTCAATTCACTGTGCGAAGTGAATGGAGTGTTGCTTCACTTTCTAAATGCTCTTCTTTCAGAGAAAATCACTTTCCTTTGAAAGTGCCTTAAGCTACTTGCAAGCATTAGGAAGAAACTCACATGCGTTTCTCTGAAAGAGAAGCTTTCTGTTCCAACACTTCAATTCACTGTGCGAAGTGAGTGGTGTGTTGCTTCACTTTCTAAATGCTGTCCTTTCAGAGAAAATCACTTTCATTTGAAAGTGCCTTAAGCTACTTACAAGCATTCAACAGAAACTCACATGCATTTCTCTGAAAGAGAAGCAGTCTGTTCCAACACTTCAATTCACTGTGCAAAGTGAAGGGAGTGTTGCTTCACTTTCTAAATTCTGTCCTTTCAGAGAAAATCACTTTCCTTTGATAGTGCCTTAAGCTACTTGCAAGCATTAGGAAGAAACTCACATGCGTTTCTCTGAAAGAGAAGCAGTCTGTTCCAACACTTCAATTCACTGTGCAAGGTGAATGGAGTGTTGCTTCACTTTCTAAATGCTGTCCTTTCAGAGAAAATCACTTTCCTTTGAAAGTGCCTTAAGCTAATTACAAGCATTCAACAGAAATTCACATGCATTTCTCTGAAAGAGAAGCAGTCTGTTCCAACACTTCAATTCTCTGTGCGAAGTGAAAGGAGTGTTGCTTCACTTTCTAAATGCTGTCCTTTCAGAGAAAATCACTTTCCTTTGAAAGTGCCTTAAGCTACTTGCAAACATTCACAAGAAACACTAATGCATTTCTATGAAAGAGAAGCAGTTGGTTCCAACACTTCAATTCATTGCACGAAGGGAATGGAGTATTGCTTTACTTTCTAAATGCTGTCCTTTCAGAAAAAATCACTTTCCTTTGAAAGAGCCTTGAGATACTTACAAGCATTCAACAGAAACTCATATGCATTTCTCTGAAAGAGAAGCAGTCTGTTCCAACACTTCAATTCACTGTGCGAAGTGAATGGAATGTTACTTAACTTTCTAAATGCTCTCCTTTCAGAGAAAATCACTATCCTTTGAAAGTGCCTTAAGCTACTTTCAAGCATTCACAGGAAACACACATGCGTTTCTCTGAAATAGAAGCAGTCTGTTCCAACACTTCAATTCACTGTGCGAAGTGAATGGAGGGTTGCTTCACTTTCTAAATCCTGTCCTTTCTGATTAAATCACTTTTGTTTGAAAGTGCCTTAAGCAACTTTCAAGCATTCACAAGAAACTCACATGCATTTCTCTGAAAGAGAAGCAGTCTGTTCCAACACTTCAATTCACTGTGCGAAGTGAATGGAGTGTTGCTTCACTTTCTAAATGCTGTCCTTTCAGAGAAAATACCTTTCCTTTGAAAGTGCCTTAAACTACTTTCAAGCATTCATAAAAAACTCACATGCGTTTCTCTGAAAGAGAAGCAGGCTGTTCCAACACTTCAATTCTTTGTGCGAAGTGAATGGAGTGTTGCTTCACTTTCTAAATGCTGTCCTTTCAGAGAAAATCACTTTCCTTTGAAAGTGCCTTAAGCTACTTGCAAGCATTAGGAAGAAACTCACATGCGTTTCTCTAAAAGGAAGCAGTCTATTCCAACACTTCAATTAACTGTGTGAAGTGAATGGAGTGTTGCCTCACTTTCTAAATGCTGTCCTTTCAGAGAAAATCACTTTCCTTTGAAAGTGCCTTAAGCTACTTACAAGCATTCAACAGAAACTCACATGCGTTTCTCTGAAAGAGAAGCAGTCTGTTCCAACACTTCAATTCACTGTGCGAAGTGAATGGAGTGGTGCTTCACTTTACAAATGCTGTCCTTTTAGAGAAAATCACTTTCCTTTGAAAGTGCCTTAAGCTACTTGCAAGCATTAGGAAGAAACTCACATGCGTTTCTCTGAAAGAGAAGCAGTCTGTTCCAACACTTCAAATCACTGTGCGAAGTGAATGGAGTGTTGCTTCACGTTCTAAATGCTGTCCTTTCAGAGAAAATCACTTTCCTTTGAAAGTGCCTTACGCTACTTACAAGCATTCACCAGAAACTCACATGCATTTCGATGAAAGAGAAGCAGTCTGTTCCAACACTTCAATTCACTGTGCGAAGTGAATGGAGTGTTGCTTCACTTTCTAAATGCTGTCCTTTCAGAGAAAATCATTTTCCTTTGAAAGTGCCTTAAGGTACTTGCAAGCATTAGGAAGAAACTCACATGCGTTTCTCTGAAAGAGAAGCAGTCTGTTCCAACACTTCAATTCACTGTGCGAAGTGAATGGAGTGTTGCTTCACTTTCTAAATGCTGTCCTTTCAGAGAAATTCCCTTTCCTCTGAATGTGCCTTAGGCTACTTACAAGCATTCAACAGAAACTCACATGCATTTCTCTGAAAGAGAAGCAATCTGTTCCAACACTTCAATTCTCTGTGCGAAGTGAATGGAGTGTTGCTTCACTTTCTAAATGCTGTCCTTTCAGAGAAAATCACTTTCCTTTGTAAGTGCCTTAAGCAACTTGCAAGCATTCATAAGAAACTCACATGCGTTTCTCTGAAAGAGAAGCAGTCTGTTCCAAAACTTCAATTCACTGTGTGAAGTGAATGGAGTGTTGCCTCACTTTCTAAATGCTGTCCTTTCAGAGAAAATCACTTTCCTTTGAAAATGCCTTAAGCTACTTACAAGCATTCAACAGAAACTCACATGCTTTTCTCTGAAAGAGAAGCAGTCTGTTCCAACACTTCAATTCACTGTGCAAAGTGAATGGAGTGTTGCGTCACTTTCTAAATGCTGTCCTTTCAGAGAAAATCACTTTCCTTTGAAAGTGCCTTAAGCTACTTACAAGCATTCATCAGAAACTCGCATGCATTTCTCTGAAAGAGAATCAGTCTGTTCCAACACTTCAATTCACTGTGCGAAGTGAATGGAGTGTTGCTTCACTTTCTAAATTCTGTCCTTTCAGAGAAAATCACTTTCTTTTGAAAGTGCCTTAAACTACTTTCAAGCATTCACAAAAAGCTCACATGCGTTTCTCTGAAAGAGAAGCAGTCTGTTTCAACACTTCAATTCACTGTGCAAAGTGTATGGAGTGTTCCTTCACTTTCTAAATGCTGTCCTTTCAGAGAAAATCACTTTCCTTTGAAAGTGCCTTAAGCAACTTGCAAGCATTCACAAGAAACACTAATGCGTTTATATGAAAGGGAAGCACTCTGTTCAAACACTTCAATTCACAGCACGAAGGGAACTGAGTGTTGCTTCACTTTCTAAATGCTGTCCTTTCAGAGAAAATCACTTTCCTTTGAAAGTGCCTTAAGCAACTTACAAGCATTCACCAGAAACTCACATGCGTTTCTCTGAAAGAGAAGCAGTCTGTTCCAACACTTCAATTCACTGTGCAAAGTGAAGGGAGTGTTGCTTCACTTTCTAAATGCTGTCCTTTCAGAGAAAATCACTTTCCTTTGAAAGTGCGTTAAGCTACTTGCAAGCATTAGGAAGAAACTCACATGCGTTTCTCTGAAAGAGAAGCAGTCTGTTCCAAAACTTCAATTCACTGTGCAAAGTGAATGGAGTGTTGCTTCACTTTCTAAATGCTGTCCTTTCAGAGAAAATCACTTTCCTTTGAAAGTGCCTTAAGCTACTTACAAGCATTCAACAGAAACTCACATGCATTTCTCTGAAAGAGAAGCAGTCTGTTCCAACACTTCAATTCTCTGTGCTAAGTGAATGGAGTGTTGCTTTACTTTCTAAATGCTGTCCTTTCAGAGAAAATCACTTTCCTTTGAAAGTGCCTTAAACTACTTTCAAGCATTCATAAAAAACTCACATGCGTTTCCCTGAAAGAGAGCAGTCTGTTCCAACACTTCAATTCACTGTGTGAAGTGAATGGAGTGTTGCTTCACTTTCTAAATGCTGTCCTTTCAGAGAAAATCACTTTCCTTTGAAAGTGCCTTAAGCTACTTGCAAGCATTAGGAAGAAACTCACATGCGTTTCTCTGAAAGAGAAGCAGTCTTTTCCAACACTTCAATTCACTGTGCAAAGTGAATGGAGTGTTGCTTCACTTTCTAAATTCTGTCCTTTCAGAGAAAATCACTTTCCTTTGAAAGTGCCTTAAGCTACTTGCAAGCATTCACAAGAAACACTAATGCGTTTCTCTGAAATAGAAGCAGTCTGTTCCAACACTTCAATTCACTGTGTGAAGTGAATGGAGTGTTGCTTCACTTTCTAAATGCTCTTCTTTCAGAGAAAATCACTTTCCTTTGAAAGTGCCTTAAGCTACTTGCAAGCATTAGGAAGAAACTCACATGCGTTTCTCTGAAAGAGAAGCTTTCTGTTCCAACACTTCAATTCACTGTGCGAAGTGAGTGGAGTGTTGCTTCACTTTCTAAATGCTGTCCTTTCAGAGAAAATCACTTTCATTTGAAAGTGCCTTAAGCTACTTACAAGCATTCAACAGAAACTCACATGCATTTCTCTGAAAGAGAAGCAGTCTGTTCCAACACTTCAATTCACTGTGCAAAGTGAAGGGAGTGTTGCTTCACTTTCTAAATTCTGTCCTTTCAGAGAAAATCACTTTCCTTTGATAGTGCCTTAAGCTACTTGCAAGCATTAGGAAGAAACTCACATGCGTTTCTCTGAAAGAAAAGCAGTCTGTTCCAACACTTCAATTCACTGTGCAAGGTGAATGGAGTGTTGCTTCACTTTCTAAATGCTGACCTTTCAGAGAAAATCACTTTCCTCTGAAAGTGCCTTAAGCTAATTACAAGCATTCAACAGAAACTCACATGCCTTTCTCTGAAAGAGAAGCAGTATGTTCCAACACTTCAATTCTCTGTGCGAAGTGAATGGAGTGTTGCTTCACTTTCTTAATGCTGTCCTTTCAGAGAAAATCACTTTCCTTTGAAAGTGCCTCAAGCTACTTGCAAACATTCATAAGAAACACTAATGTGTTTCTATGAAAGAGAAGCACTCGGTTCCAACACTTCAATTCATTGCACGAAGGGAATGGAGTATTGCTTTACTTTCTAAATGCTGTCCTTTCAGAGAAAATCACTTTCCTTTGAAAGTGCCTTAAACTACTTTCCAAGCATTCATAAAAAACTCACATGCGTTTCCCTGAAAGAGATGCAGTCTGTTCCAACACTTCTATTCACTGTGCGAAGTGAATGGAGTGTTGCTTCACTTTCTAAATGCTGTCCTTTCAGAGAAAATCACATTCCTTTGAAAGTGCCTTAAGATACATGCAAGCATTAGGAAGAAACATACATGCGTTTCTCTGAAAGAGAAGCCGTCTGTTCCAACACTTCAATTCACTGTGCGAAGTAAAAGGAGTGTTGACTCACTTTCTAAATGCTGTCCTTTCAGAAAAAATCACTTTCCTTTGAAAGTGCCTTAAGCTACTTACAAGCATTCAACAGAAACTCACATGCATTTCTCTGAAAGAGAAGCAGTCTGTTCCAACACTTCAATTCACTGTGCGAAGTGAATGGAGTGTTGCCTCACTTTCTAAATGCTGTCCTTTCAGAGAAAATCACTTTCCTTTGAAAGTGCCTTAAGCTACTTACAAGCATTCAACAGAAACTCACATGCGTTTCTCTGAAAGAGAAGCAGTCTGTCCCAACACTTCAATTCACTGTGCGAAGTGAATGGAGTCGTGCTTCACTTTCCAAATGCTGTCCTTTTAGAGAAAATCACTTTCCTTTGAAAGTGCCTTAAGCTACTTGCAAGCATTAGGAAGAAACTCACATGCGTTTCTCTGAAAGAGAAGCAGTCTGTTCCAACACTTCAAATCACTGTGCGAAGTGAATGGAGTGTTGCTTCACGTTCTAAATGCTGTCCTTTCAGAGAAAATCACTTTCATTTGAAAGTGCCTTACGCTACTTACAAGCATTCACCAGAAACTCACATGCATTTCTCTGAAAGAGAAGCAGTCTGTTCCAACACTTCAATTCACTGTGCGAAGTGAATGGAGTGTTGCTTCACTTTCTAAATGCTGTCCTTTCAGAGAAAATCATTTTCCTTTGAAAGTGCCTTAAGCTACTTGCAAGCATTAGGAAGAAACTCACATGCGTTTCTCTGAAAGAGAAGCAGTCTGTTCCAACACTTCAATTCACTGTGCGAAGTGAATGGAGTGTTGCTTCACTTTCTAAATGCTGTCCTTTCAGAGAAAATCACTTTCCTCTGAATGTGCCTTAAGCTACATACAAGCATTCAACAGAAACTCACATGCATTTCTCTGAAAGAGAAGCAATCTGTTCCAACACTTCAATTCTCTGTGCGAAGTGAATGGAGTGTTGCTTCACTTTCTAAATGCTGTCCTTTCAGAGAAAATCACTTTCCTTTGTAAGTGCCTTAAGCAACTTGGAAGCATTCACAAGAAACTCACATGCGTTTCTCTGAAAGAGAAGAAGTCTGTTCCAAAACTTCAATTCACTGTTTGAAGTGAATGGAGTGTTGCCTCACTTTCTAAATGCTGTCCTTTCAGAGAAAATCACTTTCCTTTGAAAATGCCTTAAGCTACTTACAAGCATTCATCAGAAACTCACATGCATTTCTCTGAAAGAGAATCAGTCTGTTCCAATACTTCAATTCATTGCACGAAGGGAAGGGAGTATTGCTTCACTTTCTAAATGCTGTCCTTTCAGAGAAAATCACTTTCCTTTGAAAGTGCCTTAAGCTACTTGCAAGCATTCACAAGAAACACTAATGTGTTTCTCTGAAATAGATGCAGTCTGTTCCAACACTTCAATTCACTGTGCGAAGTGAATGAAGTGTTGCTTCACTTTCTAAATGCTCTTCTTTCAGAGGAAATCACTTTCCTTTGAAAGTGCCTTAAGCTACTTGCAAGCATTA
This sequence comes from Myodes glareolus, assembly GCF_982192425.1. Lineage (NCBI taxonomy): Eukaryota > Metazoa > Chordata > Mammalia > Rodentia > Cricetidae > Myodes > Myodes glareolus. Next base: position 695,328 of record NW_028263210.1, on the reverse strand, counting down.
GGAAGAAACTCACATGCGTTTCTCTGAAAGAGAAGCTTTCTGTTCCAACACTTCAATTCACTGTGCGAAGTGAGTGGAGTGTTGCTTCACTTTCTAAATGCTGTCCTTTCAGAGAAAATCACTTTCATTTGAAAGTGCCTTAAGCTACTTACAAGCATTCAACAGAAACTCACATGCATTTCTCTGAAAGAGAAGCAGTCTGTTCCAACACTTCAATTCACTGTGCGAAGTGAATGGACTGTTGCATCACTTTCTAAATGCTGTCCTTTCAGAGAAAATCACTTTCCTTTGAAAGTGCCTTAAGCTACTTACAAGCATTCATCAGAAACTCACATGCATTTCTCTGAAAGAGAATCAGTCTGTTCCAACACTTCAATTCACTGTGCGAAGTGAATGGAGTGTTGCTTCACTCTCTAAATTCTGTCCTTTCAGAGAAAATCACTTTCTTTTGAAAGTGCCTTAAACTACTTTCAAGCATTCACAAAAAGCTCACTTGCGTTTCTCTGAAAGAGAAGCAGTCTGTTTCAACACTTCAATTCACTGTGCAAAGTGTATGGAGTGTTCCTTCACTTTCTAAATGCTGTCCTTTCAGAGAAAATCACTTTCCTTTGAAAGTGCCTTAAGCAACTTGCAAGCATTCACAAGAAACACTAATGCGTTTATATGAAAGGGAAGCACTCTGTTCCAACACTTCAATTCACTGCACGAAGGGAATGGAGTGTTGCTTCACTTTCTAAATGCTGTCCTTTCAGAGAAAATCACTTTCCTTTGAAAGTGCCTTAAGCTACTTACAAGCATTCACCAGAAACTCACATGCGTTTCTCTGAAAGAGAAGCAGTCTGTTCCAACACTTCAATTCACTGTGCAAAGTGAAGGGAGTGTTGCTTTACTTTCTAAATGCTGTCCTTTCAGAGAAAATCACTTTCCTTTGAAAGTGCGTTAAGCTACTTGCAAGCATTAGGAAGAAACTCACATGCGTTTCTCTGAAAGAGAAGCAGTCTGTTCCAAAACTTCAATTCACTGTGCAAAGTGAATGGAGTGTTGCTTCACTTTCTAAATGCTGTCCTTTCAGAGAAAATCACTTTCCTTTGAAAGTGCCTTAAACTACTTTCAAGCATTCATAAAAAACTCACATGCGTTTCCCTGAAAGAGAAGCAGTCTGTTCCAACACTTCAATTCACTGTGTGAAGTGAATGGAGTGTTGCTTCACTTTCTAAATGCTGTCCTTTCAGAGAAAATCACTTTCCTTTGAAAGTGCCTGAAGCTACTTGCAAGCATTAGGAAGAAACTCACATGCATTTCTCTGAAAGAGAAGCAGTCTGTTCCAAAACTTCAATTCACTGTGTGAAGTGAATGGAGTGTTGCCTCACTTTCTAAATGCTGTCCTTTCAGAGAAAATCACTTTCCTTTGAAAATGCCTTAAGCTACTTACAAGCATTCAACAGAAACTCACATGCTTTTCTCTGAAAGAGAAGCAGTCTGTTCCAACACTTCAATTCACTGTGCAAAGTGAATGGAGTGTTGCTTCACTTTCTAAATGCTGTCCTTTCAGAGAAAATCACTTTCCTTTGAAAGTGCCTTAAGCTACTTACAAGCATTCATCAGAAACTCACATGCATTTCTCTGAAAGAGAATCAGTCTGTTCCAACACTTCAATTCACTGTGCGAAGTGAATGGAGTGTTGCTTCACTTTCTAAATTCTGTCCTTTCAGAGAAAATCACTTTCTTTTGAAAGTGCCTTAAACTACTTTCAAGCATTCACAAAAAGCTCACATGCGTTTCTCTGAAAGAGAAGCAGTCTGTTTCAACACTTCAATTCACTGTGCAAAGTGCATGGAGTGTTCCTTCACTTTCTAAATGCTGTCCTTTCAGAGAAAATCACTTTCCTTTGAAAGTGCCTTAAGCTACTTACAAGCATTCAACAGAAACTCACATGCATTTCTCTGAAAGAGAAGCAGTCTGTTCCAACACTTCAATTCTCTGTGCTAAGTGAATGGAGTGTTGCTTTACTTTCTAAATGCTGTCCTTTCAGAGAAAATCACTTTCCTTTGAAAGTGCCTTAAACTACTTTCAAGCATTCATAAAAAACTCACATGCGTTTCCCTGAAAGAGAGCAGTCTGTTCCAACACTTCAATTCACTGTGTGAAGTGAATGGAGTGTTGCTTCACTTTCTAAATGCTGTCCTTTCAGAGAAAATCACTTTCCTTTGAAAGTGCCTTTAGCTACTTTCAAGCATTCACAGGAAACACACATGCGTTTCTCTGAAATAGAAGCAGTCTGTTCCAACACTTCAATTCACTGTGCGAAGTGAATGGAGTGTTGCTTCACTTTCTAAATTCTGTCCTTTCAGAGAAAATCACTTTCATTTGAAAGTGCCTTAAGCTACTTACATGCATTCAACAGAAATTCACATGCATTTCTCTGAAAGAGAAGCAGTCTGTTCCAACACTTCAATTCACTGTGCAAAGTGAAGGGAGTGTTGCTTCACTTTCTAAAATCTGTCTTTCAGAGAAAATCACTTTCCTTTGATAGTGCCTTAAGCTACTTGCAAGCATTAGGAAGAAACTCACATGCGTTTCTCTGAAAGAGAAGCAGTCTGTTCCAACACTTCAATTCACTGTGCAAGGTGAATGGAGTGTTGCTTCACTTTCTAAATGCTGTCCTTTCAGAGAAAATCACTTTCCTTTGAAAGTGCCTTAAGCTAATTACAAGCATTCAACAGAAACTCACATGCATTTCTCTGAAAGAGAAGCAGTCTGTTCCAACACTTCAATTCTCTCTCGAAGTGAATGGAGTGTTGCTTCACTTTCTAAATGCTGTCCTTTCAGAGAAAATCACTTTCCTTTGAAAGTGCCTTAAGGTACTTGCAAGCATTAGGAAGAAACATACATGCGTTTCTCTGAAAGAGAAGCAGTCTGTTCCAACACTTCAATTCACTGTGCGAAGTGAATGGAGTGTTGCCTCACTTTGTAAATGCTGTCCTTTCAGAAAAAATCACTTTCCTTTGAAAGTGCCTTAAGCTACTTACAAGCATTCAACAGAAACTCACATGCATTTCTCTGAAAGAGAAGCATTCTGTTCCAACACTTCAATTCACTGTGCGAAGTGAATGGAGTGTTGCTTCACTTTCTAAATGCTGTCCTTTCAGAGAAAATCACTTTCCTTTGAAAGTGCCTTAAGCTACTTGCAAGCATTCACAAGAAACACTAATGCGTTTCTCTGAAATAGAAGCAGTCTGTTCCAACACTTCAATTCACTGTGCAAAGTGAATGGAGTGTTGCTTCACTTTCTAAATGCTGTCCTTTCAGAGAAAATCACTTTCCTTTGAAAGTGCCTTAAACTACTTTCAAGCATTCATAAAAAACTCACATGCGTTTCCCTGAAAGAGAAGCAGTCTGTTCCAACACTTCAATTCACTGTGTGAAGTGAATGGAGTGTTGCTTCACTTTCTAAATGCTGTCCTTTCAGAGAAAATCACTTTCCTTTGAAAGTGCCTTAAGCTACTTGCAAGCATTAGGAAGAAACTCACATGCGTTTCTCTGAAAGAGAAGCAGTCTTTTCCAACACTTCAATTCACTGTGCAAAGTGAATGGAGTGTTGCTTCACTTTCTAAATTCTGTCCTTTCAGAGAAAATCACTTTCCTTTGAAAGTGCCTTAAGCTACTTGCAAGCATTCACAAGAAACACTAATGCGTTTCTCTGAAATAGAAGCAGTCTGTTCCAACACTTCAATTCACTGTGCGAAGTGAATGGAGTGTTGCTTCACTTTCTAAATGCTCTTCTTTCAGAGAAAATCACTTTCCTTTGAAAGTGCCTTAAGCTACTTGCAAGCATTAGGAAGAAACTCACATGCGTTTCTCTAAAAGAGAAGCTGTCTGTTCCAACACTTCAATTCACTGTGCGAAGTGAGTGGAGTGTTGCTTCACTTTCTAAATGCTGTCCTTTCAGAGAAAATCACTTTCATTTGAAAGTGCCTTAAGCTACTTACAAGCATTCAACAGAAACTCACATGCATTTCTCTGAAAGAGAAGCAGTCTGTTCCAACACTTCAATTCACTGTGCAAAGTGAAGGGAGTGTTGCTTCACTTTCTAAATGCTGTCCTTTCAGAGAAAATCACTTTCCTTTGATAGTGCCTTAAGCTACTTGCAAGCATTAGGAAGAAACTCACATGCGTTTCTCTGAAAGAGAAGCAGTCTGTTCCAACACTTCAATTCACTGTGCAAGGTGAATGGAGTGTTGCTTCACTTTCTAAATGCTGTCCTTTCAGAGAAAATCACTTTCCTCTGAAAGTGCCTTAAGCTAATTACAAGCATTCAACAGAAACTCACATGCATTTCTCTGAAAGAGAAGCAGTCTGTTCCAACACTTCAATTCTCTGTGCGAAGTGAATGGAGTGTTGCTTTACTTTCTAAATGCTGTCCTTTCAGAGAAAATCACTTTCCTTTGAAAGTGCCTTAAGCTACTTGCAAACATTCATAAGAAACACTAATGTGTTTCTATGAAAGAGAAGCAGTCGGTTCCAACAATTCAATTCATTGCACGAAGGGAATGGAGTATTGCTTTAGTTTCTAAATGCTGTCCTTTCAGAGAAAATCACTTTCCTTTGAAAGTGCCTTAAACTACTTTCAAGCATTCATAAAAAACTCACATGCGTTTCCCTGAAAGAGAAGCTGTCTGTTCCAACACTTCAATTCACTGTGCGAAGTGAATGGAGTGTTGCTTCACTTTCTAAATGCTGTCCTTTCAGAGAAAATCACTTTCCTTTGAAAGTGCCTTAAGCTACATGCAAGCATTAGGAAGAAACATACATGCGTTTCTCTGAAAGAGAAGCAGTCTGTTCCAACACTTCAATTCACTGTGCGAAGTGAATGGAGTGTTGCCTCACTTTCTAAATGCTGTCCTTTCAGAAAAAATCACTTTCCTTTGAAAGTGCCTTAAGCTACTTACAAGCATTCAACAGAAACTCACATGCATTTCTCTGAAAGAGAAGCAGTCTGTTCCAACACTTCAATTCACTGTGCGAAGTGAATTGAGTGTTGCTTCACTTTCTAAATGCTGTCCTTTCAGAGAAAATCACTTTCCTTTGAAAGTGCCTTAAGCTACTTGCAAGCATTCACAAGAAACACTAATGCGTTTCTCTGAAATAGAAGCAGTCTGTTCCAACACTTCAATTCACTGTGCGAAGTGAATGGAGTGTTGCTTCAGTTTCTAAATGTTCTTCTTTCAGAGAAAATCACTTTCCTTTGAAAGTGCCTTAAGCTACTTGCAAGCATTAGGAAGAAACTCACATGCATTTCTCTGAAAGAGAAGCAGTCTGTTCCAACACTTCAATTCACTGTGCAAAGTGAAGGGAGTGTTGCTTCACTTTCTAAATTCTGTCCTTTCAGAGAAAATCACTTTCCTTTGATAGTGCCTTAAGCTACTTGCAAGCATTAGGAAGAAACTCACATGCGTTTCTCTGAAAGAGAAGCAGTCTGTTCCAACACTTCAATTCACTGTGCAAGGTGAATGGAGTGCTGCTTCACTTTCTAAATGCTGTCCTATCAGAGAAAATCACTTTCCTTTGAAAGTGCCTTAAGCTACTTGCAAACATTCACAAGAAACACTAATGCGTTTCTATGAAAGAGAGGCAGTCGGTTCCAACACTTCAATTCATTGCACGAAGGGAATGGAGTATTGCTTTACTTTCTGAATGCTGTCCTTTCAGAGAAAATCACTTTCCTTTGAAAATGCCTTAAACTACTTTCAAGCATTCATAAAAAACTCACATGCGTTTCCCTGAAAGAGAAGCAGTCTGTTCCAACACTTCAATTCACTGTGCGAAGTGAATGGAATGTTACTTCACTTTCTAAATGCTGTCCTTTCAGAGAAAATCACTTTCCTTTGAAAGTGCCTTTAGCTACTTTCAAGCATTCACAGGAAACACACATGCGTTTCTCTGAAATAGAAGCAGTCTGTTCCAACACTTCAATTCACTGTGCGAAGTGAATGGAGTGTTGCTTCACTTTCTAAATTCTGTCCTTTCAGAGAAAATCACTTTCATTTGAAAGTGCCTTAAGCTACTTACATGCATTCAACAGAAATTCACATGCATTTCTCTGAAAGAGAAGCAGTCTGTTCCAACACTTCAATTCACTGTGCAAAGTGAAGGGAGTGTTGCTTCACTTTCTAAAATCTGTCCTTTCAGAGAAAATCACTTTCCTTTGATAGTGCCTTAAGCTACTTGCAAGCATTAGGAAGAAACTCACATGCGTTTCTCTGAAAGAGAAGCAGTCTGTTCCAACACTTCAATTCACTGTGCAAGGTGAATGGAGTGTTGCTTCACTTTCTAAATGCTGTCCTTTCAGAGAAAATCACTTTCCTTTGAAAGTGCCTTAAGCTAATTACAAGCATTCAACAGAAACTCACATGCATTTCTCTGAAAGAGAAGCAGTCTGTTCCAACACTTCAATTCTCTCTCGAAGTGAATGGAGTGTTGCTTCACATTCTAAATGCTGTCCTTTCAGAGAAAATCACTTTCCTTTGAAAGTGCCTTAAGGTACTTGCAAGCATTAGGAAGAAACATACATGCGTTTCTCTGAAAGAGAAGCAGTCTGTTCCAACACTTCAATTCACTGTGCGAAGTGAATGGAGTGTTGCCTCACTTTGTAAATGCTGTCCTTTCAGAAAAAATCACTTTCCTTTGAAAGTGCCTTAAGCTACTTACAAGCATTCAACAGAAACTCACATGCATTTCTCTGAAAGAGAAGCAGTCTGTTCCAACACTTCAATTCACTGTGCGAAGTGAATGGAGTGTTGCTTCACTTTCTAAATGCTGTCCTTTCAGAGAAAATCACTTTCCTTTGAAAGTGCCTTAAGCTACTTGCAAGCATTCACAAGAAACACTAATGCGTTTCTCTGAAATAGAAGCAGTCTGTTCCAACACTTCAATTCACTGTGCGAAGTGAATGGAGTGTTGCTTCACTTTCTAAATGCTCTTCTTTCAGAAAAAATCACTTTCCTTTTAAAGTGCCTTAAGCTACTTGCAAGCATTAGGAAGAAACTCACATGCGTTTCTCTGAAAGAGAAGCTTTCTGTTCCAACACTTCAATTCATTGTACGAAGTGAGTGGAGTGTTGCTTCACTTTCTAAATGCTGTCCTTTCAGAGAAAATCACTTTCGTTTGAAAGTGCCTTAAGCTACTTACATGCATTCAACAGAAACTCACATGCATTTCTCTGAAAGAGAAGCAGTCTGTTCCAACACTTCAATTCACTGTGCAAAGTGAAGGGAGTGTTGCTTCACTTTCTAAATTCTGTCCTTTCAGAGAAAATCACTTTCCTTTGATAGTGCCTTAAGCTACTTGCAAGCATTAGGAAGAAACTCACATGCGTTTCTCTGAAAGAGAAGCAGTCTGTTCCAACACTTCAATTCACTGTGCGAAGTGAATGGAGTGTTACTTCACTTTCTAAATGCTGTCCTTTCAGAGAAAATCACTTTCCTTTGAAAGTGCCTTAAGCTACTTTCAAGCATTCACAGGAAACACACATGCGTTTCTCTGAAATAGAAGCAGTCTGTTCCAACACTTCAATTCACTGTGCGATGTGAATGGAGTGTTGCTTCACTTTCTAAATCCTGTCCGTTCTGAGAAAATCACTTTTGTTTGAAAGTGCCTTAAGCAACTTTCAAGCATTCACAAGAAACTCACATGCATTTCTCGGAAAGAGAAGCAGTCTGTTCCAACACTTCAATTCACTGTGCGAAGTGAATGGAGTGTTGCTTCACTTTCTAAATGCTGTCCTTTCAGAGAAAATACCTTTCCTTTGAAAGTGCCTTAAACTACTTTCAAGCATTCACAAGAAACACTAAAGCGTTTATATGAAAGAGAAGCACTCTGTTCCAACACTTCAAATCACTGCACGAAGGGAATGGAGTGTTGCTTCACTTTCTAAATGCTGTCCTTTCAGAGAAAATCACTTTCCTTTGAAAGTGCCTTAAGCTACATGCAAGCATTAGGAAGAAACATACATGCATTACTCTGAAAGAGAAGCAGTCTGTTCCAACACTTCAATTCACTGTGCAAAGTGAATGGAGTGTTGCCTCACTTTCTATATGCTGTCCTTTCAGAAAAAATCACTTTCCTTTGAAAGTGCCTTAAGCTACTTACAAGCATTCAACAGAAACTCACATGCATTTCTCTGAAAGAGAAGCAGTCTGTTCCAACACTTCAATTCACTGTGCGAAGTGAATGGAGTGTTGCTTCACTTTCTAAATGCTGTCCTTTCAGAGAAAATCACTTTCCTTTGAAAGTGCCTTAAGCAACTTGCAAGCATTCACAAGAAACACTAATGCGTTTATATGAAAGGGAAGCACTCTGTTCCAACACTTCAATTCACTGCACGAAGGGAATGGAGTGTTGCTTCACTTTCTAAATGCTGTCCTTTCAGAGAAAATCACTTTCCTTTGAAAGTGCCTTAAGCTACTTACAAGCATTCACCAGAAACTCACATGCGTTTCTCTGAAAGAGAAGCAGTCTGTTCCAACACTTCAATATACTGTGCAAAGTGAAGGGAGTGTTGCTTCACTTTCTAAATGCTGTCCTTTCAGAGAAAATCACTTTCCTTTGAAAGTGCGTTAAGCTACTTGCAAGCATTAGGAAGAAACTCACATGCGTTTCTCTGAAAGAGAAGCAGTCTGTTCCAAAACTTCAATTCACTGTGCAAAGTGAATGGAGTGTTGCTTCACTTTCTAAATGCTGTCCTTTCAGAGAAAATCACTTTCCTTTGAAAGTGCCTTAAACTACTTTCAAGCATTCATAAAAAACTCACATGCGTTTCCCTGAAAGAGAGCAGTCTGTTCCAACACTTCAATTCACTGTGTGAAGTGAATGGAGTGTTGCTTCACTTTCTAAATGCTGTCCTTTCAGAGAAAATCACTTTCCTTTGAAAGTGCCTTTAGCTACTTTCAAGCATTCACAGGAAACACACATGCGTTTCTCTGAAATAGAAGCAGTCTGTTCCAACACTTCAATTCACTGTGCGAAGTGAATGGAGTGTTGCTTCACTTTCTAAATTCTGTACTTTCAGAGAAAATCACTTTCATTTGAAAGTGCCTTAAGCTACTTACATGCATTCAACAGAAATTCACATGCATTTCTCTGAAAGAGAAGCAGTCTGTTCCAACACTTCAATTCACTGTGCAAAGTGAAGGGAGTGTTGCTTCACTTTCTAAAATCTGTCCTTTCAGAGAAAATCACTTTCCTTTGATAGTGCCTTAAGCTACTTGCAAGCATTAGGAAGAAACTCACATGCGTTTCTCTGAAAGAGAAGCAGTCTGTTCCAACACTTCAATTCACTGTGCAAGGTGAATGGAGTGTTGCTTCACTTTCTAAATGCTGTCCTTTCAGAGAAAATCACTTTCCTTTGAAAGTGCCTTAAGCTAATTACAAGCATTCAACAGAAACTCACATGCATTTCTCTGAAAGAGAAGCAGTCTGTTCCAACACTTCAATTCTCTCTCGAAGTGAATGGAGTGTTGCTTCACTTTCTAAATGCTGTCCTTTCAGAGAAAATCACTTTCCTTTGAAAGTGCCTTAAGGTACTTGCAAGCATTAGGAAGAAACATACATGCGTTTCTCTGAAAGAGAAGCAGTCTGTTCCAACACTTCAATTCACTGTGCGAAGTGAATGGAGTGTTGCCTCACTTTGTAAATGCTGTCCTTTCAGAAAAAATCACTTTCCTTTGAAAGTGCCTTAAGCTACTTACAAGCATTCAACAGAAACTCACATGCATTTCTCTGAAAGAGAAGCAGTCTGTTCCAACACTTCAATTCACTGTGCGAAGTGAATGGAGTGTTGCTTCACTTTCTAAATGCTGTCCTTTCAGAGAAAATCACTTTCCTTTGAAAGTGCCTTAAGCTACTTGCAAGCATTCACAAGAAACACTAATGCGTTTCTCTGAAATAGAAGCAGTCTGTTCCAACACTTCAATTCACTGTGCAAAGTGAATGGAGTGTTGCTTCACTTTCTAAATGCTGTCCTTTCAGAGAAAATCACTTTCCTTTGAAAGTGCCTTAAACTACTTTCAAGCATTCATAAAAAACTCACATGCGTTTCCCTGAAAGAGAAGCAGTCTGTTCCAACACTTCAATTCACTGTGTGAAGTGAATGGAGTGTTGCTTCACTTTCTAAATGCTGTCCTTTCAGAGAAAATCACTTTCCTTTGAAAGTGCCTTAAGCTACTTGCAAGCATTAGGAAGAAACTCACATGCGTTTCTCTGAAAGAGAAGCAGTCTTTTCCAACACTTCAATTCACTGTGCAAAGTGAATGGAGTGTTGCTTCACTTTCTAAATTCTGTCCTTTCAGAGAAAATCACTTTCCTTTGAAAGTGCCTTAAGCTACTTGCAAGCATTCACAAGAAACACTAATGCGTTTCTCTGAAATAGAAGCAGTCTGTTCCAACACTTCAATTCACTGTGCGAAGTGAATGGAGTGTTGCTTCACTTTCTAAATGCTCTTCTTTCAGAGAAAATCACTTTCCTTTGAAAGTGCCTTAAGCTACTTGCAAGCATTAGGAAGAAACTCACATGCGTTTCTCTAAAAGAGAAGCTGTCTGTTCCAACACTTCAATTCACTGTGCGAAGTGAGTGGAGTGTTGCTTCACTTTCTAAATGCTGTCCTTTCAGAGAAAATCACTTTCATTTGAAAGTGCCTTAAGCTACTTACAAGCATTCAACAGAAACTCACATGCATTTCTCTGAAAGAGAAGCAGTCTGTTCCAACACTTCAATTCACTGTGCAAAGTGAAGGGAGTGTTGCTTCACTTTCTAAATGCTGTCCTTTCAGAGAAAATCACTTTCCTTTGATAGTGCCTTAAGCTACTTGCAAGCATTAGGAAGAAACTCACATGCGTTTCTCTGAAAGAGAAGCAGTCTGTTCCAACACTTCAATTCACTGTGCGAAGTGAATGGAGTGTTGCTTCACTTTCTAAATGCTGTCCTTTCAGAGAAAATCACTTTCCTTTGAAAGTGCCTTAAGCTACTTACAAGCATTCACCAGAAACTCACATGCGTTTCTCTGAAAGAGAAGCAGTCTGTTCCAATACTTCAATTCACTCTGCGAAGTGAATGGAGTGTTGCTTCACTTTCTAAATGCTGTCCTTTCAGAGAAAATCACTTTCTTTGGAAAGTGCCTTAAGCTACTAACAAGCATTCAACTTAAACTCACATGCATTTCTCTGAAAGAGAAGCAGTCTGTTCTAACACTTCAATTCACTGTGCGAAGTGAATGGAGTGTTGCTTCACTTTCTAAATGCTGTCCTTTCAGAGAAAATCACTTTCCTTTGAAAGTGCCTTAAGCTACTTACAAGCATTCACCAGAAACTCACATGCGTTTCTCTGATAGAGAAGCAGTCTGTTCCAACACTTCAATTAACTGTGCGAAGTGAATGGAGTGTTGCTTCACTTTCTAAATGCTGTCCTTTAAGAGAAAATCACTTTCCTTTGAAAGTGCCTTAAGCTACTTGCAAGCATCAGGAAGAAACTCACATGCGTTTCTCTGAAAGAGAAGCAGTCTGTTCCAACACTTCAATTCACTGTGCGAAGTGAATGGAGTGTTGCTTCACTTTCTAAATGCTGTCCTTTCAGAGAAAATCACTTTCCTTTGAATGTGCCTTAAGCTACTTGCAAGCATTCACAAGAAACACTAATGCGTTTCTATGAAAGAGAAGCAGTCTGTTCCAACACTTCAATTTATTGTGCGAAGGGAATGGAGTGTTGCTTCACTTTCTAAATGCTGTCCTTTCAGAGAAAATCACTTTCCTTTGAAAGTGCATTAAACTACTTTCAAGCATTCATAAAAAACTCACATGCGTTTCTCTGAAAGAGAAGCAGTCTGTTCCAACACTTCAATTCACTGTGCGAAGTGAATGGAGTGTTGCCTCACTTTCTAAATGCTGTCCTTTCAGAGAAAATCACTTTCCATTGAAAGTGCCTTAAACTACTTTCAAGCATTCACAAAAAACTCACATGCGTTTCTCTGAAAGAGAAGCAGTCTGTTCCAACACTTCAATTCACTGTGCGAAGTGAATGGAGTGTTGCTTCACTTTCTAAATGCTGTCCTTTCAGAGAAAATCACTTTCCTTTGAAAGTGCCTTAAGCTACTTGCAAGCATTAGGAAGAAACACACATGCGTTTCTCTGAAAGAGAAGCAGTCTGTTCCAACACTTCAATTCACTGTGCGAAGTGAATGGAGTGTTGCCTCACTTTCTAAATGCTGTCCTTTCAGAGAAAATCACTTTCCTTTGAAAGTGCCTTAAACTTCTTTCAAGCATTCATAAAAAACTCACATGCGTTTCTCTGAAAGAGAAGCAGTCTGTTCCAACACTTCAATTCACTGTGCGAAGTGAATGGAGTGTTGCTTCACTTTCTAAATGCTGTCCTTTCAGAGAAAATCACTTTCCTTTGATAGTGCCTTAAGCTACTTGCAAGCATTAGGAAGAAACTCACATGCGTTTCTCTGAAAGAGAAGCAGTCTGTTCCAACACTTCAATTCACTGTGTGAAGTAAATAGAGTGTTGCCTCACGTTCTAAATGCTGTCCTTTCAGAGAAAATCACTTTCCTTTGAAAGTGCCTTAAGGTACTTACAAGCATTCACCAGAAACTCACATGCGTTTCTCTGAAAGAGAAGCAGTCTGTTCCAACACTTCAATTCACTGTGCGAAGTGAATGGAGTGTTGCTTCAGTTTCTAAATGCTGTCCTTTCAGAGAAAATCACTTTCCTTTGAAAGTGCCTTAAACTACTTTCAAGCATTCACAAAAAACTCTCATGCATTTCTCTGAAAGCGAAGCAGTCTGTTCCAACACTTCAATTCACTGTGCGAAGTGAATTGAGTGTTGCTTCACTTTCTAAATGCTGTCCTTTCAGAGAAAATCACTTTCCTTTGAAAGTGCCTTAAGCTACTTAAAGCATTCACCAGAAACTCACATGCGTTTCTCTGAAAGAGAAGCAGTCTGTTCCAACACTTCAATTCACCGTGCGAAGTGAATGGAGTGTTGCTTCAGTTTCTAAATGCTGTCCTTTCAGAGAAAATCACTTTCCTTTGAAAGTGCCTTAAACTACTTTCAAGCATTCACAAAAAACTCACATGCGTTTCTCTTAAAGAGAAGCAGTCTGTTCCAACACTTCAATTCACTGTGCGAAGTGAATGGAGTGTTGCTTCAGTTTCTAAATGCTGTCCTTTCAGAGAAAATCACTTTCCTTTGAAAGTGCCTTAAGCAACTTGCAAGCATTCAAAAGAAACTCACATGCGTTTCTCTGAAAGAGAAGCAGTCTGTTCCAACACTTCAATTCACTGTGCGAAGTGAATGGAGTGTTGCTTCACTTTCTAAATGCTGTCCTTTCAGGGAAAATCACTTTCCTTTGAAAGTGCCTTAAGCTACTTACAAGCATTCACCAGAAACTCACATGCGTTTCTCTGAAAGAGAAGCAGTCTGTTCCAATACTTCAATTCACTCTGCGAAGTGAATGGAGTGTTGCTTCACTTTCTAAATGCTGTCCTTTCAGAGAAAATCACTTTCCTTTGAAAGTGCCTTAAGCTACTTACAAGCATTCAACTTAAATTCACATGCATTTCTCTGAAAGAGAAGCAGTCTGTTCCAACACTTCAATTCACTGTGCGAAGTGAATGTAGTGTTGCTTCACTTTCTAAATGCTGTCCTTTCAGAGAAAATCACTTTCCTTTGAAAGTGCCTTAAGCTACTTACAAGCATTCACCATAAACTCACATGCGTTTCTCTGAAAGAGAAGCAGTCTGTTCCAATACTTCAATTCACTCTGCGAAGTGAATGGAGTGTTGCTTCACTTTCTAAATGCTGTCCTTTCAGAGAAAATCACTTTCCTTTGATAGTGCCTTAAGCTACTTGCAAGCATTAGGAAGAAACTCACATGCGTTTCTCTGAAAGAGAAGCAGTCTGTTCCAACACTTCAATTCACTGTGTGAAGTAAATAGAGTGTTGCCTCACGTTCTAAATGCTGTCCTTTCAGAGAAAATCACTTTCCTTTGAAAGTGCCTTAAGGTACTTACAAGCATTCACCAGAAACTCACATGCGTTTCTCTGAAAGAGAAGCAGTCTGTTCCAACACTTCAATTCACTGTGCGAAGTGAATGGAGTGTTGCTTCAGTTTCTAAATGCTGTCCTTTCAGAGAAAATCACTTTCCTTTGAAAGTGCCTTAAACTACTTTCAAGCATTCACAAAAAACTCTCATGCATTTCTCTGAAAGCGAAGCAGTCTGTTCCAACACTTCAATTCACTGTGCGAAGTGAATTGAGTGTTGCTTCACTTTCTAAATGCTGTCCTTTCAGAGAAAATCACTTTCCTTTGAAAGTGCCTTAAGCTACTTAAAGCATTCACCAGAAACTCACATGCGTTTCTCTGAAAGAGAAGCAGTCTGTTCCAACACTTCAATTCACCGTGCGAAGTGAATGGAGTGTTGCTTCAGTTTCTAAATGCTGTCCTTTCAGAGAAAATCACTTTCCTTTGAAAGTGCCTTAAACTACTTTCAAGCATTCACAAAAAACTCACATGCGTTTCTCTTAAAGAGAAGCAGTCTGTTCCAACACTTCAATTCACTGTGCGAAGTGAATGGAGTGTTGCTTCAGTTTCTAAATGCTGTCCTTTCAGAGAAAATCACTTTCCTTTGAAAGTGCCTTAAGCAACTTGCAAGCATTCAAAAGAAACTCACATGCGTTTCTCTGAAAGAGAAGCAGTCTGTTCCAACACTTCAATTCACTGTGCGAAGTGAATGGAGTGTTGCTTCACTTTCTAAATGCTGTCATTTCAGAGAAAATCACTTTCCTTTGAAAGTGCCTTAAGCTACTTACAAGCATTCACCAGAAACTCACATGCGTTTCTCTGAAAGAGAAGCAGTCTGTTCCAATACTTCAATTCACTCTGCGAAGTGAATGGAGTGTTGCTTCACTTTCTAAATGCTGTCCTTTCAGAGAAAATCACTTTCCTTTGAAAGTGCCTTAAGCTACTTACAAGCATTCAACAGAAACTCACATGCATTTCTCTGAAAGAGAAGCAGTCTGTTCCAACACTTCAATTAACTGTGCGAAGTGAATGGAGTGTTGCTTCACTTTCTAAATGCTGTCCTTTCAGAGAAAATCACTTTCCTTTGAAAGTGCCTTAAGCTACTTACAAGCATTCACCAGAAACTCACATGCGTTTCTCTGAAAGAGAAACAGTCTGTTCCAACACTTCAATTCACTGCACGAAGGGAATGGAGTGTTGCTTCACTTTCTAAATGCTGTCCTTTCAGAGAAAATCACTTTCCTTTGAAAGTGCCTTAAGCAACTTGCAAGCATTCACAAGAAACACTAATGCGTTTCTATGAATGAGAAGCACTCTGTTCCAACACTTCAATTCACTGCACGAAGGGAATGGAGTGTTGCTTCACTTTCTAAATGCTGTCCTTTCAGAGAAAATCACTTTCCTTTGAAAGTGCCTTAAGCTACTTACAAGCATTCACCAGAAACTCACATGCGTTTCTCTGAAAGAGAAGCAGTCTGTTCCAACACTTCAATTCACTGTGCGAAGTGAATGGAGTGTTGCTTCACTTTCTAAATGCTGTCCTTTCAGGGAAAATCACTTTCCTTTGAAAGTGCCTTAAGCTACTTACAAGCATTCACCAGAAACTCACATGCGTTTCTCTGAAAGAGAAGCAGTCTGTTCCAATACTTCAATTCACTCTGCGAAGTGAATGGAGTGTTGCTTCACTTTCTAAATGCTGTCCTTTCAGAGAAAATCACTTTCCTTTGAAAGTGCCTTAAGCTACTTACAAGCATTCAACTTAAATTCACATGCATTTCTCTGAAAGAGAAGCAGTCTGTTCCAACACTTCAATTCACTGTGCGAAGTGAATGTAGTGTTGCTTCACTTTCTAAATGCTGTCCTTTCAGAGAAAATCACTTTCCTTTGAAAGTGCCTTAAGCTACTTACAAGCATTCACCATAAACTCACATGCGTTTCTCTGAAAGAGAAGCAGTCTGTTCCAATACTTCAATTCACTCTGCGAAGTGAATGGAGTGTTGCTTCACTTTCTAAATGCTGTCCTTTCAGAGAAAATCACTTTCTTTGGAAAGTGCCTTAAGGTACTTACAAGCATTCAACTTAAACTCACATGCATTTCTCTGAAAGAGAAGCAGTCTGTTCCAACACTTCAATTCACTGTGCGAAGTGAATGGAGTGTTGCTTCACTTTCTAAATGCTGTCCTTTCAGAGAAAATCACTTTCCTTTGAAAGTGCCTTAAGCTACTTACAAGCATTCACCAGAAACTCACATGCGTTTCTCTTAAAGAGAAGCAGTCTGTTCCAACACTTCAATTCACTGTGCGAAGTGAATGGCGTGTTGCTTCAGTTTCTAAATGCTGTCCTTTCAGAGAAAATCACTTTCCTTTGAAAGTGCCTTAAGCAACTTGCAAGCATTCAAAAGAAACTCACATGCGTTTCTCTGAAAGAGAAGCAGTCTGTTCCAACACTTCAATTCACTGTGCGAAGTGAATGGAGTGTTGCTTCACTTTCTAAATGCTGTCCTTTCAGAGAAAATCACTTTCCTTTGAACGTGCCTTAAGCTACTTACAAGCATTCACCAGAAACTCACATGCGTTTCTCTGAAAGAGAAGCAGTCTGTTCCAATACTTCAATTCACTCTGCGAAGTGAATGGAGTGTTGCTTCACTTTCTAAATGCTGTCCTTTCAGAGAAAATCACTTTCCTTTGAAAGTGCCTTAAGCTACTTGCAAGCATCAGGAAGAAACTCACATGCGTTTCTCTGAAAGAGAAGCAGTCTGTTCCAACACTTCAATTCACTGTGCGAAGTGAATGGAGTGTTGCTTCACTTTCTAAATGCTGTCCTTTAAGAGAAAATCACTTTCCTTTGAAAGTGCCTTAAGCTACTTGCAAGCATCAGGAAGAAACTCACATGCGTTTCTCTGAAAGAGAAGCAGTCTGTTCCAACACTTCAATTCACTGTGCGAAGTGAATGGAGTGTTGCTTCACTTTCTAAATGCTGTCCTTTCAGAGAAAATCACTTTCCTTTGAATGTGCCTTAAGCTACTTGCAAGCATTCACAAGAAACACTAATGCGTTTCTATGAAAGAGAAGCAGTCTGTTCCAACACTTCAATTCACTGTGCGAAGTGAATGGAGTGTTGCTTCACTTTCTAAATGCTGTCCTTTCAGAGAAAATCACTTTCCTTTGAAAGTGCATTAAACTACTTTCAAGCATTCATAAAAAACTCACATGCGTTTCTCTGAAAGAGAAGCAGTCTGTTCCAACACTTCAATTCACTGTGCGAAGTGAATGGAGTGTTGCCTCACTTTCTAAATGCTGTCCTTTCAGAGAAAATCACTTTCCATTGAAAGTGCCTTAAACTACTTTCAAGCATTCACAAAAAACTCACATGCGTTTCTCTGAAAGAGAAGCAGTCTGTTCCAACACTTCAATTCACTGTGCGAAGTGAATGGAGTGTTGCTTCAGTTTCTAAATGCTGTCCTTTCAGAGAAAATCCCTTTCCTTTGAATGTGCCTTAAGCTACTTACAAGCATTCAACAGAAACTCACATGCATTTCTCTGAAAGAGAAGCAGTCTGTTCTAACACTTCAATTCACTGTACAAAGTGAATGGAGTGTTGCTTCACTTTCTAAATGCTGTCCTTTCAGAGAAAATCACTTTCCTTTGAAAGTGCCTTAAACTACTTTCAAGCATTCACAAAAAACTCACATGCGTTTCTCTGAAAGACAAGCAGTGTGTTCCAACACTTCAATTCACTGTGCGAAGTGAATGGAGTGTTGCTTCAGTTTCTAAATGCTGTCCTTTCAGAGAAAATCACTTTCCTTTGAAAGTGCCTTAAGCGACTTGCAATAATTCACAAGAAACTCACATGCGTTTCTCTGAAAGAGAAGCAGTCTGTTCCAACACTTCAATTCACTGTGCGAAGTGAATGGAGTGTTGCTTCACTTTCTAAATGCTGTCCTTTCAGAGAAAATCACTTTCCTTTGAAAGTGCCTTAAGCTACTTACAAGCATTCACCAGAAACTCACATGCGTTTCTCTGAAAGAGAAGCAGTCTGTTCCAACACTTCAATTCACTGTGCGAAGTGAATGGAGTGTTGCTTCACTTTCTAAATGCTGTCCTTTCAGAGAAAATCACTTTCCTTTGAAAGTGCCTTAAGCTACTTACAAGCATTCACCAGAAACTCACATGCGTTTCTCTTAAAGAGAAGCAGTCTGTTCCAACACTTCAATTCACTGTGCGAAGTGAATGGCGTGTTGCTTCAGTTTCTAAATGCTGTCCTTTCAGAGAAAATCACTTTCCTTTGAAAGTGCCTTAAGCAACTTGCAAGCATTCAAAAGAAACTCACATGTGTTTCTCTGAAAGAGAAGCAGTCTGTTCCAACACTTCAATTCACTGTGCGAAGTGAATGGAGTGTTGCTTCACTTTCTAAATGCTGTCCTTTCAGAGAAAATCACTTTCCTTTGAACGTGCCTTAAGCTACGTACAAGCATTCAACAGAAACTCACATGCGTTTCTCTGAAAGAGAAGCAGTCTGTTCCAATACTTCAATTCACTCTGCGAAGTGAATGGAGTGTTGCTTCACTTTATAATGCTGTCCTTTCAGAGAAAATTACTTTCCTTTGAAAGTGCCTTAAGCTACTTACAAGCATTCAACAGAAACTCACATGCATTTCTCTGAAAGAGAAGCAGTCTGTTCCAACAATTCAATTAACTGTGCGAAGTGAATGGAGTGTTGCTTCACTTTCTAAATGCTGTCCTTTCAGAGAAAATCACTTTCCTTTGAAAGTGCCTTAAGCTACTTACAAGCATTCACCAGAAACTCACATGCGTTTCTCTGAAAGAGAAGCAGTCTGTTCCAACACTTCAATTCACTGTGCGATGTGAATGGAGTGTTGCTTCACTTTCTAAATGCTGTCCTTTCATAGAAAATCACTTTCCTTTGAAAGTGCCTTAAGCTACTTACAAGCATTCACCAGAAACTCACATGCATTTCTCTGAAAGAGAAGCAGTCTGTTCCAACACTTCAATTCACTGTGCGATGTGAATGGAGTGTTGCTTCACTTTCTAAATGCTGTCCTTTCAGAGAAAATCACTTTCCTTTGAAAGTGCCTTAAGCTACTTACAAGCATTACCAGAAACTCACATGCGTTTCTCTGAAAGAGAAGCAGTCTGTTCCAATACTTCAATTCACTCTGCGAAGTGAATGGAGTGTTGCTTCACTTTCTAAATGCTGTCCTTTCAGAGAAAATCACTTTCCTTTGAAAGTGCCTTAAGCTACTTACAAGCATTCAACTTAAATTCACATGCATTTCTCTGAAAGAGAAGCAGTCTGTTCCAACACTTCAATTCACTGTGCGAAGTGAATGGAGTGTTGCTTCACTTTCTAAATGCTGTCCTTTCAGAGAAAATCACTTTCCTTTGAAAGTGCCTTAAGCTACTTACAAGCATTCACCATAAACTCACATGCGTTTCTCTGAAAGAGAAGCAGTCTGTTCCAATACTTCAATTCACTCTGCGAAGTGAATGGAGTGTTGCTTCACTTTCTAAATGCTGTCCTTTCAGAGAAAATCACTTTCTTTGGAAAGTGCCTTAAGCTACTTACAAGCATTCAACTTAAACTCACATGCATTTCTCTGAAAGAGAAGCAGTCTGTTCCAACACTTCAATTCACTGTGCGAAGTGAATGGAGTGTTGCTTCACTTTCTAAATGCTGTCCTTTCAGAGAAAATCACTTTCCTTTGAAAGTGCCTTAAGCTACTTACAAGCATTCACCAGAAACTCACATGCGTTTCTCTTAAAGAGAAGCAGTCTGTTCCAACACTTCAATTCACTGTGCGAAGTGAATGGCGTGTTGCTTCAGTTTCTAAATGCTGTCCTTTCAGAGAAAATCACTTTCCTTTGAAAGTGCCTTAAGCAACTTGCAAGCATTCAAAAGAAACTCACATGCGTTTCTCTGAAAGAGAAGCAGTCTGTTCCAACACTTCAATTCACTGTGCGAAGTGAATGGAGTGTTGCTTCACTTTCTAAATGCTGTCCTTTCAGAGAAAATCACTTTCCTTTGAACGTGCCTTAAGCTACTTACAAGCATTCACCAGAAACTCACATGCGTTTCTCTGAAAGAGAAGCAGTCTGTTCCAATACTTCAATTCACTCTGCGAAGTGAATGGAGTGTTGCTTCACTTTCTAAATGCTGTCCTTTCAGAGAAAATCACTTTCCTTTGAAAGTGCCTTAAGCTACTTGCAAGCATCAGGAAGAAACTCACATGCGTTTCTCTGAAAGAGAAGCAGTCTGTTCCAACACTTCAATTCACTGTGCGAAGTGAATGGAGTGTTGCTTCACTTTCTAAATGCTGTCCTTTCAGAGAAAATCACTTTCCTTTGAAAGTGCCTTAAGCTATTTGCAAGCATTAGGAAGAAACTCACATGTGTTTCTCTGAAAGAGAAGCAGTCTGTTCCAACACTTCAATTCACTGTGCGAAGTGAATGGAGTGTTGCCTCACTTTCTAAATGCTGTCCTTTCAGAGAAATTCACTTTCCATTGAAAGTGCCTTAAACTACTTTCAAGCATTCACAAAAAACTCACATGCGTTTCTCTGAAAGAGAAGCAGTCTGTTCCAACACTTCAATTCACTGTGCGAAGTGAATGGAGTGGTGCTTCACTTTCTAAATGCTGTCCTTTCAGAGAAAATCACTTTCCTTTGAATGTGCCTTAAGCTACTTACAAGCATTCAACAGAAACTCACATGCATTTCTCTGAAAGAGAAGCAGTCTGTTCCAACACTTCAATTCACTGTACAAAGTGAATGGAGTGTTGCTTCACTTTCTAAATGCTGTCCTTTCAGAGAAAATCACTTTCCTTTGAAAGTGCCTTAAGCAACTTCCAGGCATTCACAAGAAACACTAATGCGTTTCTATGAATGAGAAGCACTCTGTTCCAACACTTCAATTCACTGCACGAAGGGAATGGAGTGTTGCTTCACTTTCTAAATGCTGTCCTTTCAGAGAAAATCACTTTCCTTTGAAAGTGCCTTAAGCTACTTACAAGCATTCACCAGAAACTCACATGCGTTTCTCTGAAAGAGAAGCAGTCTGTTCCAACACTTCAATTCACTGCGCGAAGTGAATGGAGTGTTGCTTCACTTTCTAAATGCTGTTCTTTCAGAGAAAATCACTTTCCTTTGAAAGTGCCTTAAGCTACTTACAAGCATTCACCAGAAACTCACATGCGTTTCGCTTAAAGAGAGGCAGTCTGTTCCAACACTTCAATTCACTGTGCGAAGTGAATGGAGTGTTGCTTCACTTTCTAAATGCTGTCCTTTAAGAGAAAATCGAGAAAATCACTTTCCTTTGAAAGTGCCTTAAGCTACTTGCAAGCATCAGGAAGAAACTCACATGCGTTTCTCTGAAAGAGAAGCAGTCTGTTCCAACACTTCAATTCACTGTGCGAAGTGAATGGAGTGTTGCTTCACTTTCTAAATGCTGTCCTTTCAGAGAAAATCACTTTCCTTTGAATGTGCCTTAAGCTACTTGCAAGCATTCACAAGAAACACTAATGCGTTTCTATGAAAGAGAAGCAGTCTGTTCCAACACTTCAATTTATTGTGCGAAGGGAATGGAGTGTTGCTTCACTTTCTAAATGCTGTCCTTTCAGAGAAAATCACTTTCCTTTGAAAGTGCATTAAACTACTTTCAAGCATTCATAAAAAACTCACATGCGTTTCTCTGAAAGAGAAGCAGTCTGTTCCAACACTTCAATTCACTGTGCGAAGTGAATGGAGTGTTGCCTCACTTTCTAAATGCTGTCCTTTCAGAGAAAATCACTTTCCATTGAAAGTGCCTTAAACTACTTTCAAGCATTCACAAAAAACTCACATGCGTTTCTCTGAAAGAGAAGCAGTCTGTTCCAACACTTCAATTCACTGTGCGAAGTGAATGGAGTGTTGCTTCAGTTTCTAAATGCTGTCCTTTCAGAGAAAATCCCTTTCCTTTGAATGTGCCTTAAGCTACTTACAAGCATTCAACAGAAACTCACATGCATTTCTCTGAAAGAGAAGCAGTCTGTTCCAACACTTCAATTCACTGTACAAAGTGAATGGAGTGTTGCTTCACTTTCTAAATGCTGTCCTTTCAGAGAAAATCACTTTCCTTTGAAAGTGCCTTAAGTTACTTACAAGCATTCAACTTAAACTCACATGCATTTCTCTGAAAGAGAAGCAGTCTGTTCCAATACTTCAATTCACTCTGCGAAGTGAATGGAGTGTTGCTTCACTTTCTAAATGCTGTCCTTTCAGAGAAAATCACTTTCCTTTGAAAGTGCCTTAAGCTACTTACAAGCATTCAACTTAAATTCACATGCATTTCTCTGAAAGAGAAGCAGTCTGTTCCAACACTTCAATTCACTGTGCGAAGTGAATGTAGTGTTGCTTCACTTTCTAAATGCTGTCCTTTCAGAGAAAATCACTTTCCTTTGAAAGTGCCTTAAGCTACTTACAAGCATTCACCATAAACTCACATGCGTTTCTCTGAAAGAGAAGCAGTCTGTTCCAATACTTCAATTCACTCTGCGAAGTGAATGGAGTGTTGCTTCACTTTCTAAATGCTGTCCTTTCAGAGAAAATCACTTTCTTTGGAAAGTGCCTTAAGCTACTTACAAGCATTCAACTTAAACTCACATGCATTTCTCTGAAAGAGAAGCAGTCTGTTCCAACACTTCAATTCACTGTGCGAAGTGAATGGAGTGTTGCTTCACTTTCTAAATGCTGTCCTTTCAGAGAAAATCACTTTCCTTTGAAAGTGCCTTAAGCTACTTACAAGCATTCACCAGAAACTCACATGCGTTTCTCTTAAAGAGAAGCAGTCTGTTCCAACACTTCAATTCACTGTGCGAAGTGAATGGCGTGTTGCTTCAGTTTCTAAATGCTGTCCTTTCAGAGAAAATCACTTTCCTTTGAAAGTGCCTTAAGCAACTTGCAAGCATTCAAAAGAAACTCACATGCGTTTCTCTGAAAGAGAAGCAGTCTGTTCCAACACTTCAATTCACTGTGCGAAGTGAATGGAGTGTTGCTTCACTTTCTAAATGCTGTCCTTTCAGAGAAAATCACTTTCCTTTGAACGTGCCTTAAGCTACTTACAAGCATTCACCAGAAACTCACATGCGTTTCTCTGAAAGAGAAGCAGTCTGTTCCAATACTTCAATTCACTCTGCGAAGTGAATGGAGTGTTGCTTCACTTTCTAAATGCTGTCCTTTCAGAGAAAATCACTTTCCTTTGAAAGTGCCTTAAGCTACTTGCAAGCATCAGGAATAAACTCACATGCGTTTCTCTGAAAGAGAAGCAGTCTGTTCCAACACTTCAATTCACTGTGCGAAGTGAATGGAGTGTTGCTTCACTTTCTAAATGCTGTCCTTTCAGACAAAATCACTTTCCTTTGAAAGTGCCTTAAGCTATTTGCAAGCATTAGGAAGAAACTCACATGTGTTTCTCTGAAAGAGAAGCAGTCTGTTCCAACACTTCAATTCACTGTGCGAAGTGAATGGAGTGTTGCCTCACTTTCTAAATGCTGTCCTTTCAGAGAAATTCACTTTCCATTGAAAGTGCCTTAAACTACTTTCAAGCATTCACAAAAAACTCACATGCGTTTCTCTGAAAGAGAAGCAGTCTGTTCCAACACTTCAATTCACTGTGCGAAGTGAATGGAGTGTTGCTTCACTTTCTAAATGCTGTCCTTTCAGAGAAAATCCCTTTCCTTTGAATGTGCCTTAAGCTACTTACAAGCATTCAACAGAAATTCACATGCATTTCTCTGAAAGAGAAGCAGTCTGTTCCAACACTTCAATTCACTGTACAAAGTGAATGGAGTGTTGCTTCACTTTCTAAATGCTGTCCTTTCAGAGAAAATCACTTTCCTTTGAAAGTGCCTTAAGCAACTTCCAGGCATTCACAAGAAACACTAATGCGTTTCTATGAATGAGAAGCACTCTGTTCCAACACTTCAATTCACTGCACGAAGGGAATGGAGTGTTGCTTCACTTTCTAAATGCTGTCCTTTCAGAGAAAATCACTTTCCTTTGAAAGTGCCTTAAGCTACTTACAAGCATTCACCAGAAACTCACATGCGTTTCTCTGAAAGAGAAGCAGTCTGTTCCAACACTTCAATTCACTGCGCGAAGTGAATGGAGTGTTGCTTCACTTTCTAAATGCTGTTCTTTCAGAGAAAATCACTTTCCTTTGAAAGTGCCTTAAGCTACTTACAAGCATTCACCAGAAACTCACATGCGTTTCTCTTAAAGAGAGGCAGTCTGTTCCAACACTTCAATTCACTGTGCGAAGTGAATGGAGTGTTGCTTCACTTTCTAAATGCTGTCCTTTAAGAGAAAATCGAGAAAATCACTTTCCTTTGAAAGTGCCTTAAGCTACTTGCAAGCATCAGGAAGAAACTCACATGCGTTTCTCTGAAAGAGAAGCAGTCTGTTCCAACACTTCAATTCACTGTGCGAAGTGAATGGAGTGTTGCTTCACTTTCTAAATGCTGTCCTTTCAGAGAAAATCACTTTCCTTTGAATGTGCCTTAAGCTACTTGCAAGCATTCACAAGAAACACTAATGCGTTTCTATGAAAGAGAAGCAGTCTGTTCCAACACTTCAATTTATTGTGCGAAGGGAATGGAGTGTTGCTTCACTTTCTAAATGCTGTCCTTTCAGAGAAAATCACTTTCCTTTGAAAGTGCATTAAACTACTTTCAAGCATTCATAAAAAACTCACATGCGTTTCTCTGAAAGAGAAGCAGTCTGTTCCAACACTTCAATTCACTGTGCGAAGTGAATGGAGTGTTGCCTCACTTTCTAAATGCTGTCCTTTCAGAGAAAATCACTTTCCATTGAAAGTGCCTTAAACTACTTTCAAGCATTCACAAAAACTCACATGCGTTTCTCTGAAAGAGAAGCAGTCTGTTCCAACACTTCAATTCACTGTGCGAAGTGAATGGAGTGTTGCTTCACTTTCTAAATGCTGTCCTTTCAGAGAAAATCACTTTCCTTTGAAAGTGCCTTAAGCTACTTACAAGCATTCACCAGAAATCACATGCGTTTCTCTGAAAGAGAAGCAGTCTGTTCCAATACTTCAATTCACTCTGCGAAGTGAATGGAGTGTTGCTTCACTTTCTAAATGCTGTCCTTTCAGAGAAAATCACTTTCTTTGGAAAGTGCCTTAAGCTACTTACAAGCATTCAACTTAAACTCACATGCATTTCTCTGAAAGAGAAGCAGTCTGTTCTAACACTTCAATTCACTGTGCGAAGTGAATGGAGTGTTGCTTTACTTTCTAAATGCTGTCCTTTCAGAGAAAATCACTTTCCTTTGAAAGTGCCTTAAGCTACTTACAAGCATTCACCAGAAACTCACATGCGTTTCTCTGATAGAGAAGCAGTCTGTTCCAACACTTCAATTCACTGTGCGAAGTGAATGGAGTGTTGCTTCACTTTCTAAATGCTGTCCTTTAAGAGAAAATCACTTTCCTTTGAAAGTGCCTTAAGCTACTTGCAAGCATCAGGAAGAAACGCACATGCGTTTCTCTGAAAGAGAAGCAGTCTGTTCCAACACTTCAATTCACTGTGCGAAGTGAATGGAGTGTTGCTTCACTTTCTAAATGCTGTCCTTTCAGAGAAAATCACTTTCCTTTGAATGTGCCTTAAGCTACTTGCAAGCATTCACAAGAAACACTAATGCATTTCTATGAAAGAGAAGCAGTCTGTTCCAACACTTCAATTTATTGTGCGAAGGGAATGGAATGTTGCTTCACTTTCTAAATGCTGTCCTTTCAGAGAAAATCACTTTCCTTTGAAAGTGCATTAAACTGCTTTCAAGCATTCATAAAAAACTCACATGCGTTTCTCTGAAAGAGAAGCAGTCTGTTCCAACACTTCAATTCACTGTGCGAAGTGAATGGAGTGTTGCCTCACTTTCTAAATGCTGTCCTTTCAGAGAAAATCACTTTCCTTTGAAAGTGCCTTAAACTACTTTCAAGCATTCACAAAAAACTCACATGCGTTTCTCTGAAAGAGAAGCAGTCTGTTCCAACACTTCAATTCACTGTGCGAAGTGAATGGAGTGTTGCTTCACTTTCTAAATGCTGTCCTTTCAGAGAATATCCCTTTCCTTTGAATGTGCCTTAAGCTACTTACAAGCATTCAACAGAAACTCACATGCATTTCTCTGAAAGAGAAGCAGTCTGTTCTAACACTTCAATTCACTGTACAAAGTGAATGGAGTGTTGCTTCACTTTCTAAATGCTGTCCTTTCAGAGAAAATCACTTTCCTTTGAAAGTGCCTTAAACTACTTTCAAGCATTCACAAAAAACTCACATGCGTTTCTCTGAAAGACAAGCAGTGTGTTCCAACACTTCAATTCACTGTGCGAAGTGAATGGAGTGTTGCTTCAGTTTCTAAATGCTGTCCTTTCAGAGAAAATCACTTTCCTTTGAAAGTGCCTTAAGCGACTTGCAATAATTCACAAGAAACTCACATGCGTTTCTCTGAAAGAGAAGCAGTCTGTTCCAACACTTCAATTCACTGTGCGAAGTGAATGGAGTGTTGCTTCACTTTCTAAATGCTGTCCTTTCAGAGAAAATCACTTTCCTTTGAAAGTGCCTTAAGCTACTTACAAGCATTCACCAGAAACTCACATGCGTTTCTCTGAAAGAGAAGCAGTCTGTTCCAACACTTCAATTCACTGTGCAAGTGAATGGAGTGTTGCTTCACTTTCTAAATGCTGTCCTTTCAGAGAAAATCACTTTCCTTTGAAAGTGCCTTAAGCTACTTACAAGCATTCACCAGAAACTCACATGCGTTTCTCTTAAAGAGAAGCAGTCTGTTCCAACACTTCAATTCACTGTGCGAAGTGAATGGCGTGTTGCTTCAGTTTCTAAATGCTGTCCTTTCAGAGAAAATCACTTTCCTTTGAAAGTGCCTTAAGCAACTTGCAAGCATTCAAAAGAAACTCACATGCGTTTCTCTGAAAGAGAAGCAGTCTGTTCCAACACTTCAATTCACTGTGCGAAGTGAATGGAGTGTTGCTTCACTTTCTAAATGCTGTCCTTTCAGAGAAAATCACTTTCCTTTGAACGTGCCTTAAGCTACGTACAAGCATTCAACAGAAACTCACATGCGTTTCTCTGAAAGAGAAGCAGTCTGTTCCAATACTTCAATTCACTCTGCGAAGTGAATGGAGTGTTGCTTCACTTTCTAAATGCTGTCCTTTCAGAGAAAATTACTTTCCTTTGAAAGTGCCTTAAGCTACTTACAAGCATTCAACAGAAACTCACATGCATTTCTCTGAAAGAAAAGCAGTCTGTTCCAACACTTCAATTAACTGTGCGAAGTGAATGGAGTGTTGCTTCACTTTCTAAATGCTGTCCTTTCAGAGAAAATCACTTTCCTTTGAAAGTGCCTTAAGCTACTTACAAGCATTCACCAGAAACTCACATGCGTTTCTCTGAAAGAGAGCAGTCTGTTCCAACACTTCAATTCACTGTGCGATGTGAATGGAGTGTTGCTTCACTTTCTAAATGCTGTCCTTTCAGAGAAAATCACTTTCCTTTGAAAGTGCCTTAAGCTACTTACAAGCATTCACCAGAAACTCACATGCGTTTCTCTGAAAGAGAAGCAGTCTGTTCCAACACTTCAATTCACTGTGCGAAGTGAATGGAGTGTTGCTTCACTTTCTAAATGCTGTCCTTTCAGAGAAAATCACTTTCCATTGAAAGTGCCTTAAGCTACTTACAAGCATTCACCAGAAACTCACATGCGTTTCTCTGAAAGAGAAGCAGTCTGTTCCAATACTTCAGTTAACTCTGCGAAGTGAATGGAGTGTTGCTTCACTTTCTAAATGCTGTCCTTTCAGAGAAAATCACTTTCCTTTGAAAGTGCCTTAAGCTACTTATAAGCATTCACCAGAAACTCACATGCGTTTCTCTGAAAGAGAAGCAGTCAGTTCCAACACTTCAAATCACTGTGCGAAGTGAATGGAGTGTTGCTTCACTTTCTAAATGCTGTCCTTTCAGAGAAAATCACTTTCCTTTGAAAGTGCCTTAAGCTACTTGCAAGCATTAGGAAGAAACACACATGCGTTTCACTGAAAGAGAAGCAGTCTGTTCCAACACTTCAATTCACTGTGCGAAGTGAATGGAGTGTTGCCTCACTTTCTAAATGCTGTCCTTTCAGAGAAAATCACTTTCCTTTGAAAGTGCCTTAAACTTCTTTCAAGCATTCATAAAAAACTCACATGCGTTTCTCTGAAAGAGAAGCAGTCTGTTCCAACACTTCAATTCACTGTGCGAAGTGAATGGAGTGTTGCTTCACTTTCTAAATGCTGTCCTTTCAGAGAAAATCACTTTCTTTGGAAAGTGCCTTAAGCTACTTACAAGCATTCAACTTAAACTCACATGCATTTCTCTGAAAGAGAAGCAGTCTGTTCTAACACTTCAATTCACTGTGCGAAGTGAATGGTGTGTTGCTTCACTTTCTAAATGATGTCCTTTCAGAGAAAATCACTTTCCTTTGAAAGTGCCTTAAGCTACTTACAAGCATTCACCAGAAACTCACATGCGTTTCTCTGATAGAGAAGCAGTCTGTTCCAACACTTCAATTCACTGTGCGAAGTGAATGGAGTGTTGCTTCACTTTCTAAATGCTGTCCTTTCAGAGAAAATCACTTTCCTTTGAAAGTGCCTTAAGCTACTTGCAAGCATCAGGAAGAAACTCACATGCGTTTCTCTGAAAGAGAAGCAGTCTGTTCCAACACTTCAATTCACTGTGCGAAGTGAATGGAGTGTTGCTTCACTTTCTAAATGCTGTCCTTTCAGAGAAAATCACTTTCCTTTGAATGTGCCTTAAGCTACTTGCAAGGATTCACAAGAAACACTAATGCGTTTCTATGAAAGAGAAGCAGTCTGTTCCAACACTTCAATTTATTGTGCGAAGGGAATGGAGTGTTGCTTCACTTTCTAAATGCTGTCCTTTCAGAGAAAATCACTTTCCTTTGAAAGTGCATTAAACTACTTTCAAGCATTCATAAAAAACTCACATGCGTTTCTCTGAAAGAGAAGCAGTCTGTTCCAACACTTCAATTCACTGTGCGAAGTGAATGGAGTGTTGCCTCACTTTCTAAATGCTGTCCTTTCAGAGAAAATCACTTTCCATTGAAAGTGCCTTAAACTACTTTCAAGCATTCACAAAAAACTCACATGCGTTTCTCTGAAAGAGAAGGAGTCTGTTCCAACACTTCAATTCACTGTGCGAAGTGAATGGAGTGTTGCTTCACTTTCTAAATGCTGTCCTTTCAGAGAAAATCCCTTTCCTTTGAATGTGCCTTAAGCTACTTACAAGCATTCAACAGAAACTCACATGCATTTCTCTGAAAGAGAAGCAGTCTGTTCCAACACTTCAATTCACTGTACAAAGTGAATGGAGTGTTGCTTCACTTTCTAAATGCTGTCCTTTCAGAGAAAATCACTTTCCTTTGAAAGTGCCTTAAACTACTTTCAAGCATTCACAAAAAACTCACGTGCGTTTCTCTGAAAGACCAGCAGTGTGTTCCAACACTTCAATTCACTGTGCGAAGTGAATGGAGTGTTGCTTCAGTTTCTAAATGCTGTCCTTTCAGAGAAAATCACTTTCCTTTGAAAGTGCCTTAAGCGACTTGCAATAATTCACAAAAAACTCACATGCGTTTCTCTGAAAGAGAAGCAGTCTGTTCCAACACTTCAATTCACTGTGCGAAGTGAATGGAGTGTTGCTTCACTTTCTAAATGCTGTCCTTTCAGAGAAAATCACTTTCCTTTGAAAGTGCCTTAAGCTACTTACAAGCATTCACCAGAAACTCACATGCGTTTCTCTTAAAGAGAAGCAGTCTGTTCCAACACTTCAATTCACTGTGCGAAGTGAATGGAGTGTTGCTTCAGTTTCTAAATGCTGTCCTTTCAGAGAAAATCACTTTCCTTTGAAAGTGCCTTAAGCAACTTGCAAGCATTCAAAAGAAACTCACATGCGTTTCTCTGAAAGAGAAGCAGTCTGTTCCAACACTTCAATTCACTGTGCGAAGTGAATGGAGTGTTGCTTCACTTTCTAAATGCTGTCCTTTCAGAGAAAATCACTTTCCTTTGAATGTGCCTTAAGCTACTTGCAAGGATTCACAAGAAACACTAATGCGTTTCTATGAAAGAGAAGCAGTCTGTTCCAACACTTCAATTTATTGTGCGAAGGGAATGGAGTGTTGCTTCACTTTCTAAATGCTGTCCTTTCAGAGAAAATCACTTTCCTTTGAAAGTGCCTTAAACTACTTTCAAGCATTCACAAAAAACTCACGTGCGTTTCTCTGAAAGACCAGCAGTGTGTTCCAACACTTCAATTCACTGTGCGAAGTGAATGGAGTGTTGCTTCAGTTTCTAAATGCTGTCCTTTCAGAGAAAATCACTTTCCTTTGAAAGTGCCTTAAGCGACTTGCAATAATTCACAAAAAACTCACATGCGTTTCTCTGAAAGAGAAGCAGTCTGTTCCAACACTTCAATTCACTGTGCGAAGTGAATGGAGTGTTGCTTCACTTTCTAAATGCTGTCCTTTCAGAGAAAATCACTTTCCTTTGAAAGTGCCTTAAGCTACTTACAAGCATTCACCAGAAACTCACATGCGTTTCTCTTAAAGAGAAGCAGTCTGTTCCAACACTTCAATTCACTGTGCGAAGTGAATGGAGTGTTGCTTCAGTTTCTAAATGCTGTCCTTTCAGAGAAAATCACTTTCCTTTGAAAGTGCCTTAAGCAACTTGCAAGCATTCAAAAGAAACTCACATGCGTTTCTCTGAAAGAGAAGCAGTCTGTTCCAACACTTCAATTCACTGTGCGAAGTGAATGGAGTGTTGCTTCACTTTCTAAATGCTGTCCTTTCAGAGAAAATCACTTTCCTTTGAATGTGCCTTAAGCTACTTGCAAGGATTCACAAGAAACACTAATGCGTTTCTATGAAAGAGAAGCAGTCTGTTCCAACACTTCAATTTATTGTGCGAAGGGAATGGAGTGTTGCTTCACTTTCTAAATGCTGTCCTTTCAGAGAAAATCACTTTCCTTTGAAAGTGCATTAAACTACTTTCAAGCATTCATAAAAAACTCACATGCGTTTCTCTGAAAGAGAAGCAGTCTGTTCCAACACTTCAATTCACTGTGCGAAGTGAATGGAGTGTTGCCTCACTTTCTAAATGCTGTCCTTTCAGAGAAAATCACTTTCCATTGAAAGTGCCTTAAACTACTTTCAAGCATTCACAAAAAACTC
Organism: Myodes glareolus; assembly: GCF_982192425.1. Taxonomy (NCBI): domain Eukaryota; kingdom Metazoa; phylum Chordata; class Mammalia; order Rodentia; family Cricetidae; genus Myodes; species Myodes glareolus. Next base: position 663,953 of record NW_028263210.1, on the reverse strand, counting down.
ACATGCGTTTCTCTGAAAGAGAAGGAGTCTGTTCCAACACTTCAATTCACTGTGCGAAGTGAATGGAGTGTTGCTTCACTTTCTAAATGCTGTCCTTTCAGAGAAAATCCCTTTCCTTTGAATGTGCCTTAAGCTACTTACAAGCATTCAACAGAAACTCACATGCATTTCTCTGAAAGAGAAGCAGTCTGTTCCAACACTTCAATTCACTGTACAAAGTGAATGGAGTGTTGCTTCACTTTCTAAATGCTGTCCTTTCAGAGAAAATCACTTTCCTTTGAAAGTGCCTTAAACTACTTTCAAGCATTCACAAAAAACTCACGTGCGTTTCTCTGAAAGACCAGCAGTGTGTTCCAACACTTCAATTCACTGTGCGAAGTGAATGGAGTGTTGCTTCACTTTCTAAATGCTGTCCTTTCAGAGAAAATCACTTTCCTTTGAAAGTGCCTTAAGCTACTTACAAGCATTCACCAGAAACTCACATGCGTTTCTCTGATAGAGAAGCAGTCTGTTCCAACACTTCAATTCACTGTGCGAAGTGAATGGAGTGTTGCTTCACTTTCTAAATGCTGTCCTTTCAGAGAAAATCACTTTCCTTTGAAAGTGCCTTAAGCTACTTGCAAGCATCAGGAAGAAACTCACATGCGTTTCTCTGAAAGAGAAGCAGTCTGTTCCAACACTTCAATTCACTGTGCGAAGTGAATGGAGTGTTGCTTCACTTTCTAAATGCTGTCCTTTCAGAGAAAATCACTTTCCTTTGAATGTGCCTTAAGCTACTTGCAAGGATTCACAAGAAACACTAATGCGTTTCTATGAAAGAGAAGCAGTCTGTTCCAACACTTCAATTTATTGTGCGAAGGGAATGGAGTGTTGCTTCACTTTCTAAATGCTGTCCTTTCAGAGAAAATCACTTTCCTTTGAAAGTGCATTAAACTACTTTCAAGCATTCATAAAAAACTCACATGCGTTTCTCTGAAAGAGAAGCAGTCTGTTCCAACACTTCAATTCACTGTGCGAAGTGAATGGAGTGTTGCCTCACTTTCTAAATGCTGTCCTTTCAGAGAAAATCACTTTCCATTGAAAGTGCCTTAAACTACTTTCAAGCATTCATAAAAAACTCACATGCGTTTCTCTGAAAGAGAAGGAGTCTGTTCCAACACTTCAATTCACTGTGCGAAGTGAATGGAGTGTTGCTTCACTTTCTAAATGCTGTCCTTTCAGAGAAAATCCCTTTCCTTTCAATGTGCCTTAAGCTACTTACAAGTATTCAACAGAAACTCACATGCATTTCTCTGAAAGAGAAGCAGTCTGTTCCAACACTTCAATTCACTGTACAAAGTGAATGGAGTGTTGCTTCACTTTCTAAATGCTGTCCTTTCAGAGAAAATCACTTTCCTTTGAAAGTGCCTTAAACTACTTTCAAGCATTCACAAAAAACTCACGTGCGTTTCTCTGAAAGACCAGCAGTGTGTTCCAACACTTCAATTCACTGTGCGAAGTGAATGGAGTGTTGCTTCAGTTTCTAAATGCTGTCCTTTCAGAGAAAATCACTTTCCTTTGAAAGTGCCTTAAGCGACTTGCAATAATTCACAAGAAACTCACATGCGTTTCTCTGAAAGAGAAGCAGTCTGTTCCAACACTTCAATTCACTGTGCGAAGTGAATGGAGTGTTGCTTCACTTTCTAAATGCTGTCCTTTCAGAGAAAATCACTTTCCTTTGAAAGTGCCTTAAGCTACTTACAAGCATTCACCAGAAACTCACATGCGTTTCTCTGAAAGAGAAGCAGTCTGTTCCAACACTTCAATTCACTGTGCGAAGTGAATGGAGTGTTGCTTCACTTTCTAAATGCTGTCCTTTCAGAGAAAATCACTTTCCTTTGAAAGTGCCTTAAGCTACTTACAAGCATTCACCAGAAACTCACATGCGTTTCTCTTAAAGAGAAGCAGTCTGTTCCAACACTTCAATTCACTGTGCGAAGTGAATGGAGTGTTGCTTCAGTTTCTAAATGCTGTCCTTTCAGAGAAAATCACTTTCCTTTGAAAGTGCCTTAAGCAACTTGCAAGCATTCAAAAGAAACTCACATGCGTTTCTCTGAAAGAGAAGCAGTCTGTTCCAACACTTCAATTCACTGTGCGAAGTGAATGGAGTGTTGCTGCACTTTCTAAATGCTGTCCTTTCAGAGAAAATCACTTTCCTTTGAATGTGCCTTAAGCTACTTGCAAGGATTCACAAGAAACACTAATGCGTTTCTATGAAAGAGAAGCAGTCTGTTCCAACACTTCAATTTATTGTGCGAAGGGAATGGAGTGTTGCTTCACTTTCTAAATGCTGTCCTTTTAGAGAAAATCACTTTCCTTTGAAAGTGCATTAAACTACTTTCAAGCATTCATAAAAAACTCACATGCGTTTCTCTGAAAGATAAGCAGTCTGTTCCAACACTTCAATTCACTGTGCGAAGTGAATGGAGTGTTGCTTCACTTTCTAAATGCTGTCCTTTCAGAGAAAATCCCTTTCCTTTGAATGTGCCTTAAGCTACTTACAAGCATTCAACAGAAACTCACATGCATTTCTCTGAAAGAGAAGCAGTCTGTTCCAACACTTCAATTCACTGTACAAAGTGAATGGAGTGTTGCTTCACTTTCTAAATGCTGTCCTTTCAGAGAAAATCACTTTCCTTTGAAAGTGCCTTAAACTACTTTCAAGCATTCACAAAAAACTCACGTGCATTTCTCTGAAAGACCAGCAGTGTGTTCCAACACTTCAATTCACTGTGCGAAGTGAATGGAGTGTTGCTTCAGTTTCTAAATGCTGTCCTTTCAGAGAAAATCACTTTCCTTTGAAAGTGCCTTAAGCGACTTGCAATAATTCACAAGAAACTCACATGCGTTTCTCTGAAAGAGAAGCAGTCTGTTCCAACACTTCAATTCACTTTGCGAAGTGAATGGAGTGTTGCTTCACTTTCTAAATGCTGTCCTTTCAGAGAAAATCACTTTCCTTTGAAAGTGCCTTAAGCTACTTACAAGCATTCACCAGAAACTCACATGCGTTTCTCTGAAAGAGAAGCAGTCTGTTCCAACACTTCAATTCACTGTGCGAAGTGAATGGAGTGTTGCTTCACTTTCTAAATGCTGTCCTTTCAGAGAAAATCACTTTCCTTTGAAAGTGCCTTAAGCTACTTACAAGCATTCACCAGAAACTCACATGCGTTTCTCTTAAAGAGAAGCAGTCTGTTCCAACACTTCAATTCACTGTGCGAAGTGAATGGCGTGTTGCTTCAGTTTCTAAATGCTGTCCTTTCAGAGAAAATCACTTTCCTTTGAAAGTGCCTTAAGCAACTTGCAAGCATTCAAAAGAAACTCACATGCGTTTCTCTGAAAGAGAAGCAGTCTGTTCCAACACTTCAATTCACTGTGCGAAGTGAATGGAGTGTTGCTTCACTTTCTAAATGCTGTCCTTTCAGAGAAAATCACTTTCCTTTGAACGTGCCTGAAGCTACTTACAAGCATTCACCAGAAACTCACATGCGTTTCTCTGAAAGAGAAGCAGTCTGTTCCAATACTTCAATTCACTCTGCGAAGTGAATGGAGTGTTGCTTCACTTTCTAAATGCTGTCCTTTCAGAGAAAATCACTTTCCTTTGAAAGTGCCTTAAGCTACTTGCAAGCATCAGGAAGAAACTCACATGCGTTTCTCTGAAAGAGAAGCAGTCTGTTCCAACACTTCAATTCACTGTGCGAAGTGAATGGAGTGTTGCTTCACTTTCTAAATGCTGTCCTTTCAGAGAAAATCACTTTCCTTTGAAAGTGCCTTAAGCTATTTGCAAGCATTAGGAAGAAACTCACATGTGTTTCTCTGAAAGAGAAGCAGTCTGTTCCAACACTTCAATTCACTGTGCGAAGTGAATGGAGTGTTGCCTCACTTTCTAAATGCTGTCCTTTCAGAGAAATTCACTTTCCATTGAAAGTGCCTTAAACTACTTTCAAGCATTCACAAAAAACTCACATGCGTTTCTCTGAAAGAGAAGCAGTCTGTTCCAACACTTCAATTCACTGTGCGAAGTGAATGGAGTGTTGCTTCACTTTCTAAATGCTGTCCTTTCAGAGAAAATCCCTTTCCTTTGAATGTGCCTTAAGCTACTTACAAGCATTCAACAGAAACTCACATGCATTTCTCTGAAAGAGAAGCAGTCTGTTCCAACACTTCAATTCACTGTACAAAGTGAATGGAGTGTTGCTTCACTTTCTAAATGCTGTCCTTTCAGAGAAAATCACTTTCCTTTGAAAGTGCCTTAAGCAACTTCCAGGCATTCACAAGAAACACTAATGCATTTCTATGAATGAGAAGCACTCTGTTCCAACACTTCAATTCACTGCACGAAGGGAATGGAGTGTTGCTTCACTTTCTAAATGCTGTCCTTTCAGAGAAAATCACTTTCCTTTGAAAGTGCCTTAAGCTACTTACAAGCATTCACCAGAAACTCACATGCGTTTCTCTGAAAGAGAAGCAGTCTGTTCCAACACTTCAATTCACTGCGCGAAGTGAACGGAGTGTTGCTTCACTTTCTAAATGCTGTTCTTTCAGAGAAAATCACTTTCCTTTGAAAGTGCCTTAAGCTACTTACAAGCATTCACCAGAAACTCACATGCGTTTCTCTTAAAGAGAAGCAGTCTGTTCCAACACTTCAATTCACTGTGCGAAGTGAATGGAGTGTTGCTTCACTTTCTAAATGCTGTCCTTTAAGAGAAAATCGAGAAAATCACTTTCCTTTGAAAGTGCCTTAAGCTACTTGCAAGCATCAGGAAGAAACTCACATGCGTTTCTCTGAAAGAGAAGCAGTCTGTTCCAACACTTCAATTCACTGTGCGAAGTGAATGGAGTGTTGCTTCACTTTCTAAATGCTGTCCTTTCAGAGAAAATCACTTTCCTTTGAATGTGCCTTAAGCTACTTGCAAGCATTCACAAGAAACACTAATGCGTTTCTATGAAAGAGAAGCAGTCTGTTCCAACACTTCAATTTATTGTGCGAAGGGAATGGAGTGTTGCTTCACTTTCTAAATGCTGTCCTTTCAGAGAAAATCACTTTCCTTTGAAAGTGCATTAAACTACTTTCAAGCATTCATAAAAAACTCACATGCGTTTCTCTGAAAGAGAAGCAGTCTGTTCCAACACTTCAATTCACTGTGCGAAGTGAATGGAGTGTTGCCTCACTTTCTAAATGCTGTCCTTTCAGAGAAAATCACTTTCCATTGAAAGTGCCTTAAACTACTTTCAAGCATTCACAAAAAACTCACATGCGTTTCTCTGAAAGAGAAGCAGTCTGTTCCAACACTTCAATTCACTGTGCGAAGTGAATGGAGTGTTGCTTCAGTTTCTAAATGCTGTCCTTTCAGAGAAAATCCCTTTCCTTTGAATGTGCCTTAAGCTACTTACAAGCATTCAACAGAAACTCACATGCATTTCTCTGAAAGAGAAGCAGTCTGTTCCAACACTTCAATTCACTGTACAAAGTGAATGGAGTGTTGCTTCACTTTCTAAATGCTGTCCTTTCAGAGAAAATCACTTTCCTTTGAAAGTGCCTTAAGTTACTTACAAGCATTCAACTTAAACTCACATGCATTTCTCTGAAAGAGAAGCAGTCTGTTCCAACACTTCAATTCACTGTGCGAAGTGAATGGAGTGTTGCTTCACTTTCTAAATGCTGTCCTTTCAGAGAAAATCACTTTCCTTTGAAAGTGCCTTAAGCTACTTAAAAGCATTCACCAGAAATCACATGCGTTTCTCTGAAAGAGAAGCAGTCTGTTCCAATACTTCAATTCACTCTGCGAAGTGAATGGAGTGTTGCTTCACTTTCTAAATGCTGTCCTTTCAGAGAAAATCACTTTCTTTGGAAAGTGCCTTAAGCTACTTACAAGCATTCAACTTAAACTCACATGCATTTCTCTGAAAGAGAAGCAGTCTGTTCTAACACTTCAATTCACTGTGCGAAGTGAATGGAGTGTTGCTTCACTTTCTAAATGCTGTCCTTTCAGAGAAAATCACTTTCCTTTGAAAGTGCCTTAAGCTACTTACAAGCATTCACCAGAAACTCACATGCGTTTCTCTGATAGAGAAGCAGTCTGTTCCAACAATTCAATTCACTGTGCGAAGTGAATGGAGTGTTGCTTCACTTTCTAAATGCTGTCCTTTAAGAGAAAATCGAGAAAATCACTTTCCTTTGAAAGTGCCTTAAGCTACTTGCAAGCATCAGGAAGAAACTCACATGCGTTTCTCTGAAAGAGAAGCAGTCTGTTCCAACACTTCAATTCACTGTGCGAAGTGAATGGAGTGTTGCTTCACTTTCTAAATGCTGTCCTTTCAGAGAAAATCACTTTCCTTTGAATGTGCCTTAAGCTACTTGCAAGCATTCACAAGAAACACTAATGCTTTTCTATGAAAGAGAAGCAGTCTGTTCCAACACTTCAATTTATTGTGCGAAGGGAATGGAGTGTTGCTTCACTTTCTAAATGCTGTCCTTTCAGAGAAAATCACTTTCCTTTGAAAGTGCATTAAACTACTTTCAAGCATTCATAAAAAACTCACATGCGTTTCTCTGAAAGAGAAGCAGTCTGTTCCAACACTTCAATTCACTGTGCGAAGTGAATGGAGTGTTGCCTCACTTTCTAAATGCTGTCCTTTCAGAGAAAATCACTTTCCATTGAAAGTGCCTTAAACTACTTTCAAGCATTCACAAAAAACTCACATGCGTTTCTCTGAAAGAGAAGCAGTCTGTTCCAACACTTCAATTCACTGTGCGAAGTGAATGGAGTGTTGCTTCAGTTTCTAAATGCTGTCCTTTCAGAGAAAATCCCTTTCCTTTGAATGTGCCTTAAGCTACTTACAAGCATTCAACAGAAACTCACATGCATTTCTCTGAAAGAGAAGCAGTCTGTTCCAACACTTCAATTCACTGTACAAAGTGAATGGAGTGTTGCTTCACTTTCTAAATGCTGTCCTTTCAGAGAAAATCACTTTCCTTTGAAAGTGCCTTAAGTTACTTACAAGCATTCAACTTAAACTCACATGCATTTCTCTGAAAGAGAAGCAGTCTGTTCCAACACTTCAATTCACTGTGCGAAGTGAATGGAGTGTTGCTTCACTTTCTAAATGCTGTCCTTTTAGAGAAAATCACTTTCCTTTGAAAGTGCCTTAAGCTACTTAAAAGCATTCACCAGAAATCACATGCGTTTCTCTGAAAGAGAAGCAGTCTGTTCCAATACTTCAATTCACTCTGCGAAGTGAATGGAGTGTTGCTTCACTTTCTAAATGCTGTCCTTTCAGAGAAAATCACTTTCTTTGGAAAGTGCCTTAAGCTACTTACAAGCATTCAACTTAAACTCACATGCATTTCTCTGAAAGAGAAGCAGTCTGTTCTAACACTTCAATTCACTGTGCGAAGTGAATGGAGTGTTGCTTCACTTTCTAAATGCTGTCCTTTCAGAGAAAATCACTTTCCTTTGAAAGTGCCTTAAGCTACTTACAAGCATTCACCAGAAACTCACATGCGTTTCTCTGATAGAGAAGCAGTCTGTTCCAACAATTCAATTCACTGTGCGAAGTGAATGGAGTGTTGCTTCACTTTCTAAATGCTGTCCTTTAAGAGAAAATCGAGAAAATCACTTTCCTTTGAAAGTGCCTTAAGCTACTTGCAAGCATCAGGAAGAAACTCACATGCGTTTCTCTGAAAGAGAAGCAGTCTGTTCCAACACTTCAATTCACTGTGCGAAGTGAATGGAGTGTTGCTTCACTTTCTAAATGCTGTCCTTTCAGAGAAAATCACTTTCCTTTGAATGTGCCTTAAGCTACTTGCAAGCATTCACAAGAAACACTAATGCTTTTCTATGAAAGAGAAGCAGTCTGTTCCAACACTTCAATTTATTGTGCGAAGGGAATGGAGTGTTGCTTCACTTTCTAAATGCTGTCCTTTCAGAGAAAATCACTTTCCTTTGAAAGTGCATTAAACTACTTTCAAGCATTCATAAAAAACTCACATGCGTTTCTCTGAAAGAGAAGCAGTCTGTTCCAACACTTCAATTCACTGTGCGAAGTGAATGGAGTGTTGCCTCACTTTCTAAATGCTGTCCTTTCAGAGAAAATCACTTTCCATTGAAAGTGCCTTAAACTACTTTCAAGCATTCACAAAAAACTCACATGCGTTTCTCTGAAAGAGAAGCAGTCTGTTCCAACACTTCAATTCACTGTGCGAAGTGAATGGAGTGTTGCTTCAGTTTCTAAATGCTGTCCTTTCAGAGAAAATCCCTTTCCTTTGAATTTGCCTTAAGCTACTTACAAGCATTCAACAGAAACTCACATGCATTTCTCTGAAAGAGAAGCAGTCTGTTCCAACACTTCAATTCACCGTACAAAGTGAATGGAGTGTTGCTTCACTTTCTAAATGCTGTCCTTTCAGAGAAAATCACTTTCCTTTGAAAGTGCCTTAAGCTACTTACAAGCATTCAACTTAAACTCACATGCATTTCTCTGAAAGAGAAGCAGTCTGTTCCAACACTTCAATTCACTGTGCGAAGTGAATGGAGTGTTGCTTCACTTTCTAAATGCTGTCCTTTCAGAGAAAATCACTTTCCATTGAAAGTGCCTTAAACTACTTTCAAGCATTCACAAAAAACTCACATGCGTTTCTCTGAAAGAGAAGCAGTCTGTTCCAACACTTCAATTCACTGTGCGAAGTGAATGGAGTGTTGCTTCAGTTTCTAAATGCTGTCCTTTCAGAGAAAATCCCTTTCCTTTGAATGTGCCTTAAGCTACTTACAAGCATTCAACAGAAACTCACATGCATTTCTCTGAAAGAGAAGCAGTCTGTTCCAACACTTCAATTCACTGTACAAAGTGAATGGAGTGTTGCTTCACTTTCTAAATGCTGTCCTTTCAGAGAAAATCACTTTCCTTTGAAAGTGCCTTAAGTTACTTACAAGCATTCAACTTAAACTCACATGCATTTCTCTGAAAGAGAAGCAGTCTGTTCCAACACTTCAATTCACTGTGCGAAGTGAATGGAGTGTTGCTTCACTTTCTAAATGCTGTCCTTTCAGAGAAAATCACTTTCCTTTGAAAGTGCCTTAAGCTACTTAAAAGCATTCACCAGAAATCACATGCGTTTCTCTGAAAGAGAAGCAGTCTGTTCCAATACTTCAATTCACTCTGCGAAGTGAATGGAGTGTTGCTTCACTTTCTAAATGCTGTCCTTTCAGAGAAAATCACTTTCTTTGGAAAGTGCCTTAAGCTACTTACAAGCATTCAACTTAAACTCACATGCATTTCTCTGAAAGAGAAGCAGTCTGTTCTAACACTTCAATTCACTGTGCGAAGTGAATGGAGTGTTGCTTCACTTTCTAAATGCTGTCCTTTCAGAGAAAATCACTTTCCTTTGAAAGTGCCTTAAGCTACTTACAAGCATTCACCAGAAACTCACATGCGTTTCTCTGATAGAGAAGCAGTCTGTTCCAACAATTCAATTCACTGTGCGAAGTGAATGGAGTGTTGCTTCACTTTCTAAATGCTGTCCTTTAAGAGAAAATCGAGAAAATCACTTTCCTTTGAAAGTGCCTTAAGCTACTTGCAAGCATCAGGAAGAAACTCACATGCGTTTCTCTGAAAGAGAAGCAGTCTGTTCCAACACTTCAATTCACTGTGCGAAGTGAATGGAGTGTTGCTTCACTTTCTAAATGCTGTCCTTTCAGAGAAAATCACTTTCCTTTGAATGTGCCTTAAGCTACTTGCAAGCATTCACAAGAAACACTAATGCTTTTCTATGAAAGAGAAGCAGTCTGTTCCAACACTTCAATTTATTGTGCGAAGGGAATGGAGTGTTGCTTCACTTTCTAAATGCTGTCCTTTCAGAGAAAATCACTTTCCTTTGAAAGTGCATTAAACTACTTTCAAGCATTCATAAAAAACTCACATGCGTTTCTCTGAAAGAGAAGCAGTCTGTTCCAACACTTCAATTCACTGTGCGAAGTGAATGGAGTGTTGCCTCACTTTCTAAATGCTGTCCTTTCAGAGAAAATCACTTTCCATTGAAAGTGCCTTAAACTACTTTCAAGCATTCACAAAAAACTCACATGCGTTTCTCTGAAAGAGAAGCAGTCTGTTCCAACACTTCAATTCACTGTGCGAAGTGAATGGAGTGTTGCTTCAGTTTCTAAATGCTGTCCTTTCAGAGAAAATCCCTTTCCTTTGAATGTGCCTTAAGCTACTTACAAGCATTCAACAGAAACTCACATGCATTTCTCTGAAAGAGAAGCAGTCTGTTCCAACACTTCAATTCACCGTACAAAGTGAATGGAGTGTTGCTTCACTTTCTAAATGCTGTCCTTTCAGAGAAAATCACTTTCCTTTGAAAGTGCCTTAAGCTACTTACAAGCATTCAACTTAAACTCACATGCATTTCTCTGAAAGAGAAGCAGTCTGTTCCAACACTTCAATTCACTGTGCGAAGTGAATGGAGTGTTGCTTCACTTTCTAAATGCTGTCCTTTCAGAGAAAATCACTTTCCTTTGAAAGTGCCTTAAGCTACTTACAAGCATTCACCAGAAATCACATGCGTTTCTCTGAAAGAGAAGCAGTCTGTTCCAATACTTCAATTCACTCTGCGAAGTGAATGGAGTGTTGCTTCACTTTCTAAATGCTGTCCTTTCAGAGAAAATCACTTTCTTTGGAAAGTGCCTTAAGCTACTTACAAGCATTCAACTTAAACTCACATGCATTTCTCTGAAAGAGAAGCAGTCTGTTCTAACACTTCAATTCACTGTGCGAAGTGAATGGAGTGTTGCTTCACTTTCTAAATGCTGTCCTTTCAGAGAAAATCACTTTCCTTTGAAAGTGCCTTAAGCTACTTACAAGCATTCACCAGAAACTCACATGCGTTTCTCTGATAGAGAAGCAGTCTGTTCCAACACTTCAATTCACTGTGCGAAGTGAATGGAGTGTTGCTTCACTTTCTAAATGCTGTCCTTTAAGAGAAAATCACTTTCCTTTGAAAGTGCCTTAAGCTACTTGCAAGCATCAGGAAGAAACGCACATGCGTTTCTCTGAAAGAGAAGCAGTCTGTTCCAACACTTCAATTCACTGTGCGAAGTGAATGGAGTGTTGCTTCACTTTCTAAATGCTGTCCTTTCAGAGAAAATCACTTTCCTTTGAATGTGCCTTAAGCTACTTGCAAGCATTCACAAGAAACACTAATGCATTTCTATGAAAGAGAAGCAGTCTGTTCCAACACTTCAATTTATTGTGCGAAGGGAATGGAATGTTGCTTCACTTTCTAAATGCTGTCCTTTCAGAGAAAATCACTTTCCTTTGAAAGTGCATTAAACTGCTTTCAAGCATTCATAAAAAACTCACATGCGTTTCTCTGAAAGAGAAGCAGTCTGTTCCAACACTTCAATTCACTGTGCGAAGTGAATGGAGTGTTGCCTCACTTTCTAAATGCTGTCCTTTCAGAGAAAATCACTTTCCATTGAAAGTGCCTTAAACTACTTTCAAGCATTCACAAAAAACTCACATGCGTTTCTCTGAAAGAGAAGCAGTCTGTTCCAACACTTCAATTCACTGTGCGAAGTGAATGGAGTGTTGCTTCAGTTTCTAAATGCTGTCCTTTCAGAGAAAATCCCTTTCCTTTGAATGTGCCTTAAGCTACTTACAAGCATTCAACAGAAACTCACATGCATTTCTCTGAAAGAGAAGCAGTCTGTTCTAACACTTCAATTCACTGTACAAAGTGAATGGAGTGTTGCTTCACTTTCTAAATGCTGTCCTTTCAGAGAAAATCACTTTCCTTTGAAAGTGCCTTAAACTACTTTCAAGCATTCACAAAAAACTCACATGCGTTTCTCTGAAAGACAAGCAGTGTGTTCCAACACTTCAATTCACTGTGCGAAGTGAATGGAGTGTTGCTTCAGTTTCTAAATGCTGTCCTTTCAGAGAAAATCACTTTCCTTTGAAAGTGCCTTAAGCGACTTGCAATAATTCACAAGAAACTCACATGCGTTTCTCTGAAAGAGAAGCAGTCTGTTCCAACACTTCAATTCACTGTGCGAAGTGAATGGAGTGTTGCTTCAGTTTCTAAATGCTGTCCTTTCAGAGAAAATCCCTTTCCTTTGAATGTGCCTTAAGCTACTTACAAGCATTCAACAGAAACTCACATGCATTTCTCTGAAAGAGAAGCAGTCTGTTCCAACACTTCAATTCACTGTACAAAGTGAATGGAGTGTTGCTTCACTTTCTAAATGCTGTCCTTTCAGAGAAAATCACTTTCCTTTGAAAGTGCCTTAAGCTACTTACAAGCATTCAACTTAAACTCACATGCATTTCTCTGAAAGAGAAGCAGTCTGTTCCAACACTTCAATTCACTGTGCGAAGTGAATGGAGTGTTGCTTCACTTTCTAAATGCTGTCCTTTCAGAGAAAATCACTTTCCTTTGAAAGTGCCTTAAGCTACTTACAAGCATTCACCAGAAATCACATGCGTTTCTCTGAAAGAGAAGCAGTCTGTTCCAATACTTCAATTCACTCTGCGAAGTGAATGGAGTGTTGCTTCACTTTCTAAATGCTGTCCTTTCAGAGAAAATCACTTTCTTTGGAAAGTGCCTTAAGCTACTTACAAGCATTCAACTTAAACTCACATGCATTTCTCTGAAAGAGAAGCAGTCTGTTCTAACACTTCAATTCACTGTGCGAAGTGAATGGAGTGTTGCTTCACTTTCTAAATGCTGTCCTTTCAGAGAAAATCACTTTCCTTTGAAAGTGCCTTAAGCTACTTACAAGCATTCACCAGAAACTCACATGCGTTTCTCTGATAGAGAAGCAGTCTGTTCCAACACTTCAATTCACTGTGCGAAGTGAATGGAGTGTTGCTTCACTTTCTAAATGCTGTCCTTTAAGAGAAAATCACTTTCCTTTGAAAGTGCCTTAAGCTACTTGCAAGCATCAGGAAGAAACGCACATGCGTTTCTCTGAAAGAGAAGCAGTCTGTTCCAACACTTCAATTCACTGTGCGAAGTGAATGGAGTGTTGCTTCACTTTCTAAATGCTGTCCTTTCAGAGAAAATCACTTTCCTTTGAATGTGCCTTAAGCTACTTGCAAGCATTCTCAAGAAACACTAATGCATTTCTATGAAAGAGAAGCAGTCTGTTCCAACACTTCAATTTATTGTGCGAAGGGAATGGAATGTTGCTTCACTTTCTAAATGCTGTCCTTTCAGAGAAAATCACTTTCCTTTGAAAGTGCATTAAACTGCTTTCAAGCATTCATAAAAAACTCACATGCGTTTCTCTGAAAGAGAAGCAGTCTGTTCCAACACTTCAATTCACTGTGCGAAGTGAATGGAGTGTTGCCTCACTTTCTAAATGCTGTCCTTTCAGAGAAAATCACTTTCCATTGAAAGTGCCTTAAACTACTTTCAAGCATTCACAAAAAACTCACATGCGTTTCTCTGAAAGAGAAGCAGTCTGTTCCAACACTTCAATTCACTGTGCGAAGTGAATGGAGTGTTGCTTCAGTTTCTAAATGCTGTCCTTTCAGAGAAAATCCCTTTCCTTTGAATGTGCCTTAAGCTACTTACAAGCATTCAACAGAAACTCACATGCATTTCTCTGAAAGAGAAGCAGTCTGTTCTAACACTTCAATTCACTGTACAAAGTGAATGGAGTGTTGCTTCACTTTCTAAATGCTGTCCTTTCAGAGAAAATCACTTTCCTTTGAAAGTGCCTTAAACTACTTTCAAGCATTCACAAAAAACTCACATGCGTTTCTCTGAAAGACAAGCAGTGTGTTCCAACACTTCAATTCACTGTGCGAAGTGAATGGAGTGTTGCTTCAGTTTCTAAATGCTGTCCTTTCAGAGAAAATCACTTTCCTTTGAAAGTGCCTTAAGCGACTTGCAATAATTCACAAGAAACTCACATGCGTTTCTCTGAAAGAGAAGCAGTCTGTTCCAACACTTCAATTCACTGTGCGAAGTGAATGGAGTGTTGCTTCACTTTCTAAATGCTGTCCTTTCAGAGAAAATCACTTTCCTTTGAAAGTGCCTTAAGCTACTTACAAGCATTCACCAGAAACTCACATGCGTTTCTCTGAAAAAGAAGCAGTCTGTTCCAACACTTCAATTCACTGTGCAAGTGAATGGAGTGTTGCTTCACTTTCTAAATGCTGTCCTTTCAGAGAAAATCACTTTCCTTTGAAAGTGCCTTAAGCTACTTACAAGCATTCACCAGAAACTCACATGCGTTTCTCTGAAAGAGAAGCAGTCTGTTCCAACACTTCAATTCACTCTGCGAAGTGAATGGAGTGTTGCTTCAGTTTCTAAATGCTGTCCTTTCAGAGAAAATCACTTTCCTTTGAAAGTGCCTTAAGCAACTTGCAAGCATTCAAAAGAAACTCACATGCGTTTTTCTGAAAGAGAAGCAGTCTGTTCCAACACTTCAATTCACTGTGCGAAGTGAATGGAGTGTTGCTTCACTTTCTAAATGCTGTCCTTTCAGAGAAAATCACTTTCCTTTGAAAGTGCCTTAAGCTACTTACAAGCATTCACCAGAAACTCACATGCGTTTCTCTGAAAGAGAAGCAGTCTGTTCCAATACTTCAATTCACTCTGCGAAGTGAATGGAGTGTTGCTTCACTTTCTAAATGCTGTCCTTTCAGAGAAAATCACTTTCCTTTGAAAGTGCCTTAAGCTACTTACAAGCATTCAACAGAAACTCACATGCATTTCTCTGAAAGAGAAGCAGTCTGTTCCAACACTTCAATTAACTGTGCGAAGTGAATGGAGTGTTGCTTCACTTTCTAAATGCTGTCCTTTCAGAGAAAATCACTTTCCTTTGAAAGTGCATTAAACTACTTTCAAGCATTCACAAAAAACTCACATGCGTTTCTCTGAAAGACAAGCAGTGTGTTCCAACACTTCAATTCACTGTGCGAAGTGAATGGAGTGTTGCTTCACTTTCTAAATGCTGTCCTTTCAGAGAAAATCACTTTCCTTTGAATGTGCCTTAAGCTACTTGCAAGCATTCACAAGAAACACTAATGCGTTTCTATGAAAGAGAAGCAGTCTGTTCGAACACTTCAATTTATTGTGCGAAGGGAATGGAGTGTTGCTTCACTTTCTAAATGCTGTCCTTTCAGAGAAAATCACTTTCCTTTGAAAGTGCATTAAACTACTTTCAAGCATTCATAAAAAACTCACATGCGTTTCTCTGAAAGAGAAGCAGTCTGTTCCAACACTTCAATTCACTGTGCGAAGTGAATGGAGTGTTGCCTCACTTTCTAAATGCTGTCCTTTCAGAGAAAATCACTTTCTTTGGAAAGTGCCTTAAGCTACTTACAAGCATTCACCAGAAATCACATGCGTTTCTCTGAAAGAGAAGCAGTCTGTTCCAATACTTCAATTCACTCTGCGAAGTGAATGGAGTGTTGCTTCACTTTCTAAATGCTGTCCTTTCAGAGAAAATCACTTTCTTTGGAAAGTGCCTTAAGCTACTTACAAGCATTCAACTTAAACTCACATGCATTTCTCTGAAAGAGAAGCAGTCTGTTCTAACACTTCAATTCACTGTGCGAAGTGAATGGAGTGTTGCTTCACTTTCTAAATGCTGTCCTTTCAGAGAAAATCACTTTCCTTTGAAAGTGCCTTAAGCTACTTACAAGCATTCACCAGAAACTCACATGCGTTTCTCTGATAGAGAAGCAGTCTGTTCCAACACTTCAATTCACTGTGCGAAGTGAATGGAGTGTTGCTTCACTTTCTAAATGCTGTCCTTTAAGAGAAAATCACTTTCCTTTGAAAGTGCCTTAAGCTACTTGCAAGCATCAGGAAGAAACGCACATGCGTTTCTCTGAAAGAGAAGCAGTCTGTTCCAACACTTCAATTCACTGTGCGAAGTGAATGGAGTGTTGCCTCACTTTCTAAATGCTGTCCTTTCAGAGAAAATCACTTTCCATTGAAAGTGCCTTAAACTACTTTCAAGCATTCACAAAAAACTCACATGCGTTTCTCTGAAAGAGAAGCAGTCTGTTCCAACACTTCAATTCACTGTGCGAAGTGAATGGAGTGTTGCTTCAGTTTCTAAATGCTGTCCTTTCAGAGAAAATCCCTTTCCTTTGAATGTGCCTTAAGCTACTTACAAGCATTCAACAGAAACTCACATGCATTTCTCTGAAAGAGAAGCAGTCTGTTCCAACACTTCAATTCACTGTACAAAGTGAATGGAGTGTTGCTTCACTTTCTAAATGCTGTCCTTTCAGAGAAAATCACTTTCCTTTGAAAGTGCCTTAAACTACTTTCAAGCATTCACAAAAAACTCACATGCGTTTCTCTGAAAGACAAGCAGTGTGTTCCAACACTTCAATTCACTGTGCGAAGTGAATGGAGTGTTGCTTCAGTTTCTAAATGCTGTCCTTTCAGAGAAAATCACTTTCCTTTGAAAGTGCCTTAAGCGACTTGCAATAATTCACAAGAAACTCACATGCGCTTCTCTGAAAGTGAAGTAGTCTATTCCAACACTTCAATTCACTGTGCGAAGTGAATGGAGTGTTGCTTCACTTTCTAAATGCTGTCCTTTCAGAGAAAATCACTTTCCTTTGAAAGTGCCTTAAGCTACTTACAAGCATTCACCAGAAACTCACATGCGTTTCTCTGAAAGAGAAGCAGTCTGTTCCAACACTTCAATTCACTGTGCGAAGTGAATGGAGTGTTGCTTCACTTTCTAAATGCTGTCCTTTCAGAGAAAATCACTTTCGTTTGAAAGTGCCTTAAGCTACTTACAAGCATTCACCAGAAACTCACATGCGTTTCTCTTAAAGAGAAGCAGTCTGTTCCAAAACTTCAATTCACTCTGCGAAGTGAATGGAGTGTTGCTTCACTTTCTAAATGCTGTCCTTTCAGAGAAAATCACTTTCCTTTGAAAGTGCCTTAAGCTACTTACAAGCATTCACCAGAAACTCACATGCGTTTCTCTGAAAGAGAAGCAGTCTGTTCCAATACTTC
This sequence comes from Myodes glareolus, assembly GCF_982192425.1. NCBI lineage: Eukaryota > Metazoa > Chordata > Mammalia > Rodentia > Cricetidae > Myodes > Myodes glareolus. Next base: position 646,921 of record NW_028263210.1, on the reverse strand, counting down.
AATTCACTCTGCGAAGTGAATGGAGTGTTGCTTCACTTTCTAAATGCTGTCCTTTCAGAGAAAATCACTTTCCTTTGAAAGTGCCTTAAGCTACTTACAAGCATTCAACAGAAACTCACATGCATTTCTCTGAAAGAGAAGCAGTCTGTTCCAACACTTCAATTAACTGTGCGAAGTGAATGGAGTGTTGCTTCACTTTCTAAATGCTGTCCTTTCAGAGAAAATCACTTTCCTTTGAAAGTGCCTTAAACTACTTTCAAGCATTCACAAAAAACTCACATGCGTTTCTCTGAAAGACAAGCAGTGTGTTCCAACACTTCAATTCACTGTGCGAAGTGAATGGAGTGTTGCTTCACTTTCTAAATGCTGTCCTTTCAGAGAAAATCACTTTCCTTTGAATGTGCCTTAAGCTACTTGCAAGCATTCACAAGAAACACTAATGCGTTTCTATGAAAGAGAAGCAGTCTGTTCCAACACTTCAATTTATTGTGCGAAGGGAATGGAGTGTTGCTTCACTTTCTAAATGCTGTCCTTTAAGAGAAAATCACTTTCCTTTGAAAGTGCCTTAAGCTACTTGCAAGCATCAGGAAGAAACGCACATGCGTTTCTCTGAAAGAGAAGCAGTCTGTTCCAACACTTCAATTCACTGTGCGAAGTGAATGGAGTGTTGCTTCAGTTTCTAAATGCTGTCCTTTCAGAGAAAATCCCTTTCCTTTGAATGTGCCTTAAGCTACTTACAAGCATTCAACAGAAACTCACATGCATTTCTCTGAAAGAGAAGCAGTCTGTTCCAACACTTCAATTCACTGTACAAAGTGAATGGAGTGTTGCTTCACTTTCTAAATGCTGTCCTTTCAGAGAAAATCACTTTCCTTTGAAAGTGCCTTAAGCTACTTACAAGCATTCAACTTAAACTCACATGCATTTCTCTGAAAGAGAAGCAGTCTGTTCCAACACTTCAATTCACTGTGCGAAGTGAATGGAGTGTTGCTTCACTTTCTAAATGCTGTCCTTTCAGAGAAAATCACTTTCCTTTGAAAGTGCCTTAAGCTACTTACAAGCATTCACCAGAAATCACATGCGTTTCTCTGAAAGAGAAGCAGTCTGTTCCAATACTTCAATTCACTCTGCGAAGTGAATGGAGTGTTGCTTCACTTTCTAAATGCTGTCCTTTCAGAGAAAATCACTTTCTTTGGAAAGTGCCTTAAGCTACTTACAAGCATTCAACTTAAACTCACATGCATTTCTCTGAAAGAGAAGCAGTCTGTTCTAACACTTCAATTCACTGTGCGAAGTGAATGGAGTGTTGCTTCACTTTCTAAATGCTGTCCTTTCAGAGAAAATCACTTTCCTTTGAAAGTGCCTTAAGCTACTTACAAGCATTCACCAGAAACTCACATGCGTTTCTCTGATAGAGAAGCAGTCTGTTCCAACACTTCAATTCACTGTGCGAAGTGAATGGAGTGTTGCTTCACTTTCTAAATGCTGTCCTTTAAGAGAAAATCACTTTCCTTTGAAAGTGCCTTAAGCTACTTGCAAGCATCAGGAAGAAACGCACTTGCGTTTCTCTGAAAGAGAAGCAGTCTGTTCCAACACTTCAATTCACTGTGCGAAGTGAATGGAGTGTTGCTTCACTTTCTAAATGCTGTCCTTTCAGAGAAAATCACTTTCCTTTGAATGTGCCTTAAGCTACTTGCAAGCATTCACAAGAAACACTAATGCATTTCTATGAAAGAGAAGCAGTCTGTTCCAACACTTCAATTTATTGTGCGAAGGGAATGGAATGTTGCTTCACTTTCTAAATGCTGTCCTTTCAGAGAAAATCACTTTCCTTTGAAAGTGCCTTAAGCTACTTGCAAGCATTAGGAAGAAACTCACATGCGTTTCTCTGAAAGAGAAGCAGTCTGTTCCAACACTTCAATTCACTGTGCGAAGTGAATGGAGTGTTGCCTCACTTTCTAAATGCTGTCCTTTCAGAGAAAATCACTTTCCATTGAAAGTGCCTTAAACTACTTTCAAGCATTCACAAAAAACTCACATGCGTTTCTCTGAAAGAGAAGCAGTCTGTTCCAACACTTCAATTCACTGTGCGAAGTGAATGGAGTGTTGCTTCAGTTTCTAAATGCTGTCCTTTCAGAGAAAATCCCTTTCCTTTGAATGTGCCTTAAGCTACTTACAAGCATTCAACAGAAACTCACATGCATTTCTCTGAAAGAGAAGCAGTCTGTTCCAACACTTCAATTCACTGTACAAAGTGAATGGAGTGTTGCTTCACTTTCTAAATGCTGTCCTTTCAGAGAAAATCACTTTCCTTTGAAGTTGCCTTAAACTACTTTCAAGCATTCACAAAAAACTCACATGCGTTTCTCTGAAAGACAAGCAGTGTGTTCCAACACTTCAATTCACTGTGCGAAGTGAATGGAGTGTTGCTTCAGTTTCTAAATGCTGTCCTTTCAGAGAAAATCACTTTCCTTTGAAAGTGCCTTAAGCGACTTGCAATAATTCACAAGAAACTCACATGCGCTTCTCTGAAAGTGAAGTAGTCTATTCCAACACTTCAATTCACTGTGCGAAGTGAATGGAGTGTTGCTTCACTTTCTAAATGCTGTCCTTTCAGAGAAAATCACTTTCCTTTGAAAGTGCGTTAAGCTACTTACAAGCATTCACCAGAAACTCACATGCGTTTCTCTGAAAGAGAAGCAGTCTGTTCCAACACTTCAATTCACTGTGCGAAGTGAATGGAGTGTTGCTTCACTTTCTAAATGCTGTCCTTTCAGAGAAAATCACTTTCGTTTGAAAGTGCCTTAAGCTACTTACAAGCATTCACCAGAAACTCACATGCATTTCTCTTAAAGAGAAGCAGTCTGTTCCAAAACTTCAATTCACTGTGCGAAGTGAATGGCGTGTTGCTTCAGTTTCTAAATGCTGTCCTTTCAGAGAAAATCACTTTCCTTTGAAAGTGCCTTAAGCAACTTGCAAGCATTCAAAAGAAACTCACATGCGTTTTTCTGAAAGAGAAGCAGTCTGTTCCAACACTTCAATTCACTGTGCGAAGTGAATGGAGTGTTGCTTCACTTTCTAATTGCTGTCCTTTCAGAGAAAATCACTTTCCTTTGAAAGTGCCTTAAGCTACTTACAAGCATTCACCAGAAACTCACATGCGTTTCTCTGAAAGAGAAGCAGTCTGTTCCAATACTTCAATTCACTCTGCGAAGTGAATGGAGTGTTGCTTCACTTTCTAAATGCTGTCCTTTCAGAGAAAATCACTTTCCTTTGAAAGTGCCTTAAGATACTTACAAGCATTCAACAGAAACTCACATGCATTTCTCTGAAAGAGAAGCAGTCTGTTCCAACACTTCAATTAACTGTGCGAAGTGAATGGAGTGTTGCTTCACTTTCTAAATGCTGTCCTTTCAGAGAAAATCACTTTCCTTTGAAAGTGCCTTAAACTACTTTCAAGCATTCACAAAAAACTCACATGCGTTTCTCTGAAAGACAAGCAGTGTGTTCCAACACTTCAATTCACTGTGCGAAGTGAATGGAGTGTTGCTTCACTTTCTAAATGCTGTCCTTTCAGAGAAAATCACTTTCCTTTGAATGTGCCTTAAGCTACTTGCAAGCATTCACAAGAAACACTAATGCGTTTCTATGAAAGAGAAGCAGTCTGTTCCAACACTTCAATTTATTGTGCGAAGGGAATGGAGTGTTGCTTCACTTTCTAAATGCTGTCCTTTCAGAGAAAATCACTTTCCTTTGAAAGTGCATTAAACTACTTTCAAGAATTCATAAAAAACTCACATCCGTTTCTCTGAAAGAGAAGCAGTCTGTTCCAACACTTCAATTCACTGTGCGAAGTGAATGGAGTGTTGCCTCACTTTCTAAATGCTGTCCTTTCAGAGAAAATCACTTTCCATTGAAAGTGCCTTAAACTACTTTCAAGCATTCACAAAAAACTCACATGCGTTTCTCTGAAAGAGAAGCAGTCTGTTCCAACACTTCAATTCACTGTGCGAAGTGAATGGAGTGTTGCTTCAGTTTCTAAATGCTGTCCTTTCAGAGAAAATCCCTTTCCTTTGAATGTGCCTTAAGCTACTTACAAGCATTCAACTGAAACTCACATGCATTTCTCTGAAAGAGAAGCAGTCTGTTCCAACACTTCAATTCACTGTACAAAGTGAATGGAGTGTTGCTTCACTTTCTAAATGCTGTCCTTTCAGAGAAAATCACTTTCCTTTGAAAGTGCCTTAAGCTACTTACAAGCATTCAACTTAAACTCACATGCATTTCTCTGAAAGAGAAGCAGTCTGTTCCAACACTTCAATTCACTGTGCGAAGTGAATGGAGTGTTGCTTCACTTTCTAAATGCTGTCCTTTCAGAGAAAATCACTTTCCTTTGAAAGTGCCTTAAGCTACTTACAAGCATTCACCAGAAATCACATGCATTTCTCTGAAAGAGAAGCAGTCTGTTCCAATACTTCAATTCACCCTGCGAAGTGAATGGAGTGTTGCTTCACTTTCTAAATGCTGTCCTTTCAGAGAAAATCACTTTCTTTGGAAAGTGCCTTAAGCTACTTACAAGCATTCAACTTAAACTCACATGCATTTCTCTGAAAGAGAAGCAGTCTGTTCTAACACTTCAATTCACTGTGCGAAGTGAATGGAGTGTTGCTTCACTTTCTAAATGCTGTCCTTTCAGAGAAAATCACTTTCCTTTGAAAGTGCCTTAAGCTACTTACAAGCATTCACCAGAAACTCACATGCGTTTCTGTGAAAGAGAAGCAGTCTGTTCCAACACTTCAATTCACTGTGCGAAGTGAATGGAGTGGTGCTTCACTTTCTAAATGCTGTCCTTTAAGAGAAAATCACTTTCCTTTGAAAGTGCCTTAAGCTACTTGCAAGCATCAGGAAGAAACGCACATGCGTTTCTCTGAAAGAGAAGCAGTCTGTTCCAACACTTCAATTCACTGTGCGAAGTGAATGGAGTGTTGCTTCACTTTCTAAATGCTGTCCTTTCAGAGAAAATCACTTTCCTTTGAATGTGCCTTAAGCTACTTGCAAGCATTCACAAGAAACACTAATGCATTTCTATGAAAGAGAAGCAGTCTGTTCCAACACTTCAATTTATTGTGCGAAGGGAATGGAATGTTGCTTCACTTTCTAAATGCTGTCCTTTCAGAGAAAATCACTTTCCTTTGAAAGTGCATTAAACTACTTTCAAGCATTCATAAAAAACTCACATGCGTTTCTCTGAAAGAGAAGCAGTCTGTTCCAACACTTCAATTCACTGTGCGAAGTGAATGGAGTGTTGCCTCACTTTCTAAATGCTGTCCTTTCAGAGAAAATCACTTTCCATTGAAAGTGCCTTAAACTACTTTCAAGCATTCACAAAAAACTCACATGCGTTTCTCTGAAAGAGAAGCAGTCTGTTCCAACACTTCAATTCACTGTGCGAAGTGAATGGAGTGTTGCTTCAGTTTCTAAATGCTGTCCTTTCAGAGAAAATCCCTTTCCTTTGAATGTGCCTTAAGCTACTTACAAGCATTCAACAGAAACTCACATGCATTTCTCTGAAAGAGAAGCAGTCTGTTCCAACACTTCAATTCACTGTACAAAGTGAATGGAGTGTTGCTTCACTTTCTAAATGCTGTCCTTTCAGAGAAAATCACTTTCCTTTGAAAGTGCCTTAAACTACTTTCAAGCATTCACAAAAAACTCACATGCGTTTCTCTGAAAGACAAGCAGTGTGTTCCAACACTTCAATTCACTGTGCGAAGTGAATGGAGTGTTGCTTCAGTTTCTAAATGCTGTCCTTTCAGAGAAAATCACTTTCCTTTGAAAGTGCCTTAAGCGACTTGCATTAATTCACAAGAAACTCACATGCGCTTCTCTGAAAGTGAAGTAGTCTATTCCAACACTTCAATTCACTGTGCGAAGTGAATGGAGTGTTGCTTCAGTTTCTAAATGCTGTCCTTTCAGAGAAAATCACTTTCCTTTGAAAGTGCCTTAAGCAACTTACAAGCATTCACCAGAAACTCACATGCGTTTCTCTGAAAGAGAAGCAGTCTGTTCCAACACTTCAATTCACTGTGCGAAGTGAATGGAGTGTTGCTTCACTTTCTAAATGCTGTCCTTTCAGAGAAAATCACTTTCGTTTGAAAGTGCCTTAAGCTACTTACAAGCATTCACCAGAAACTCACATGCGTTTCTCTGAAAGAGAAGCAGTCTGTTCCAAAACTTCAATTCACTGTGCGAAGTGAATGGCGTGTTGCTTCAGTTTCTAAATGCTGTCCTTTCAGAGAAAATCACTTTCCTTTGAAAGTGCCTTAAGCAACTTGCAAGCATTCAAAAGAAACTCACATGCGTTTTTCTGAAAGAGAAACAGTCTGTTCCAACACTTCAATTCACTGTGCGAAGGGAATGGAGTGTTGCTTCACTTTCTAAATGCTGTCCTTTCAGAGAAAATCACTTTCCTTTGAAAGTGCATTAAACTACTTTCAAGCATTCATAAAAAACTCACATGCGCTTCTCTGAAAGTGAAGTAGTCTATTCCAACACTTCAATTCACTGTGCGAAGTGAATGGAGTGTTGCTTCACTTTCTAAATGCTGTCCTTTCAGAGAAAATCACTTTCCTTTGAAAGTGCCTTAAGCTACTTACAAGCATTCACCAGAAACTCACATGCGTTTCTCTGAAAGAGAAGCAGTCTGTTCCAACACTTCAATTCACTGTGCGAAGTGAATGGAGTGTTGCTTCACTTTCTAAATGCTGTCCTTTCAGAGAAAATCACTTTCGTTTGAAAGTGACTTAAGCTACTTACAAGCATTCACCAGAAACTCACATGCGTTTCTCTTAAAGAGAAGCAGTCTGTTCCAAAACTTCAATTCACTGTGCGAAGTGAATGGCGTGTTGCTTCAGTTTCTAAATGCTGTCCTTTCAGAGAAAATCACTTTCCTTTGAAAGTGCCTTAAGCAACTTGCAAGCATTCAAAAGAAACTCACATGCGTTTTTCTGAAAGAGAAGCAGTCTGTTCCAACACTTCAATTCACTGTGCGAAGTGAATGGAGTGTTGCTTCACTTTCTAAATGCTGTCCTTTCAGAGAAAATCACTTTCCTTTGAACGTGCCTTAAGCTACTTACAAGCATTCACCAGAAACTCCCATGCGTTTCTCTGAAAGAGAAGCAGTCTGTTCCAATACTTCAATTCACTCTGCGAAGTGAATGGAGTGTTGCTTCACTTTCTAAATGCTGTCCTTTCAGAGAAAATCACTTTCCTTTGAAAGTGCCTTAAGCTACTTACAAGCATTCAACAGAAACTCACATGCATTTCTCTGAAAGAGAAGCAGTCTGTTCCAACACTTCAATTAACTGTGCGAAGTGAATGGAGTGTTGCTTCATTTTCTAAATGCTGTCCTTTCAGAGAAAATCACCTTCCTTTGAAAGTGCCTTAAGCTACTTACAAGCATTCACCAGAAACTCACATGCGTTTCTCTGAAAGAGAAACAGTCTGTTCCAACACTTCAATTCACTGTGCGAAGTGAATGGAGTGTTGCTTCACTTTCTAAATGCTGTCCTTTCAGAGAAAATCACTTTCCTTTGAAAGTGCCTTAAGCTACTTGCAAGTATCAGGAAGAAACTCACATGCGTTTCTCTGAAAGAGAAGCAGTCTGTTCCAACACTTCAATTCACTGTGCGAAGTGAATGGAGTGTTGCTTCACTTTCTAAATGCTGTCCTTTCAGAGAAAATCACTTTCCTTTGAAAGTGCCTTAAGCTATTTGCAAGCATTAGGAAGAAACTCACATGCGTTTCTCTGAAAGAGAAGCAGTCTGTTCCAACACTTCAATTCACTGTGCGAAGTGAATGGAGTGTTGCCTCACTTTCTAAATGCTGTCCTTTCAGAGAAAATCACTTTCCATTGAAAGTGCCTTAAACTACTTTCAAGCATTCACAAAAAACTCACATGCGTTTCTCTGAAAGAGAAGCAGTCTGTTCCAACACTTCAATTCACTGTGCGAAGTGAATGGAGTGTTGCTTCACTTTCTAAATGCTGTCCTTTCAGAGAAAATCCCTTTCCTTTGAATGTGCCTTAAGCTACTTACAAGCATTCAACAGAAACTCACATGCATTTCTCTGAAAGAGAAGCAGTCTGTTCCAACACTTCAATTCACTGTACAAAGTGAATGGAGTGTTGCTTCACTTTCTAAATGCTGTCCTTTCAGAGAAAATCACTTTCCTTTGAAAGTGCCTTAAGCAACTTGCAAGCATTCACAAGAAACACTAATGCGTTTCTATGAATGAGAAGCACTCTGTTCCAAAACTTCAATTCACTGCACGAAGGGAATGGAGTGTTGCTTCACTTTCTAAATGCTGTCCTTTCAGAGAAAATCACTTTCCTTTGAAAGTGCCTTAAGCTACTTACAAGCATTCACCAGAAACTCACATGCGTTTCTCTGAAAGAGAAGCAGTCTGTTCCAACACTTCAATTCATGGTGCGAAGTGAATGGAGTGTTGCTTCACTTTCTAAATGCTGTCCTTTCAGAGAAAATCACTTTCCTTTGAAAGTGCCTTAAGCTACTTACAAGCATTCACCAGAAACTCACATGCGTTTCTCTTAAAGAGAAGCAGTCTGTTCCAACACTTCAATTCACTGTGCGAAGTGAATGGAGTGTTGCTTCACTTTCTAAATGCTGTCCTTTAAGAGAAAATCACTTTCCTTTGAAAGTGCCTTAAGCTACTTGCAAGCATCAGGAAGAAACTCACATGCGTTTCTCTGAAAGAGAAGCAGTCTGTTCCAACACTTCAATTCACTGTGCGAAGTGAATGGAGTGTTGCTTCACTTTCTAAATGCTGTCCTTTCAGAGAAAATCACTTTCCTTTGAATGTGCCTTAAGCTACTTGCAAGCATTCACAAGAAACACTAATGCGTTTCTATGAAAGAGAAGCAGTCTGTTCCAACACTTCAATTTATTGTGCGAAGTGAATGGAGTGTTGCTTCACTTTCTAAATGCTGTCCTTTCAGAGAAAATCACTTTCCTTTGAAAGTGCATTAAACTACTTTCAAGCATTCATAAAAAACTCACATGCGTTTCTCTGAAAGAGAAGCAGTCTGTTCCAACACTTCAATTCACTGTGCGAAGTGAATGGAGTGTTGCCTCACTTTGTAAATGCTGTCCTTTCAGAGAAAATCACTTTCCATTGAAAGTGCCTTAAACTACTTTCAAGCATTCACAAAAAAGTCACATGCGTTTCTCTGAAAGAGAAGCAGTCTGTTCCAACACTTCAATTCACTGTGCGAAGTGAATGGAGTGTTGCTTCAGTTTCTAAATGCTGTCCTTTCAGAGAAAATCCCTTTCCTTTGAATGTGCCTTAAGCTACTTACAAGCATTCAACAGAAACTCACATGCATTTCTCTGAAAGAGAAGCAGTCTGTTCCAACACTTCAATTCACTGTACAAAGTGAATGGAGTGTTGCTTCACTTTCTAAATGCTGTCCTTTCAGAGAAAATCACTTTCCTTTGAAAGTGCCTTAAGCTACTTACAAGCATTCAACTTAAACTCACATGCATTTCTCTGAAAGAGAAGCAGTCTGTTCCAACACTTCAATTCACTGTGCGAAGTGAATGGAGTGTTGCTTCACTTTCTAAATGCTGTCCTTTCAGAGAAAATCACTTTCCTTTGAAAGTGCCTTAAGCTACTTACAAGCATTGACCAGAAATCACATGCGTTTCTCTGAAAGAGAAGCAGTCTGTTCCAATACTTCAATTCACTCTGCGAAGTGAATGGAGTGTTGCTTCACTTTCTAAATGCTGTCCTTTCAGAGAAAATCACTTTCTTTGGAAAGTGCCTTAAGCTACTTACAAGCATTCAACTTAAACTCACATGCATTTCTCTGAAAGAGAAGCAGTCTGTTCTAACACTTCAATTCACTGTGCGAAGTGAATGGAGTGTTGCTTCACTTTCTAAATGCTGTCCTTTCAGAGAAAATCACTTTCCTTTGAAAGTGCCTTAAGCTACTTACAAGCATTCACCAGAAACTCACATGCGTTTCTCTGATAGAGAAGCAGTCTGTTCCAACACTTCAATTCACTGTGCGAAGTGAATGGAGTGTTGCTTCACTTTCTAAATGCTGTCCTTTAAGAGAAAATCACTTTCCTTTGAAAGTGCATTAAGCTACTTGCAAGCATCAGGAAGAAACGCACATGCGTTTCTCTGAAAGAGAAGCAGTCTGTTCCAACACTTCAATTCACTGTGCGAAGTGAATGGAGTGTTGCTTCACTTTCTAAATGCTGTCCTTTCAGAGAAAATCACTTTCCTTTGAATGTGCCTTAAGCTACTTGCAAGCATTCACAAGAAACACTAATGCATTTCTATGAAAGAGAAGCAGTCTGTTCCAACACTTCAATTTATTGTGCGAAGGGAATGGAATGTTGCTTCACTTTCTAAATGCTGTCCTTTCAGAGAAAATCACTTTCCTTTGAAAGTGCATTAAACTACTTTCAAGCATTCATAAAAAACTCACATGCGTTTCTCTGAAAGAGAAGCAGTCTGTTCCAACACTTCAATTCACTGTGCGAAGTGAATGGAGTGTTGCCTCACTTTCTAAATGCTGTCCTTTCAGAGAAAATCACTTTCCATTGAAAGTGCCTTAAACTACTTTCAAGCATTCACAAAAAACTCACATGCGTTTCTCTGAAAGAGAAGCAGTCTGTTCCAACACTTCAATTCACTGTGCGAAGTGAATGGAGTGTTGCTTCAGTTTCTAAATGCTGTCCTTTCAGAGAAAATCCCTTTCCTTTGAATGTGCCTTAAGCTACTTACAAGCATTCAACAGAAACTCACATGCATTTCTCTGAAAGAGAAGCAGTCTGTTCCAACACTTCAATTCACTGTACAAAGTGAATGGAGTGTTGCTTCACTTTCTAAATGCTGTCCTTTCAGAGAAAATCACTTTCCTTTGAAAGTGCCTTAAACTACTTTCAAGCATTCACAAAAAACTCACATGCGTTTCTCTGAAAGACAAGCAGTGTGTTCCAACACTTCAATTCACTGTGCGAAGTGAATGGAGTGTTGCTTCAGTTTCTAAATGCTGTCCTTTCAGAGAAAATCACTTTCCTTTGAAAGTGCCTTAAGCGACTTGCAATAATTCACAAGAAACTCACATGCGCTTCTCTGAAAGTGAAGTAGTCTATTCCAACACTTCAATTCACTGTGCGAAGTGAATGGAGTGTTGCTTCACTTTCTAAATGCTGTCCTTTCAGAGAAAATCACTTTCCTTTGAAAGTGCCTTAAGCTACTTACAAGCATTCACCAGAAACTCACATGCGTTTCTCTGAAAGAGAAGCAGTCTGTTCCAACACTTCAATTCACTGTGCGAAGTGAATGGAGTGTTGCTTCACTTTCTAAATGCTGTCCTTTCAGAGAAAATCACTTTCGTTTGAAAGTGCCTTAAGCTACTTACAAGCATTCACCAGAAACACACATGCGTTTCTCTTAAAGAGAAGCAGTCTGTTCCAAAACTTCAATTCACTGTGCGAAGTGAATGGCGTGTTGCTTCAGTTTCTAAATGCTGTCCTTTCAGAGAAAATCACTTTCCTTTGAAAGTGCCTTAAGCAACTTGCAAGCATTCAAAAGAAACTCACATGCGTTTTTCTGAAAGAGAAACAGTCTGTTCCAACACTTCAATTCACTGTGCGAAGGGAATGGAGTGTTGCTTCACTTTCTAAATGCTGTCCTTTCAGAGAAAATCACTTTCCTTTGAAAGTGCATTAAACTACTTTCAAGCATTCATAAAAAACTCACATGCGCTTCTCTGAAAGTGAAGTAGTCTATTCCAACACTTCAATTCACTGTGCGAAGTGAATGGAGTGTTGCTTCACTTTCTAAATGCTGTCCTTTCAGAGAAAATCACTTTCCTTTGAAAGTGCCTTAAGCTACTTACAAGCATTCACCAGAAACTCACATGCGTTTCTCTTAAAGAGAAGCAGTCTGTTCCAACACTTCAATTCACTGTGCGAAGTGAATGGAGTGTTGCTTCACTTTCTAAATGCTGTCCTTTCAGAGAAAATCACTTTCGTTTGAAAGTGCCTTAAGCTACTTACAAGCATTCACCAGAAACTCACATGCGTTTCTCTTAAAGAGAAGCAGTCTGTTCCAAAACTTCAATTCACTGTGCGAAGTGAATGGCGTGTTGCTTCAGTTTCTAAATGCTGTCCTTTCAGAGAAAATCACTTTCTTTGAAAGTGCCTTAAGCAACTTGCAAGCATTCAAAAGAAACTCACATGCGTTTTTCTGAAAGAGAAGCAGTCTGTTCCAACACTTCAATTCACTGTGCGAAGTGAATGGAGTGTTGCTTCACTTCCTAAATGCTGTCCTTTCAGAGAAAATCACTTTCCTTTGAACGTGCCTTAAGCTACTTACAAGCATTCACCAGAAACTCACATGCGTTTCACTGAAAGAGAAGCAGTCTGTTCCAATACTTCAATTCACTCTGCGAAGTGAATGGAGTGTTGCTTCACTTTCTAAATGCTGTCTTTTCAGAGAAAATCACTTTCCTTTGAAAGTGCCTTAAGCAACTTGCAAGCATTCACAAGAAACACTAATGCGTTTCTATGAATGAGAAGCACTCTGTTCCAAAACTTCAATTCACTGCACGAAGGGAATGGAGTGTTGCTTCACTTTCTAAATGCTGTCCTTTCAGAGAAAATCACTTTCCTTTGAAAGTGCCTTAAGCTACTTACAAGCATTCACCAGAAACTCACATGCGTTTCTCTGAAAGAGAAGCAGTCTGTTCCAACACTTCAATTCACGGTGCGAAGTGAATGGAGTGTTGCTTCACTTTCTAAATGCTGTCCTTTAAGAGAAAATCACTTTCCTTTGAAAGTGCCTTAAACTACTTGCAAGCATCAGGAAGAAACTCACATGCGTTTCTCTGAAAGAGAAGCAGTCTGTTCCAACACTTCAATTCACTGTGCGAAGTGAATGGAGTGTTGCTTCACTTTCTAAATGCTGTCCTTTCAGAGAAAATCACTTTCCTTTGAATGTGCCTTAAGCTACTTGCAAGCATTCACAAGAAACACTAATGCGTTTCTATGAAAGAGAAGCAGTCTGTTCCAACACTTCAATTTATTGTGCGAAGGGAATGGAGTGTTGCTTCACTTTCTAAATGCTGTCCTTTCAGAGAAAATCACTTTCCTTTGAAAGTGCATTAAACTACTTTCAAGCATTCATAAAAAACTCACATGCGTTTCTCTGAAAGAGAAGCAGTCTGTTCCAACACTTCAATTCACTGTGCGAAGTGAATGGAGTGTTGCCTCACTTTCTAAATGCTGTCCTTTCAGAGAAAATCACTTTCCATTGAAAGTGCCTTAAACTACTTTCAAGCATTCACAAAAAACTCACATGCGTTTCTCTGAAAGAGAAGCAGTCTGTTCCAACACTTCAATTCACTGTGCGAAGTGAATGGAGTGTTGCTTCAGTTTCTAAATGCTGTCCTTTCAGAGAAAATCCCTTTCCTTTGAATGTGCCTTAAGCTACTTACAAGCATTCAACAGAAACTCACATGCATTTCTCTGAAAGAGAAGCAGTCTGTTCCAACACTTCAATTCACTGTACAAAGTGAATGGAGTGTTGCTTCACTTTCTAAATGCTGTCCTTTCAGAGAAAATCACTTTCCTTTGAAAGTGCCTTAAGCTACTTACAAGCATTCACCAGAAACTCACATGCGTTTCTCTGAAAGAGAAGCAGTCTGTTCCAACACTTCAATTCACTGTGCGAAGTGAATGGCGTGTTGCTTCAGTTTCTAAATGCTGTCCTTTCAGAGAAAATCACTTTCCTTTGAAAGTGCCTTAAGCAACTTGCAAGCATTCAAAAGAAACTCACATGCGTTTCTCTGAAAGAGAAGCAGTCTGTTCCAACACTTCAATTCACTGTGCGAAGTGAATGGAGTGTTGCTTCACTTTCTAAATGCTGTCCTTTCAGAGAAAATCACTTTCCTTTGAACGTGCCTTAAGCTACTTACAAGCATTCACCAGAAACTCACATGCGTTTCTCTGAAAGAGAAGCAGTCTGTTCCAATACTTCAATTCACTCTGCGAAGTGAATGGAGTGTTGCTTCACTTTCTAAATGCTGTCCTTTCAGAGAAAATCACTTTCCTTTGAAAGTGCCTTAAGCTACTTACAAGCATTCAACAGAAACTCACATGCATTTCTCTGAAAGAGAAGCAGTCTGTTCCAACACTTCAATTAACTGTGCGAAGTGAATGGAGTGTTGCTTCACTTTCTAAATGCTGTCCTTTCAGAGAAAATCACTTTCCTTTGAAAGTGCCTTAAGCTACTTACAAGCATTCACCAGAAACTCACATGCGTTTCTCTGAAAGAGAAGCAGTCTGTTCCAACACTTCAATTCACTGTGCGAAGTGAATGGAGTGTTGCATCACTTTCTAAATTCTGTCCTTTCAGAGAAAATCACTTTCCTTTGAAAGTGCCTTATGCTACTTACAAGCATTCACCAGAAACTCACATGCGTTTCTCTGAAAGAGAAGCAGTCTGTTCCAATACTTCAATTCACTCTGCGAAGTGAATGGAGTGTTGCTTCACTTTCTAAATGCTGTCCTTTCAGAGAAAATCACTTTCTTTGGAAAGTGCCTTAAGCTACTTACAAGCATACAACTTAAACTCACATGCATTTCTCTGAAAGAGAAGCAGTCTGTTCTAACACTTCAATTCACTGTGCGAAGTGAATGGAGTGTTGCTTCACTTTCTAAATGCTGTCCTTTCAGAGAAAATCACTTTCCTTTGAAAGTGCCTTAAGCTACTTACAAGCATTCACCAGAAACTCACATGCGTTTCTCTGATAGAGAAGCAGTCTGTTCCAACACTTCAATTCACTGTGCGAAGTGAATGGAGTGTTGCTTCACTTTCTAAATGCTGTCCTTTCAGAGAAAATCACTTTCCTTTGAAAGTGCCTTAAGCTACCTGCAAGCATCAGGAAGAAACTCACATGCGTTTCTCTGACAGAGAAGCAGTCTGTTCCAACACTTCAATTCACTGTGCGAAGTGAATGGAGTGTTGCTTCACTTTCTAAATGCTGTCCTTTCAGAGAAAATCACTTTCCTTTGAATGTGCCTTAAGCTACTTGCAAGCATTCACAAGAAACACTAATGCATTTCTATGAAAGAGAAGCAGTTTGTTGAACACTTCAATTTATTGTGCGAAGGGAATGGAGTGTTGCTACACTTTCTAAATGCTGTCCTTTCAGAGAAAATCACTTTCCTTTGAAAGTGCATTAAACTACTTTCAAGCATTCATAAAAAACTCACATGCGTTTCTCTGAAAGAGAAGCAGTCTGTTCCAACACTTCAATTCACTGCGCGAAGTGAATGGAGTGTTGCTTCACTTTCGAAATGCTGTCCTTTCAGAGAAAATCACTTTCCTTTGAAAGTGCCTTAAGCTACTTACAAGCATTCACCAGAAACTCACATGCGTTTCTCTTAAAGAGAAGCAGTCTGTTCCAACACTTCAATTCACTGTGCGAAGTGAATGGAGTGTTGCTTCACTTTCTAAATGCTGTCCTTTAAGAGAAAATCGAGAAAATCACTTTCCTTTGAAAGTGCCTTAAGCTACTTGCAAGCATCAGGAAGAAACTCACATGCGTTTCTCTGAAAGAGAAGCAGTCTGTTCCAACACTTCAATTCACTGTGCGAAGTGAATGGAGTGTTGCTTCACTTTCTAAATGCTGTCCTTTCAGAGAAAATCACTTTCCTTTGAATGTGCCTTAAGCTACTTGCAAGCATTCACAAGAAACACTAATGCGTTTCTATGAAAGAGAAGCAGTCTGTTCCAACACTTCAATTTATTGTGCGAAGGGAATGGAGTGTTGCTTCACTTTCTAAATGCTGTCCTTTCAGAGAAAATCACTTTCCTTTGAAAGTGCATTAAACTACTTTCAAGCATTCATAAAAAACTCACATGCGTTTCTCTGAAAGAGAAGCAGTCTGTTCCAACACTTCAATTCACTGTGCGAAGTGAATGGAGTGTTGCCTCACTTTGTAAATGCTGTCCTTTCAGAGAAAATCACTTTCCATTGAAAGTGCCTTAAACTACTTTCAAGCATTCACAAAAAACTCACATGCGTTTCTCTGAAAGAGAAGCAGTCTGTTCCAACACTTCAATTCACTGTGCGAAGTGAATGGAGTGTTGCTTCAGTTTCTAAATGCTGTCCTTTCAGAGAAAATCCCTTTCCTTTGAATGTGCCTTAAGCTACTTACAAGCATTCAACAGAAACTCACATGCATTTCTCTGAAAGAGAAGCAGTCTGTTCCAACACTTCAATTCACTGTACAAAGTGAATGGAGTGTTGCTTCACTTTCTAAATGCTGTCCTTTCAGAGAAAATCACTTTCCTTTGAAAGTGCCTTAAGCTACTTACAAGCATTCAACTTAAACTCACATGCATTTCTCTGAAAGAGAAGCAGTCTGTTCCAACACTTCAATTCACTGTGCGAAGTGAATGGAGTGTTGCTTCACTTTCTAAATGCTGTCCTTTCAGAGAAAATCACTTTCCTTTGAAAGTGCCTTAAGCTACTTACAAGCATTCACCAGAAATCACATGCGTTTCTCTGAAAGAGAAGCAGTCTCTTCCAATACTTCAATTCACTCTGCGAAGTGAATGGAGTGTTGCTTCACTTTCTAAATGCTGTCCTTTCAGAGAAAATCACTTTCTATGGAAAGTGCCTTAAGCTACTTACAAGCATTCAACTTAAACTCACATGCATTTCTCTGAAAGAGAAGCAGTCTGTTCTAACACTTCAATTCACTGTGCGAAGTGAATGGAGTGTTGCTTCACTTTCTAAATGCTGTCCTTTCAGAGAAAATCACTTTCCTTTGAAAGTGCCTTAAGCTACTTACAAGCATTCACCAGAAACTCACATGCGTTTCTCTGATAGAGAAGCAGTCTGTTCCAACACTTCAATTCACTGTGCGAAGTGAATGGAGTGTTGCTTCACTTTCTAAATGCTGTCCTTTAAGAGAAAATCACTTTCCTTTGAAAGTGCCTTAAGCTACTTGCAAGCATCAGGAAGAAACGCACATGCGTTTCTCTGAAAGAGAAGCAGTCTGTTCCAACACTTCAATTCACTGTGCGAAGTGAATGGAGTGTTGCTTCACTTTCTAAATGCTGTCCTTTCAGAGAAAATCACTTTCCTTTGAGTGTGCCTTAAGCTACTTGCAAGCATTCACAAGAAACACTAATGCATTTCTATGAAAGAGAAGCAGTCTGTTCCAACACTTCAATTTATTGTGCGAAGGGAATGGAATGTTGCTTCACTTTCTAAATGCTGTCCTTTCAGAGAAAATCACTTTCCTTTGAAAGTGCATTAAACTACTTTCAAGCATACATAAAAAACTCACATGCGTTTCTCTGAAAGAGAAGCAGTCTGTTCCAACACTTCAATTCACTGTGCGAAGTGAATGGAGTGTTGCCTCATTTTCTAAATGCTGTCCTTTCAGAGAAAATCACTTTCCATTGAAAGTGCCTTAAACTACTTTCAAGCATTCACAAAAAACTCACATGCGTTTCTCTGATAGAGAAGCAGTCTGTTCCAACACTTCAATTCACTGTGCGAAGTGAATGGAGTGTTGCTTCAGTTTCTAAATGCTGTCCTTTCAGAGAAAATCCCTTTCCTTTGAATGTGACTTAAGCTACTTACAAGCATTCAACAGAAACTCACATGCATTTCTCTGAAAGAGAAGCAGTCTGTTCCAACACTTCAATTCACTGTACAAAGTGAATGGAGTGTTGCTTCACTTTCTAAATGCTGTCCTTTCAGAGAAAATCACTTTCCTTTGAAAGTGCCTTAAACTACTTTCAAGCATTCACAAAAAACTCACATGCGTTTCTCTGAAAGACAAGCAGTGTGTTCCAACACTTCAATTCACTGTGCGAAGTGAATGGAGTGTTGCTTCAGTTTCTAAATGCTGTCCTTTCAGAGAAAATCACTTTCCTTTGAAAGTGCCTTAAGCGACTTGCAATAATTCACAAGAAACTCACATGCGCTTCTCTGAAAGTGAAGTAGTCTATTCCAACACTTCAATTCACTGTGCGAAGTGAATGGAGTGTTGCTTCACTTTCTAAATGCTGTCCTTTCAGAGAAAATCACTTTCCTTTGAAAGTGCCTTAAGCTACTTACAAGCATTCACCAGGAACTCACATGCGTTTCTCTGAAAGAGAAGCAGTCTGTTCCAACACTTCAATTCACTGTGCGAAGTGAATGGAGTGTTGCTTCAGTTTCTAAATGCTGTCCTTTCAGAGAAAATCACTTTCGTTTGAAAGTGCCTTAAGCTACTTACAAGCATTCACCAGGAACTCACATGCGTTTCTCTTAAAGAGAAGCAGTCTGTTCCAAAACTTCAATTCACTGTGCGAAGTGAATGGCGTGTTGCTTCAGTTTCTAAATGCTGTCCTTTCAGAGAAAATCACTTTCGTTTGAAAGTGCCTTAAGCTACTTACAAGCATTCACCAGAAACTCACATGCGTTTCTCTGAAAGAGAAGCAGTCTGTTCCAATACTTCAATTCACTCTGCGAAGTGAATGGAGTGTTGCTTCACTTTCTAAATGCTGTCCTTTCAGAGAAAATCACTTTCCTTTGAAAGTGCCTTAAGCTACTTACAAGCATTCAACAGAAACTCACATGCATTTCTCTGAAAGAGAAGCAGTCTGTTCCAACACTTCAATTAACTGTGCGAAGTGAATGGAGTGTTGCTTCACTTTCTAAATGCTATCCTTTCAGAGAAAATCACTTTCCTTTGAAAGTGCCTTAAGTTACTTACAAGCATTCACCAGAAACTCACATGCGTTTCTCTGAAATAGAAGCAGTCTGTTCCAACACTTCAATTCACTGTGCAAAGTGAATGGAGTGTTGCTTCACTTTCTAAATGCTGTCCTTTCAGAGAAAATCACTTTCCTTTGAAAGTGCCTTAAGCTACTTACAAGCATTCACCAGAAACTCACATGCGTTTCTCTGAAAGAGAAGCAGTCTGTTCCAATACTTCAATTCACTCTGCGAAGTGAATGGAGTGTTGCTTCACTTTCTAAATGCTGTCCTTTCAGAGAAAATCACTTTCTTTGGAATGTGCCTTAAGCTACTTACAAGCATTCAACTTAAACTCACATGCATTTCTCTGAAAGAGAAGCAGTCTGTTCTAACACTTCAATTCACTGTGCGAAGTGAATGGAGTGTTGCTTCACTTTCTAAATGCTGTCCTTTCAGAGAAAATCACTTTCCTTTGAAAGTGCCTTAAGCTACTTACAAGCATTCACCAGAAACTCACATGCGTTTCTCTGATAGAGAAGCAGTCTGTTCCAACACTTCAATTCACTGTGCGAAGTGAATGGAGTGTTGCTTCACTTTCTAAATGCTGTCCTTTCAGAGAAAATCACTTTCCTTTGAAAGTGCCTTAAGCTACTTGCAAGCATCAGGAAGAAACTCACATGCGTTTCTCTGAAAGAGAAGCAGTCTGTTCCAACACTTCAATTCACTGTGCGAAGTGAATGGAGTGTTGCTTCACTTTCTAAATGCTGTCCTTTCAGAGAAAATCACTTTCCTTTGAATGTGCCTTAAGCTACTTGCAAGCATTCACAAGAAACACTAATGCGTTTCTATGAAAGAGAAGCAGTCTGTTCCAACACTTCAATTTATTGTGCGAAGGGAATTGGGTATTGCTTCACTTTCTAAATGCTGTCCTTTCAGAGAAAATCACTTTCCTTTGAAAGTGCATTAAACTACTTTCAAGCATTCATAAAAAACTCACATGCGTTTCTCTGAAAGAGATGCAG
This sequence comes from Myodes glareolus, assembly GCF_982192425.1. Classification (NCBI taxonomy): domain Eukaryota; kingdom Metazoa; phylum Chordata; class Mammalia; order Rodentia; family Cricetidae; genus Myodes; species Myodes glareolus. Next base: position 627,094 of record NW_028263210.1, on the reverse strand, counting down.
TCTGTTCCAACACTTCAATTCACTGTGCGAAGTGAATGGAGTGTTGCCTCACTTTCTAAATGCTGTCCTTTCAGAGAAAATCACTTTCCATTGAAAGTGCCTTAAACTACTTTCAAGCATTCACAAAAAACTCACATGCGTTTCTCTGAAAGAGAAGGAGTCTGTTCCAACACTTCAATTCACTGTGCGAAGTGAATGGAGTGTTGCTTCACTTTCTAAATGCTGTCCTTCCAGAGAAAATCCCTTTCCTTTGAATGTGCCTTAAGCTACTTACAAGCATTCAACAGAAACTCACATGCATTTCTCTGAAAGAGAAGCAGTCTGTTCCAACACTTCAATTCACTGTGCGAAGTGAATGGAGTGTTGCTTCACTTTCTAAATGCTGTCCTTTCAGAGAAAATCACTTTCCTTTGAAAGTGCCTTAAGCTACTTACAAGCATTCACCAGAAACTCACATGCGTTTCTCTGAAAGAGAAGCAGTCTGTTCCAATACTTCAATTCACTGTGCGAAGTGAATGGAGTGTTGCTTCACTTTCTAAATGCTGTCCTTTCAGAGAAAATCACTTTCCTTTGAAAGTGCCTTAAGCTACTTACAAGCATTCACCAGAAACTCACATGCGTTTCTCTGATAGAGAAGCAGTCTGTTCCAACACTTCAATTCACTGTGCGAAGTGAATGGAGTGTTGCTTCACTTTCTAAATGCTGTCCTTTAAGAGAAAATCACTTTCCTTTGAAAGTGCCTTAAGCTACTTGCAAGCATCAGGAAGAAACGCACATGCGTTTCTCTGAAAGAGAAGCAGTCTGTTCCAACACTTCAATTCACTGTGCGAAGTGAATGGAGTGTTGCTTCACTTTCTAAATGCTGTCCTTTCAGAGAAAATCACTTTCCTTTGAGTGTGCCTTAAGCTACTTGCAAGCATTCACAAGAAACACTAATGCATTTCTATGAAAGAGAAGCAGTCTGTTCCAACACTTCAATTTATTGTGCGAAGGGAATGGAATGTTGCTTCACTTTCTAAATGCTGTCCTTTCAGAGAAAATCACTTTCCTTTGAAAGTGCATTAAACTACTTTCAAGCATACATAAAAAACTCACATGCGTTTCTCTGAAAGAGAAGCAGTCTGTTCCAACACTTCAATTCACTGTGCGAAGTGAATGGAGTGTTGCCTCATTTTCTAAATGCTGTCCTTTCAGAGAAAATCACTTTCCATTGAAAGTGCCTTAAACTACTTTCAAGCATTCACAAAAAACTCACATGCGTTTCTCTGATAGAGAAGCAGTCTGTTCCAACACTTCAATTCACTGTGCGAAGTGAATGGAGTGTTGCTTCAGTTTCTAAATGCTGTCCTTTCAGAGAAAATCCCTTTCCTTTGAATGTGACTTAAGCTACTTACAAGCATTCAACAGAAACTCACATGCATTTCTCTGAAAGAGAAGCAGTCTGTTCCAACACTTCAATTCACTGTACAAAGTGAATGGAGTGTTGCTTCACTTTCTAAATGCTGTCCTTTCAGAGAAAATCACTTTCCTTTGAAAGTGCCTTAAACTACTTTCAAGCATTCACAAAAAACTCACATGCGTTTCTCTGAAAGACAAGCAGTGTGTTCCAACACTTCAATTCACTGTGCGAAGTGAATGGAGTGTTGCTTCAGTTTCTAAATGCTGTCCTTTCAGAGAAAATCACTTTCCTTTGAAAGTGCCTTAAGCGACTTGCAATAATTCACAAGAAACTCACATGCGCTTCTCTGAAAGTGAAGTAGTCTATTCCAACACTTCAATTCACTGTGCGAAGTGAATGGAGTGTTGCTTCACTTTCTAAATGCTGTCCTTTCAGAGAAAATCACTTTCCTTTGAAAGTGCCTTAAGCTACTTACAAGCATTCACCAGGAACTCACATGCGTTTCTCTGAAAGAGAAGCAGTCTGTTCCAACACTTCAATTCACTGTGCGAAGTGAATGGAGTGTTGCTTCAGTTTCTAAATGCTGTCCTTTCAGAGAAAATCACTTTCGTTTGAAAGTGCCTTAAGCTACTTACAAGCATTCACCAGGAACTCACATGCGTTTCTCTTAAAGAGAAGCAGTCTGTTCCAAAACTTCAATTCACTGTGCGAAGTGAATGGCGTGTTGCTTCAGTTTCTAAATGCTGTCCTTTCAGAGAAAATCACTTTCGTTTGAAAGTGCCTTAAGCTACTTACAAGCATTCACCAGAAACTCACATGCGTTTCTCTGAAAGAGAAGCAGTCTGTTCCAATACTTCAATTCACTCTGCGAAGTGAATGGAGTGTTGCTTCACTTTCTAAATGCTGTCCTTTCAGAGAAAATCACTTTCCTTTGAAAGTGCCTTAAGCTACTTACAAGCATTCAACAGAAACTCACATGCATTTCTCTGAAAGAGAAGCAGTCTGTTCCAACACTTCAATTAACTGTGCGAAGTGAATGGAGTGTTGCTTCACTTTCTAAATGCTATCCTTTCAGAGAAAATCACTTTCCTTTGAAAGTGCCTTAAGTTACTTACAAGCATTCACCAGAAACTCACATGCGTTTCTCTGAAATAGAAGCAGTCTGTTCCAACACTTCAATTCACTGTGCAAAGTGAATGGAGTGTTGCTTCACTTTCTAAATGCTGTCCTTTCAGAGAAAATCACTTTCCTTTGAAAGTGCCTTAAGCTACTTACAAGCATTCACCAGAAACTCACATGCGTTTCTCTGAAAGAGAAGCAGTCTGTTCCAATACTTCAATTCACTCTGCGAAGTGAATGGAGTGTTGCTTCACTTTCTAAATGCTGTCCTTTCAGAGAAAATCACTTTCTTTGGAATGTGCCTTAAGCTACTTACAAGCATTCAACTTAAACTCACATGCATTTCTCTGAAAGAGAAGCAGTCTGTTCTAACACTTCAATTCACTGTGCGAAGTGAATGGAGTGTTGCTTCACTTTCTAAATGCTGTCCTTTCAGAGAAAATCACTTTCCTTTGAAAGTGCCTTAAGCTACTTACAAGCATTCACCAGAAACTCACATGCGTTTCTCTGATAGAGAAGCAGTCTGTTCCAACACTTCAATTCACTGTGCGAAGTGAATGGAGTGTTGCTTCACTTTCTAAATGCTGTCCTTTCAGAGAAAATCACTTTCCTTTGAAAGTGCCTTAAGCTACTTGCAAGCATCAGGAAGAAACTCACATGCGTTTCTCTGAAAGAGAAGCAGTCTGTTCCAACACTTCAATTCACTGTGCGAAGTGAATGGAGTGTTGCTTCACTTTCTAAATGCTGTCCTTTCAGAGAAAATCACTTTCCTTTGAATGTGCCTTAAGCTACTTGCAAGCATTCACAAGAAACACTAATGCGTTTCTATGAAAGAGAAGCAGTCTGTTCCAACACTTCAATTTATTGTGCGAAGGGAATTGGGTATTGCTTCACTTTCTAAATGCTGTCCTTTCAGAGAAAATCACTTTCCTTTGAAAGTGCATTAAACTACTTTCAAGCATTCATAAAAAACTCACATGCGTTTCTCTGAAAGAGATGCAGTCTGTTCCAACACTTCAATTCACTGTGCGAAGTGAATGGAGTGTTGCCTCACTTTCTAAATGCTGTCCTTTCAGAGAAAATCACTTTCCATTGAAAGTGCCTTAAACTACTTTCAAGCATTCACAAAAAACTCACATGCGTTTCTCTGAAAGAGAAGGAGTCTGTTCCAACACTTCAATTCACTGTGCGAAGTGAATGGAGTGTTGCTTCACTTTCTAAATGCTGTCCTTCCAGAGAAAATCCCTTTCCTTTGAATGTGCCTTAAGCTACTTACAAGCATTCAACAGAAACTCACATGCATTTCTCTGAAAGAGAAGCAGTCTGTTCCAACACTTCAATTCACTGTGCGAAGTGAATGGAGTGTTGCTTCACTTTCTAAATGCTGTCCTTTCAGAGAAAATCACTTTCCTTTGAAAGTGCCTTAAGCTACTTACAAGCATTCACCAGAAACTCACATGCGTTTCTCTGAAAGAGAAGCAGTCTGTTCCAATACTTCAATTCACTGTGCGAAGTGAATGGAGTGTTGCTTCACTTTCTAAATGCTGTCCTTTCAGAGAAAATCACTTTCCTTTGAAAGTGCCTTAAGCTACTTACAAGCATTCACCAGAAACTCACATGCGTTTCTCTTAAAGAGAAGCAGTCTGTTCCAACACTTCAATTCACTGTGCGAAGTGAATGGCGTGTTGCTACACTTTCTAAATGCTGTCCTTTCAGAGAAAATCACTTTCCTTTGAAAGTGCCTTAAGCAACTTGCAAGCATTCAAAAGAAACTCACATGCGTTTCTCTGAAAGAGAAGCAGTCTGTTCCAACACTTCAATTCACTGTGCGAAATGAATGGAGTGTTGCTTCACTTTCTAAATGCTGTCCTTTCAGAGAAAATCACTTTCCTTTGAACGTGCCTTAAGCTACTTACAAGCATTCACCAGAAACTCACATGCGTTTCTCTGAAAGAGAAGCAGTCTGTTCCAATACTTCAATTCACTCTGCGAAGTGAATGGAGTGTTGCTTCACTTTCTAAATGCTGTCCTTTCAGAGAAAATCACTTTCTTTGGAAAGTGCCTTAAGCTACTTACAAGCATTCAACAGAAACTCACATGCATTTCTCTGAAAGAGAAGCAGTCTGTTCCAACACTTCAATTAACTGTGCGAAGTGAATGGAGTGTTGCTTCACTTTCTAAATGCTGTCCTTTCAGAGAAAATCACTTTCCTTTGAAAGTGCCTTAAGCTACTTACAAGCATTCACCAGAAACTCACATGCGTTTCTCTGAAAGAGAAGCAGTCTGTTCCAACACTTCAATTCACTGTGCGAAGTTAATGGAGTGTTGCTTCACTTTCTAAATGCTGTCCTTTCAGAGAAAATCACTTTCCTTTGAAAGTGCCTTAAGCTACTTACAAGCATTCACCAGAAACTCACATGCGTTTCTCTGAAAGAGAAGCAGTCTGTTCCAATACTTCAATTCACTCTGCGAAGTGAATGGAGTGTTGCTTCACTTTCTAAATGCTGTCCTTTCAGAGAAAATCACTTTCTTTGGAAAGTGCCTTAAGCTACTTACAAGCATTCAACTTAAACTCACATGCATTTCTCTGAAAGAGAAGCAGTCTGTTCTAACACTTCAATTCACTGTGCGAAGTGAATGGAGTGTTGCTTCACTTTCTAAATGCTGTCCTTTCAGAGAAAATCACTTTCCTTTGAAAGTGCCTTAAGCTACTTACAAGCATTCACCAGAAACTCACATGCGTTTCTCTGATAGAGAAGCAGTCTGTTCCAACACTTCAATTCACTGTGCGAAGTGAATGGAGTGTTGCTTCACTTTCTAAATGCTGTCCTTTCAGAGAAAATCACTTTCCTTTGAAAGTGCCTTAAGCTACTTGCAAGCATCAGGAAGAAACTCACATGCGTTTCTCTGAAAGAGAAGCAGTCTGTTCCAACACTTCAATTCACTGTGCGAAGTGAATGGAGTGTTGCTTCACTTTCTAAATGCTGTCCTTTCAGAGAAAATCACTTTCCTTTGAATGTGCCTTAAGCTACTTGCAAGCATTCACAAGAAACACTAATGCGTTTCTATGAAAGAGAAGCAGTCTGTTCCAACACTTCAATTTATTGTGCGAAGGGAATGGAGTGTTGCTTCACTTTCTAAATGCTGTCCTTTCAGAGAAAATCACTTTCCTTTGAAAGTGCATTAAACTACTTTCAAGCATTCATAAAAAACTCACATGCGTTTCTCTGAAAGAGAAGCAGTCTGTTCCAACACTTCAATTCACTGTGCGAAGTGAATGGAGTGTTGCCTCACTTTCTAAATGCTGTCCTTTCAGAGAAAATCACTTTCCATTGAAAGTGCCTTAAACTACTTTCAAGCATTCACAAAAAACTCACATGCGTTTCTCTGAAAGAGAAGGAGTCTGTTCCAACACTTCAATTCACTGTGCGAAGTGAATGGAGTGTTGCTTCACTTTCTAAATGCTGTCCTTTCAGAGAAAATCACTTTCCTTTGAAAGTGCCTTAAGCAACTTACAAGCATTCAACAGAAACTCACATGCATTTCTCTGAAAGGGAAGCAGTCTGTTCCAACACTTCAATTCACTGTACAAAGTGAATGGAGTGTTGCTTCACTTTCTAAATGCTGTCCTTTCAGAGAAAATCACTTTCCTTTGAAAGTGCCTTAAACTACTTTCAAGCATTCACAAAAAACTCACATGCGTTTCTCTGAAAGACAAGCAGTGTGTTCCAACACTTCAATTCACTGTGCGAAGTGAATGGAGTGTTGCTTCACTTTCTAAATGCTGTCCTTTCAGAGAAAATCACTTTCCTTTGAAAGTGCCTTAAGCGACTTGCAATAATTCACAAGAAACTCACATGCATTTCTCTGAAAGAGAAGCAGTCTGTTCCAACACTTCAATTCACTGTGCGAAGTGAATTTAGTGTTGCTTCACTTTCTAAATGCTGTCCTTTCAGAGAAAATCACTTTCCTTTGAATGTGCCTTAAGCTACTTGCAAGCATTCACAAGAAACACTAATGCGTTTCTATGAAAGAGAAGCAGTCTGTTCCAACACTTCAATTTATTGTGCGAAGGGAATTGGGTGTTGCTTCACTTTCTAAATGCTGTCCTTTCAGAGAAAATCACTTTCCTTTGAAAGTGCATTAAACTACTTTCAAGCATTCATAAAAAACTCACATGCGTTTCTCTGAAAGAGAAGCAGTCTGTTCCAACACTTCAATTCACTGTGCGAAGTGAATGGAGTGTTGCCTCACTTTCTAAATGCTGTCCTTTCAGAGAAAATCACTTTCCATTGAAAGTGCCTTAAACTACTTTCAAGCATTCACAAAAAACTCACATGCGTTTCTCTGAAAGAGAAGGAGTCTGTTCCAACACTTCAATTCACTGTGCGAAGTGAATGGAGTGTTGCTTCACTTTCTAAATGCTGTCCTTCCAGAGAAAATCCCTTTCCTTTGAATGTGCCTTAAGCTACTTACAAGCATTCAACAGAAACTCACATGCATTTCTCTGAAAGAGAAGCAGTCTGTTCCAACACTTCAATTCACTGTGCGAAGTTAATGGAGTGTTGCTTCACTTTCTAAATGCTGTCCTTTCAGAGAAAATCACTTTCCTTTGAAAGTGCCTTAAGCTACTAACAAGCATTCACCAGAAACTCACATGCGTTTCTCTGAAAGAGAAGCAGTCTGTTCCAATACTTCAATTCACTGTGCGAAGTGAATGGAGTGTTGCTTCACTTTCTAAATGCTGTCCTTTCAGAGAAAATCACTTTCTTTGGAAAGTGCCTTAAGCTACTTACAAGCATTCAACTTAAACTCACATGCATTTCTCTGAAAGAGAAGCAGTCTGTTCTAACACTTCAATTCACTGTGCGAAGTGAATGGAGTGTTGCTTCACTTTCTAAATGCTGTCCTTTCAGAGAAAATCACTTTCCTTTGAAAGTGCCTTAAGCTACTTACAAGCATTCACCAGAAACTCACATGCGTTTCTCTGATAGAGAAGCAGTCTGTTCCAACACTTCAATTCACTGTGCGAAGTGAATGGAGTGTTGCTTCACTTTCTAAATGCTGTCCTTTCAGAGAAAATCACTTTCCTTTGAAAGTGCCTTAAGCTACTTGCAAGCATCAGGAAGAAACTCACATGCGTTTCTCTGAAAGAGAAGCAGTCTGTTCCAACACTTCAATTCACTGTGCGAAGTGAATGGAGTGTTGCTTCACTTTCTAAATGCTGTCCTTTCAGAGAAAATCACTTTCCTTTGAATGTGCCTTAAGCTACTTGCAAGCATTCACAAGAAACACTAATGCGTTTCTATGAAAGAGAAGCAGTCTGTTCCAACACTTCAATTTATTGTGCGAAGGGAATGGAGTGTTGCTTCACTTTCTAAATGCTGTCCTTTCAGAGAAAATCACTTTCCTTTGAAAGTGCATTAAACTACTTTCAAGCATTCATAAAAAAATCACATGCGTTTCTCTGAAAGAGAAGCAGTCTGTTCCAACACTTCAATTCACTGTGCGAAGTGAATGGAGTGTTGCCTCACTTTCTAAATGCTGTCCTTTCAGAGAAAATCACTTTCCATTGAAAGTGCCTTAAACTACTTTCAAGCATTCACAAAAAACTCACATGCGTTTCTCTGAAAGAGAAGGAGTCTGTTCCAACACTTCAATTCACTGTGCGAAGTGAATGGAGTGTTGCTTCACTTTCTAAATGCTGTCCTTTCAGAGAAAATCACTTTCCTTTGAAAGTGCCTTAAGCAACTTACAAGCATTCAACAGAAACTCACATGCATTTCTCTGAAAGGGAAGCAGTCTGTTCCAACACTTCAATTCACTGTACAAAGTGAATGGAGTGTTGCTTCACTTTCTAAATGCTGTCCTTTCAGAGAAAATCACTTTCCTTTGAAAGTGCCTTAAACTACTTTCAAGCATTCACAAAAAACTCACATGCGTTTCTCTGAAAGACAAGCAGTGTGTTCCAACACTTCAATTCACTGTGCGAAGTGAATGGAGTGTTACTTCACTTTCTAAATGCTGTCCTTTCAGAGAAAATCACTTTCCTTTGAAAGTGCCTTAAGCTACTTGCAATAATTCACAAGAAACTCACATGCATTTCTCTGAAAGAGAAGCAGTCTGTTCCAACACTTCAATTCACTGTGCGAAGTGAATTTAGTGTTGCTTCACTTTCTAAATGCTGTCCTTTCAGAGAAAATCACTTTCCTTTGAATGTGCCTTAAGCTACTTGCAAGCATTCACAAGAAACACTAATGCGTTTCTATGAAAGAGAAGCAGTCTGTTCCAACACTTCAATTTATTGTGCGAAGGGAATTGGGTGTTGCTTCACTTTCTAAATGCTGTCCTTTCAGAGAAAATCACTTTCCTTTGAAAGTGCATTAAACTACTTTCAAGCATTCATAAAAAACTCACATGCGTTTCTCTGAAAGAGAAGCAGTCTGTTCCAACACTTCAATTCACTGTGCGAAGTGAATGGAGTGTTGCCTCACTTTCTAAATGCTGTCCTTTCAGAGAAAATCACTTTCCATTGAAAGTGCCTTAAACTACTTTCAAGCATTCACAAAAAACTCACATGCGTTTCTCTGAAAGAGAAGGAGTCTGTTCCAACACTTCAATTCACTGTGCGAAGTGAATGGAGTGTTGCTTCACTTTCTAAATGCTGTCCTTCCAGAGAAAATCCCTTTCCTTTGAATGTGCCTTAAGCTACTTACAAGCATTCAACAGAAACTCACATGCATTTCTCTGAAAGAGAAGCAGTCTGTTCCAACACTTCAATTCACTGTGCGAAGTGAATGGAGTGTTGCTTCACTTTCTAAATGCTGTCCTTTCAGAGAAAATCACTTTCCTTTGAAAGTGCCTTAAGCTACTTACAAGCATTCACCAGAAACTCACATGCGTTTCTCTGAAAGAGAAGCAGTCTGTTCCAATACTTCAATTCACTGTGCGAAGTGAATGGAGTGTTGCTTCACTTTCTAAATGCTGTCCTTTCAGAGAAAATCACTTTCCTTTGAAAGTGCCTTAAGCTACTTACAAGCATTCAGCAGAAACTCACATGCGTTTCTCTTAAAGAGAAGCAGTCTGTTCCAACACTTCAATTCACTGTGCGAAGTGAATGGCGTGTTGCTACACTTTCTAAATGCTGTCCTTTCAGAGAAAATCACTTTCCTTTGAAAGTGCCTTAAGCAACTTGCAAGCATTCAAAAGAAACTCACATGCGTTTCTCTGAAAGAGAAGCAGTCTGTTCCAACACTTCAATTCACTGTGCGAAGTGAATGGAGTGTTGCTTCACTTTCTAAATGCTGTCCTTTCAGAGAAAATCACTTTCCTTTGAACGTGCCTTAAGCTACTTACAAGCATTCACCAGAAACTCACATGCGTTTCTCTGAAAGAGAAGCAGTCTGTTCCAATACTTCAATTCACTCTGCGAAGTGAATGGAGTGTTGCTTCACTTTCTAAATGTCCTTTCAGAGAAAATCACTTTCTTTGGAAAGTGCCTTAAGCTACTTACAAGCATTCAACAGAAACTCACATGCATTTCTCTGAAAGAGAAGCAGTCTGTTCCAACACTTCAATTAACTGTGCGAAGTGAATGGAGTGTTGCTTCACTTTCTAAATGCTGTCCTTTCAGAGAAAATCACTTTCCTTTGAAAGTGCCTTAAGCTACTTACAAGCATTCACCAGAAACTCACATGCGTTTCTCTGAAAGAGAAGCAGTCTGTTCCAACACTTCAATTCACTGTGCGAAGTTAATGGAGTGTTGCTTCACTTTCTAAATGCTGTCCTTTCAGAGAAAATCACTTTCCTTTGAAAGTGCCTTAAGCTACTTACAAGCATTCACCAGAAACTCACATGCGTTTCTCTGAAAGAGAAGCAGTCTGTTCCAATACTTCAATTCACTCTGCGAAGTGAATGGAGTGTTGCTTCACTTTCTAAATGCTGTCCTTTCAGAGAAAATCACTTTCTTTGGAAAGTGCCTTAAGCTACTTACAAGCATTCAACTTAAACTCACATGCATTTCTCTGAAAGAGAAGCAGTCTGTTCTAACACTTCAATTCACTGTGCGAAGTGAATGGAGTGTTGCTTCACTTTCTAAATGCTGTCCTTTCAGAGAAAATCACTTTCCTTTGAAAGTGCCTTAAGCTACTTACAAGCATTCACCAGAAACTCACATGCGTTTCTCTGATAGAGAAGCAGTCTGTTCCAACACTTCAATTCACTGTGCGAAGTGAATGGAGTGTTGCTTCACTTTCTAAATGCTGTCCTTTCAGAGAAAATCACTTTCCTTTGAAAGTGCCTTAAGCTACTTGCAAGCATCAGGAAGAAACTCACATGCGTTTCTCTGAAAGAGAAGCAGTCTGTTCCAACACTTCAATTCACTGTGCGAAGTGAATGGAGTGTTGCTTCACTTTCTAAATGCTGTCCTTTCAGAGAAAATCACTTTCCTTTGAATGTGCCTTAAGCTACTTGCAAGCATTCACAAGAAACACTAATGCGTTTCTATGAAAGAGAAGCAGTCTGTTCCAACACTTCAATTTATTGTGCGAAGGGAATGGAGTGTTGCTTCACTTTCTAAATGCTGTCCTTTCAGAGAAAATCACTTTCCTTTGAAAGTGCATTAAACTACTTTCAAGCATTCATAAAAAACTCACATGCGTTTCTCTGAAAGAGAAGCAGTCTGTTCCAACACTTCAATTCACTGTGCGAAGTGAATGGAGTGTTGCCTCACTTTCTAAATGCTGTCCTTTCAGAGAAAATCACTTTCCATTGAAAGTGCCTTAAACTACTTTCAAGCATTCACAAAAAACTCACATGCGTTTCTCTGAAAGAGAAGGAGTCTGTTCCAACACTTCAATTCACTGTGCGAAGTGAATGGAGTGTTGCTTCACTTTCTAAATGCTGTCCTTTCAGAGAAAATCACTTTCCTTTGAAAGTGCCTTAAGCAACTTACAAGCATTCAACAGAAACTCACATGCATTTCTCTGAAAGGGAAGCAGTCTGTTCCAACACTTCAATTCACTGTACAAAGTGAATGGAGTGTTGCTTCACTTTCTAAATGCTGTCCTTTCAGAGAAAATCACTTTCCTTTGAAAGTGCCTTAAACTACTTTCAAGCATTCACAAAAAACTCACATGCGTTTCTCTGAAAGACAAGCAGTGTGTTCCAACACTTCAATTCACTGTGCGAAGTGAATGGAGTGTTGCTTCAGTTTCTAAATGCTGTCCTTTCAGAGAAAATCACTTTCCTTTGAAAGTGCCTTAAGCGACTTGCAATAATTCACAAGAAACTCACATGCGCTTCTCTGAAAGTGAAGTAGTCTATTCCAACACTTCAATTCACTGTGCGAAGTGAATGGAGTGTTGCTTCACTTTCTAAATGCTGTCCTTTCAGAGAAAATCACTTTCCTTTGAAAGTGCCTTAAGCTACTTACAAGCATTCACCAGAAACTCACATGCGTTTCTCTGAAAGAGAAGCAGTCTGTTCCAACACTTCAATTCACTGTGCGAAGTGAATGGAGTGTTGCTTCACTTTCTAAATGCTGTCCTTTCAGAGAAAATCACTTTCGTTTGAAAGTGCCTTAAGCTACTTACAAGCATTCACCAGAAACTCACATGCGTTTCTCTTAAAGAGAAGCAGTCTGTTCCAAAACTTCAATTCACTGTGCGAAGTGAATGGCGTGTTGCTTCACTTTCTAAATGCTGTCCTTTCAGAGAAAATCACTTTCCTTTGAAAGTGCCTTAAGCTACCTGCAAGCATCAGGAAGAAACTCACATGCGTTTCTCTGAAAGAGAAGCAGTCTGTTCCAACACTTCAATTCACTGTGCGAAGTGAATGGAGTGTTGCTTCACTTTCTAAATGCTGTCCTTTCAGAGAAAATCACTTTCCTTTGAATGTGCCTTAAGCTACTTGCAAGCATTCACAAGAAACACTAATGCATTTCTATGAAAGAGAAGCAGTTTGTTCCAACACTTCAATTTATTGTGCGAAGGGAATGGAGTGTTGCTACACTTTCTAAATGCTGTCCTTTCAGAGAAAATCACTTTCCTTTGAAAGTGCATTAAACTACTTTCAAGCATTCATAAAAAACTCACATGCGTTTCTCTGAAAGAGAAGCAGTCTGTTCCAACACTTCAATTCACTGCGCGAAGTGAATGGAGTGTTGCTTCACTTTCTAAATGCTGTCCTTTCAGAGAAAATCACTTTCCTTTGAAAGTGCCTTAAGCTACTTACAAGCATTCACCAGAAACTCACATGCGTTTCTCTTAAAGAGAAGCAGTCTGTTCCAACACTTCAATTCACTGTGCGAAGTGAATGGAGTGTTGCTTCACTTTCTAAATGCTGTCCTTTAAGAGAAAATCGAGAAAATCACTTTCCTTTGAAAGTGCCTTAAGCTACTTGCAAGCATCAGGAAGAAACTCACATGCGTTTCTCTGAAAGAGAAGCAGTCTGTTCCAACACTTCAATTCACTGTGCGAAGTGAATGGAGTGTTGCTTCACTTTCTAAATGCTGTCCTTTCAGAGAAAATCACTTTCCTTTGAATGTGCCTTAAGCTACTTGCAAGCATTCACAAGAAACACTAATGCGTTTCTATGAAAGAGAAGCAGTCTGTTCCAACACTTCAATTTATTGTGCGAAGGGAATGGAGTGTTGCTTCACTTTCTAAATGCTGTCCTTTCAGAGAAAATCACTTTCCTTTGAAAGTGCATTAAACTACTTTCAAGCATTCATAAAAAACTCACATGCGTTTCTCTGAAAGAGAAACAGTCTGTTCCAACACTTCAATTCACTGTGCGAAGTGAATGGAGTGTTGCCTCACTTTGTAAATGCTGTCCTTTCAGAGAAAATCACTTTCCATTGAAAGTGCCTTAAACTACTTTCAAGCATTCACAAAAAACTCACATGCGTTTCTCTGAAAGAGAAGCAGTCTGTTCCAACACTTCAATTCACTGTGCGAAGTGAATGGAGTGTTGCTTCAGTTTCTAAATGCTGTCCTCTCAGAGAAAATCCCTTTCCTTTGAATGTGCCTTAAGCTACTTACAAGCATTCAACAGAAACTCACATGCATTTCTCTGAAAGAGAAGCAGTCTGTTCCAACACTTCAATTCACTGTACAAAGTGAATGGAGTGTTGCTTCACTTTCTAAATGCTGTCCTTTCAGAGAAAATCACTTTCCTTTGAAAGTGCCTTAAGCTACTTACAAGCATTCAACTTAAACTCACATGCATTTCTCTGAAAGAGAAGCAGTCTGTTCCAACACTTCAATTCACTGTGCGAAGTGAATGGAGTGTTGCTTCACTTTCTAAATGCTGTCCTTTCAGAGAAAATCACTTTCCTTTGAAAGTGCCTTAAGCTACTTACAAGCATTCACCAGAAATCACATGCGTTTCTCTGAAAGAGAAGCAGTCTGTTCCAATACTTCAATTCACTCTGCGAAGTGAATGGAGTGTTGCTTCACTTTCTAAATGCTGTCATTTCAGAGAAAATCACTTTCTTTGGAAAGTGCCTTAAGCTACTTACAAGCATTCAACTTAAACTCACATGCATTTCTCTGAAAGAGAAGCAGTCTGTTCTAACACTTCAATTCACTGTGCGAAGTGAATGGAGTGTTGCTTCACTTTCTAAATGCTGTCCTTTCAGAGAAAATCACTTTCCTTTGAAAGTGCCTTAAGCTACTTACAAGCATTCACCAGAAACTCACATGCGTTTCTCTGATAGAGAAGCAGTCTGTTCCAACACTTCACTTCACTGTGCGAAGTGAATGGAGTGTTGCTTCACTTTCTAAATGCTGTCCTTTAAGAGAAAATCACTTTCCTTTGAAAGTGCCTTAAGCTACTTGCAAGCATCAGGAAGAAACGCACATGCGTTTCTCTGAAAGAGAAGCAGTCTGTTCCAACACTTCAATTCACTGTGCGAAGTGAATGGAGTGTTGCTTCACTTTCTAAATACTGTCCTTTCAGAGAAAATCACTTTCCTTTGAATGTGCCTTAAGCTACTTGCAAGCATTCACAAGAAACACTAATGCATTTCTATGAAAGAGAAGCAGTCTGTTCCAACACTTCAATTTATTGTGCGAAGGGAATGGAATGTTGCTTCACTTTCTAAATGCTGTCCTTTCAGAGAAAATCACTTTCCTTTGAAAGTGCATTAAACTACTTTCAAGCATTCATAAAAAACTCACATGCGTTTCTCTGAAAGAGAAGCAGTCTGTTCCAACACTTCAATTCACTGTGCGAAGTGAATGGAGTGTTGCCTCACTTTCTAAATGCTGTCCTTTCAGAGAAAATCACTTTCAATTGAAAGTGTCTTAAACTACTTTCAAGCATTCACAAAAAACTCACATGCGTTTCTCTGAAAGAGAAGCAGTCTGTTCCAACACTTCAATTCACTGTGCGAAGTGAATGGAGTGTTGCTTCAGTTTCTAAATGCTGTCCTTTCAGAGAAAATCCCTTTCCTTTGAATGTGCCTTAAGCTACTTACAAGCATTCAACAGAAACTCACATGCATTTCTCTGAAAGAGAAGCAGTCTGTTCCAACACTTCAATTCACTGTACAAAGTGAATGGAGTGTTGCTTCACTTTCTAAATGCTGTCCTTTCAGAGAAAATCACTTTCCTTTGAAAGTGCCTTAAATTACTTTCAAGCATTCACAAAAAACTCACATGCGTTTCTCTGAAAGACAAGCAGTGTGTTCCAACACTTCAATTCACTGTGCGAAGTGAATGGCGTGTTGCTTCAGTTTCTAAATGCTGTCCTTTCAGAGAAAATCACTTTCCTTTGAAAGTGCCTTAAGCGACTTGCAATAATTCACAAGAAACTCACATGCGCTACTCTGAAAGTGAAGTAGTCTATTCCAACACTTCAATTCACTGTGCGAAGTGAATGGAGTGTTGCTTCACTTTCTAAATGCTGTCCTTTCAGACAAAATCACTTTCCTTTGAAAGTGCCTTAAGCTACTTACAAGCATTCACCAGAAACTCACATGCGTTTCTCTGAAAGAGAAGCAGTCTGTTCCAACACTTCAATTCACTGTGCGAAGTGAATGGAGTGTTGCTTCACTTTCTAAATGCTGTCCTTTCAGAGAAAATCACTTTCGTTTGAAAGTGCCTTAAGCTACTTACAAGCATTCACCAGAAACTCACATGCGTTTCTCTTAAAGAGAAGCAGTCTGTTCCAAAACTTCAATTCACTGTGCGAAGTGAATGGCGTGTTGCTTCAGTTTCTAAATGCTGTCCTTTCAGAGAAAATCACTTTCCTTTGAAAGTGCCTTAAGCAACTTGCAAGCGTTCAAAAGAAACTCACATGCGTTTTTCTGAAAGAGAAGCAGTCTGTTCCAACACTTCAATTCACTGTGCGAAGTGAATGTAGTGTTGCTTCACTTTCTAAATGCTGTCCTTTCAGAGAAAATCACTTTCCTTTGAACGTGCCTTAAGCTACTTACAAGCATTCACCAGAAACTCACATGCGTTTCTCTGAAAGAGAAGCAGTCTGTTCCAATACTTCAATTCACTCTGCGAAGTGAATGGAGTGTTGCTTCACTTTCTAAATGCTGTCCTTTCAGAGAAAATCACTTTCCTTTGAAAGTGCCTTAAGCTACTTACAAGCATTCAACAGAAACTCACATGCATTTCTCTGAAAGAGAAGCAGTCTATTCCAACACTTCAATTAACTGTGCGAAGTGAATGGAGTGTTGCTTCACTTTCTAAATGCTGTCCTTTCAGAGAAAATCACTTTCCTTTGAAAGTGCCTTAAGCTACTTACAAGCATTCACCAGAAACTCACATGCGTTTCTCTGAAAGAGAAGCAGTCTGTTCCAACACTTCAATTCACTGTGCGAAGTGAATGGAGTGTTGCTTCACTTTCTAAATGCTGTCCTTTCAGAGAAAATCACTTTCCTTTGAAAGTGCCTTAAGCTACTTACAAGTATTCACCAGAAACTCACATGCGTTTCTCTGAAAGAGAAGCAGTCTGTTCCAATACTTCAATTCACTCTGCGAAGTGAATGGAGTGTTGTTTCACTTTCTAAATGCTGTCCTTTCAGAGAAAATCACTTTCTTTGGAATGTGCCTTAAGCTACTTACAAGCATTCAACTTAAACTCACATGCATTTCTCTGAAAGAGAAGCAGTCTGTTCTAACACTTCAATTCACTGTGCGAAGTGAATGGAGTGTTGCTTCACTTTCTAAATGCTGTCCTTTCAGAGAAAATCACTTTCCTTTGAAAGTGCCTTAAGCTACTTACAAGCATTCACCAGAAACTCACATGCGTTTCTCTGATAGAGAAGCAGTCTGTTCCAACACTTCAATTCACTGTGCGAAGTGAATGTAGTGTTGCTTCACTTTCTAAATGCTGTCCTTTCAGAGAAAATCACTTTCCATTGAAAGTGCCTTAAACTACTTTCAAGCATTCACAAAAAACTCACATGCGTTTCTCTGAAAGAGAAGCAGTCTGTTTCAACACTTCAATTCACTGTGCGAAGTGAATGGAGTGTTGCTTCAGTTTCTAAATGCTGTCCTCTCAGAGAAAATCCCTTTCCTTTGAATGTGCCTTAAGCTACTTACAAGCATTCAACAGAAACTCACATGCATTTCTCTGAAAGAGAAGCAGTCTGTTCCAACACTTCAATTCACTGTACAAAGTGAATGGAGTGTTGCTTCACTTTCTAAATGCTGTCCTTTCAGAGAAAATCACTTTCCTTTGAAAGTGCCTTAAGCTACTTACAAGCATTCAACTTAAACTCACATGCATTTCTCTGAAAGAGAAGCAGTCTGTTCCAACACTTCAATTCACTGTGCGAAGTGAATGGAGTGTTGCTTCACTTTCTAAATGCTGTCCTTTCAGAGAAAATCACTTTCCTTTGAAAGTGCCTTAAGCTACTTACAAGCATTCACCAGAAATCACATGCGTTTCTCTGAAAGAGAAGCAGTCTGTTCCAATACTTCAATTCACTCTGCGAAGTGAATGGAGTGTTGCTTCACTTTCTAAATGCTGTCCTTTCAGAGAAAATCACTTTCTTTGGAAAGTGCCTTAAGCTACTTACAAGCATTCAACTTAAACTCACATGCATTTCTCTGAAAGAGAAGCAGTCTGTTCTAACACTTCAATTCACTGTGCGAAGTGAATGGAGTGTTGCTTCACTTTCTAAATGCTGTCCTTTCAGAGAAAATCACTTTCCTTTGAAAGTGCCTTAAGCTACTTACAAGCATTCACCAGAAACTCACATGCGTTTCTCTGATAGAGAAGCAGTCTGTTCCAACACTTCACTTCACTGTGCGAAGTGAATGGAGTGTTGCTTCACTTTCTAAATGCTGTCCTTTAAGAGAAAATCACTTTCCTTTGAAAGTGCCTTAAGCTACTTGCAAGCATCAGGAAGAAACGCACATGCGTTTCTCTGAAAGAGAAGCAGTCTGTTCCAACACTTCAATTCACTGTGCGAAGTGAATGGAGTGTTGCTTCACTTTCTAAATACTGTCCTTTCAGAGAAAATCACTTTCCTTTGAATGTGCCTTAAGCTACTTGCAAGCATTCACAAGAAACACTAATGCATTTCTATGAAAGAGAAGCAGTCTGTTCCAACACTTCAATTTATTGTGCGAAGGGAATGGAATGTTGCTTCACTTTCTAAATGCTGTCCTTTCAGAGAAAATCACTTTCCTTTGAAAGTGCATTAAACTACTTTCAAGCATTCATAAAAAACTCACATGCGTTTCTCTGAAAGAGAAGCAGTCTGTTCCAACACTTCAATTCACTGTGCGAAGTGAATGGAGTGTTGCCTCACTTTCTAAATGCTGTCCTTTCAGAGAAAATCACTTTCAATTGAAAGTGTCTTAAACTACTTTCAAGCATTCACAAAAAACTCACATGCGTTTCTCTGAAAGAGAAGCAGTCTGTTCCAACACTTCAATTCACTGTGCGAAGTGAATGGAGTGTTGCTTCAGTTTCTAAATGCTGTCCTTTCAGAGAAAATCCCTTTCCTTTGAATGTGCCTTAAGCTACTTACAAGCATTCAACAGAAACTCACATGCATTTCTCTGAAAGAGAAGCAGTCTGTTCCAACACTTCAATTCACTGTACAAAGTGAATGGAGTGTTGCTTCACTTTCTAAATGCTGTCCTTTCAGAGAAAATCACTTTCCTTTGAAAGTGCCTTAAATTACTTTCAAGCATTCACAAAAAACTCACATGCGTTTCTCTGAAAGACAAGCAGTGTGTTCCAACACTTCAATTCACTGTGCGAAGTGAATGGCGTGTTGCTTCAGTTTCTAAATGCTGTCCTTTCAGAGAAAATCACTTTCCTTTGAAAGTGCCTTAAGCGACTTGCAATAATTCACAAGAAACTCACATGCGCTACTCTGAAAGTGAAGTAGTCTATTCCAACACTTCAATTCACTGTGCGAAGTGAATGGAGTGTTGCTTCACTTTCTAAATGCTGTCCTTTCAGAGAAAATCACTTTCCTTTGAAAGTGCCTTAAGCTACTTACAAGCATTCACCAGAAACTCACATGCGTTTCTCTGAAAGAGAAGCAGTCTGTTCCAACACTTCAATTCACTGTGCGAAGTGAATGGAGTGTTGCTTCACTTTCTAAATGCTGTCCTTTCAGAGAAAATCACTTTCGTTTGAAAGTGCCTTAAGCTACTTACAAGCATTCACCAGAAACTCACATGCGTTTCTCTTAAAGAGTAGCAGTCTGTTCCAAAACTTCAATTCACTGTGCGAAGTGAATGGCGTGTTGCTTCAGTTTCTAAATGCTGTCCTTTCAGAGAAAATCACTTTCCTTTGAAAGTGCCTTAAGCAACTTGCAAGCGTTCAAAAGAAACTCACATGCGTTTTTCTGAAAGAGAAGCAGTCTGTTCCAACACTTCAATTCACTGTGCGAAGTGAATGTAGTGTTGCTTCACTTTCTAAATGCTGTCCTTTCAGAGAAAATCACTTTCCTTTGAACGTGCCTTAAGCTACTTACAAGCATTCACCAGAAACTCACATGCGTTTCTCTGAAAGTGAAGCAGTCTGTTCCAATACTTCAATTCACTCTGCGAAGTGAATGGAGTGTTGCTTCACTTTCTAAATGCTGTCCTTTCAGAGAAAATCACTTTCCTTTGAAAGTGCCTTAAGCTACTTACAAGCATTCAACAGAAACTCACATGCATTTCTCTGAAAGAGAAGCAGTCTATTCCAACACTTCAATTAACTGTGCGAAGTGAATGGAGTGTTGCTTCACTTTCTAAATGCTGTCCTTTCAGAGAAAATCACTTTCCTTTGAAAGTGCCTTAAGCTACTTACAAGCATTCACCAGAAACTCACATGCGTTTCTCTGAAAGAGAAGCAGTCTGTTCCAACACTTCAATTCACTGTGCGAAGTGAATGGAGTGTTGCTTCACTTTCTAAATGCTGTCCTTTCAGAGAAAATCACTTTCCTTTGAAAGTGCCTTAAGCTACTTACAAGTATTCACCAGAAACTCACATGCGTTTCTCTGAAAGAGAAGCAGTCTGTTCCAATACTTCAATTCACTCTGCGAAGTGAATGGAGTGTTGTTTCACTTTCTAAATGCTGTCCTTTCAGAGAAAATCACTTTCTTTGGAATGTGCCTTAAGCTACTTACAAGCATTCAACTTAAACTCACATGCATTTCTCTGAAAGAGAAGCAGTCTGTTCTAACACTTCAATTCACTGTGCGAAGTGAATGGAGTGTTGCTTCACTTTCTAAATGCTGTCCTTTCAGAGAAAATCACTTTCCTTTGAAAGTGCCTTAAGCTACTTACAAGCATTCACCAGAAACTCACATGCGTTTCTCTGATAGAGAAGCAGTCTGTTCCAACACTTCAATTCACTGTGCGAAGTGAATGGAGTGTTGCTTCACTTTCTAAATGCTGTCCTTTCAGAGAAAATCACTTTCCTTTGAAAGTGCCTTAAGCTACTTGCAAGCATCAGGAAGAAACTCACATGCGTTTCTCTGAAAGAGAAGCAGTCTGTTCCAACACTTCAATTCACTGTGCGAAGTGAATGGAGTGTTGCTTCACTTTCTAAATGCTGTCCTTTCAGAGAAAATCACTTTCCTTTGAATGTGCCTTAAGCTACTTGCAAGCATTCACAAGAAACACTAATGCGTTTCTATGAAAGAGAAGCAGTCTGTTCCAACACTTCAATTTATTGTGCGAAGGGAATGGAGTGTTGCTTCACTTTCTAAATGCTGTCCTTTCAGAGAAAATCACTTTCCTTTGAAAGTGCATTAAACTACTTTCAAGCATTCATAAAAAACTCACATGCGTTTCTCTGAAAGAGAAGCAGTCTGTTCCAACACTTCAATTCACTGTGCGAAGTGAATGGAGTGTTGCTTCACTTTCTAAATGCTGTCCTTTCAGAGAAAATCACTTTCCTTTGAAAGTGCCTTAAGCTACTTACAAGCATTCACCAGAAACTCACATGCGTTTCTCTTAAAGAGAAGCAGTCTGTTCCAACACTTCAGTTCACTGTGCGAAGTGAATGGCGTGTTGCTTCACTTTCTAAATGCTGTTCTTTCAGAGAAAATCACTTTCCTTTGAAAGTGCCTTAAGCAACTTGCAAGCATTCAAAAGAAACTCACATGCGTTTCTCTGAAAGAGAAGCAGTCTGTTCCAACACTTCAATTCACTGTGCGAAGTGAATGGAGTGTTGCTTCACTTTCTAAATGCTGTCCTTTCAGAGAAAATCACTTTCCTTTGAAAGTGCCTTAAGCTACTTACAAGCATTCACCAGAAACTCACATGCGTTTCTCTTAAAGAGAAGCAGTCTCTTCCAACACTTCAATTCACTGTGCGAAGTGAATGGCGTGTTGCTTCACTTTCTAAATGCTGTCCTTTCAGAGAAAATCACTTTCCTTTGAAAGTGCCTTAAGCAACTTGCAAGCATTCAAAAGAAACTCACATGCGTTTCTCTGAAAGAGAAGCAGTCTGTTCCAACACTTCAATTCACTGTGCGAAGTGAATGGAGTGTTGCTTCACTTTCTAAATGCTGTCCTTTCAGAGAAAATCACTTTCCTTTGAACGTGCCTTAAGCTACTTACAAGCATTCACCAGAAACTCACATGCGTTTCTCTGAAAGAGAAGCAGTCTGTTCCAACACTTCAATTCACTGTGCGAAGTGAATGGAGTGTTGCTTCACTTTCTAAATGCTGTCCTTTCAGAGAAAATCACTTTCCTTTGAAAGTGCCTTGAGCTACTTACAAGCATTCACCAGAAACTCACATGCGTTTCTCTGAAAGAGAAGCAGTCTGTTCCAATACTTCAATTCACTCTGCGAAGTGAATGGAGTGTTGCTTCACTTTCTAAATGCTGTCCTTTCAGAGAAAATCACTTTCTTTGGAAAGTGCCTTAAGCTACTTACAAGCATTCAACTTAAACTCACATGCATTTCTCTGAAAGAGAAGCAGTCTCTTCTAACACTTCAATTCACTGTGCGAAGTGAATGGAGTGTTGCTTCACTTTCTAAATGCTGTCCTTTCAGAGAAAATCACTTTCCTTTGAAAGTGCCTCAAGCTACTTACAAGCATTCACCAGAAACTCACATGCGTTTCTCTGATAGAGAAGCAGTCTGTTCCAACACTTCAATTCACTGTGCGAAGTGAATGGAGTGTTGCTTCACTTTCTAAATGCTGTCCTTTCAGAGAAAATCACTTTCCTTTGAAAGTGCCTTAAGCTACTTGCAAGCATCAGGAAGAAACTCACATGCGTTTCTCTGAAAGAGAAGCAGTCTGTTCCAACACTTCAATTCACTGTGCGAAGTGAATGGAGTGTTGCTTCACTTTCTAAATGCTGTCCTTTCAGAGAAAATCACTTTCCTTTGAATGTGCCTTAAGCTACTTGCAAGCATTCACAAGAAACACTAATGCGTTTCTATGAAAGAGAAGCAGTCTGTTCCAACACTTCAATTTATTGTGCGAAGGGAATGGAGTGTTGCTTCACTTTCTAAATGCTGTCCTTTCAGAGAAAATCACTTTCCTTTGAAAGTGCATTAAACTACTTTCAAGCATTCATAAAAAACTCACATGCGTTTCTCTGAAAGAGAAGCAGTCTGTTCCAACACTTCAATTCACTGTGCGAAGTGAATGGAGTGTTGCCTCACTTTCTAAAAGCTGTCCTTTCAGAGAAAATCACTTTCCATTGAAAGTGCCTTAAACTACTTTCAAGCATTCACAAAAAACTCACATGCGTTTCTCTGAAAGAGAAGGAGTCTGTTCCAACACTTCAATTCACTGTGCGAAGTGAATGGAGTGTTGCTTCACTTTCTAAATGCTGTCCTTCCAGAGAAAATCCCTTTCCTTTGAAAGTGCCTTAAGCAACTTACAAGCATTCAACAGAAACTCACATGCATTTCTCTGAAAGAGAAGCAGTCTGTTCCAACACTTCAATTCACTGTACAAAGTGAATGGAGTGTTGCTTCACTTTCTAAATGCTGTCCTTTCAGAGAAAATCATTTTCCTTTGAAAGTGCCTTAAACTACTTTCAAGCACTCACAAAAAACTCACATGCGTTTCTCTGAAAGACAAGCAGTGTGTTCCAACACTTCAATTCACTGTGCGAAGTGAATGGAGTGTTGCTTCAGTTTCTAAATGCTGTCCTTTCAGAGAAAATCACTTTCCTTTGAAAGTGCCTTAAGCGACTTGCAATAATTCACAAGAAACTCACATGCGCTTCTCTGAAAGTGAAGTAGTCTATTCCAACACTTCAATTCACTGTGCGAAGTGAATGGAGTGTTGCTTCACTTTCTAAATGCTGTCCTTTCAGAGAAAATCACTTTCCTTTGAAAGTGCCTTAAGCTACTTACAAGCATTCACCAGAAACTCACATGCGTTTCTCTGAAAGAGAAGCAGTCTGTTCCAACACTTCAATTCACTGTGCGAAGTGAATGGAGTGTTGCTTCACTTTCTAAATGCTGTCCTTTCAGAGAAAATCACTTTCGTTTGAAAGTGCCTTAAGCTACTTACAAGCATTCACCAGAAACTCACATGCGTTTCTCTTAAAGAGAAGCAGTCTGTTCCAAAACTTCAATTCACTGTGCGAAGTGAATGGCGTGTTGCTTCAGTTTCTAAATGCTGTCCTTTCAGAGAAAATCACTTTCCTTTGAAAGTGCCTTAAGCAACTTGCAAGCATTCAAAAGAAACTCACATGCGTTTTTCTGAAAGAGAAGCAGTCTGTTCCAACACTTCAATTCACTGTGCGAAGTGAATGGAGTGTTGCTTCACTTTCTAAATGCTGTCCTTTCAGAGAAAATCACTTTCCTTTGAACGTGCCTTAAGCTACTTACAAGCATTCACCAGAAACTCACATGCGTTTCTCTGAAAGAGAAGCAGTGTGTTCCAATACTTCAATTCACTGTGCGAAGTGAATGGAGTGTTGCTTCACTTTCTAAATGCTGTCCTTTCAGAGAAAATCACTTTCCTTTGAAAGTGCCTTAAGCTACTTACAAGCATTCAACAGAAACTCACATGCATTTCTCTGAAAGAGAAGCAGTCTGTTCCAACACTTCAATTAACTGTGCGAAGTGAATGGAGTGTTGCTTCACTTTCTAAATGCTGTCCTTTCAGAGAAAATCACTTTCCTTTGAAAGTGCCTTAAGCTACTTACAAGCATTCACCAGAAACTCACATGCGTTTCTCTGAAAGAGAAGCAGTCTGTTCCAACACTTCAATTCACTGTGCGAAGTGAATGGAGTGTTGCTTCACTTTCTAAATGCTGTCCTTTCAGAGAAAATCACTTTCCTTTGAAAGTGCCTTAAGCTACTTACAAGCATTCACCAGAAACACACATGCGTTTCTCTGAAAGAGAAGCAGTCTGTTCCAATACTTCAATTCACTCTGCGAAGTGAATGGAGTGTTGCTTCACTTTCTAAATGCTGTCCTTTCAGAGAAAATCACTTTCTTTGGAAAGTGCCTTAAGCTACTTACAAGCATTCAACTTAAACTCACATGCATTTCTCTGAAAGAGAAGCAGTCTGTTCTAACACTTCAATTCACTGTGCGAAGTGAATGGAGTGTTGCTTCACTTTCTAAATGCTGTCCTTTCAGAGAAAATCACTTTCCTTTGAAAGTGCCTTAAGCTACTTACAAGCATTCACCAGAAACTCACATGCGTTTCTCTGATAGAGAAGCAGTCTGTTCCAACACTTCAATTCACTGTGCGAAGTGAATGGAGTGTTGCTTCACTTTCTAAATGCTGTCCTTTCAGAGAAAATCACTTTCCTTTGAAAGTGCCTTAAGCTACTTGCAAGCATCAGGAAGAAACTCACATGCGTTTCTCTGAAAGAGAAGCAGTCTGTTCCAACACTTCAATTCACTGTGCGAAGTGAATGGAGTGTTGCTTCACTTTCTAAATGCTGTCCTTTCAGAGAAAATCACTTTCCTTTGAATGTGCCTTAAGCTACTTGCAAGCATTCACAAGAAACACTATTGCGTTTCTATGAAAGAGAAGCAGTCTGTTCCAACACTTCAATTTATTGTGCGAAGTGAATGGCGTGTTGCTTCACTTTCTAAATGCTGTCCTTTCAGAGAAAATCACTTTCCTTTGAAAGTGCCTTAAGCAACTTGCAAGCATTCAAAAGAAACTCACATGCGTTTCTCTGAAAGAGAAGCAGTCTGTTCCAACACTTCAATTCACTGTGCGAAGTGAATGGAGTGTTGCCTCACTTTCTAAATGCTGTCCTTTCAGAGAAAATCACTTTCCATTGAAAGTGCCTTAAACTACTTTCAAGCATTCACAAAAAACTCACATGCGTTTCTCTGAAAGAGAAGGAGTCTGTTCCAACACTTCAATTCACTGTGCGAAGTGAATGGAGTGTTGCTTCACTTTCTAAATGCTGTCCTTCCAGAGAAAATCCCTTTCCTTTGAATGTGCCTTAAGCTACTTACAAGCATTCAACAGAAACTCACATGCATTTCTCTGAAAGAGAAGCAGTCTGTTCCAACACTTCAATTCACTGTGCGAAGTGAATGGAGTGTTGCTTCACTTTCTAAATGCTGTCCTTTCAGAGAAAATCACTTTCCTTTGAAAGTGCCTTAAGCTACTTACAAGCATTCAACAGAAACTCCCATGCATTTCTCTGAAAGAGAAGCAGTCTGTTCCAACACTTCAATTCACTGTGCGAAGTGAATGGAGTGTTGCTTCACTTTCTAAATGCTGTCCTTTCAGAGAAAATCACTTTCCTTTGAAAGTGCCTTAAGCTACTTACAAGCATTCACCAGAAACTCACATGCGTTTCTCTGAAAGAGAAACAGTCTGTTCCAACACTTCAATTCACTGTGCGAAGTGAATGGAGTGTTGCTTCACTTTCTAAATGCTGTCCTTTCAGAGAAAATCACTTTCCTTTGAAAGTGCCTTAAGCTACTTGCAAGCATCAGGAAGAAACTCACATGCGTTTCTCTGAAAGAGAAGCAGTCTGTTCCAACACTTCAATTCACTGTGCGAAGTGAATGGAGTGTTGCTTCACTTTCTAAAT
This sequence comes from Myodes glareolus, assembly GCF_982192425.1. Classification (NCBI taxonomy): domain Eukaryota; kingdom Metazoa; phylum Chordata; class Mammalia; order Rodentia; family Cricetidae; genus Myodes; species Myodes glareolus. The sequence continues at coordinate 601,109 of NW_028263210.1, read as the reverse complement.
GCTGTCCTTTCAGAGAAAATCACTTTCCTTTGAAAGTGCCTTAAGCTATTTGCAAGCATTAGGAAGAAACTCACATGCGTTTCTCTGAAAGAGAAGCAGTCTGTTCCAACACTTCAATTCACTGTGCGAAGTGAATGGAGTGTTGCCTCACTTTCTAAATGCTGTCCTTTCAGAGAAAATCACTTTCCATTGAAAGTGCCTTAAACTACTTTCAAGCATTCACAAAAAACTCACATGCGTTTCTCTGAAAGAGAAGCAGTCTGTTCCAACACTTCAATTCACTGTGCGAAGTGAATGGAGTGTTGCTTCACTTTCTAAATGCTGTCCTTTCAGAGAAAATCACTTTCCTTTGAACGTGCCTTAAGCTACTTACAAGCATTCACCAGAAACTCACATGCGTTTCTCTGAAAGAGAAGCAGTCTGTTCCAATACTTCAATTCACTCTGCGAAGTGAATGGAGTGTTGCTTCACTTTCTAAATGCTGTCCTTTCAGAGAAAATCACTTTCCTTTGAAAGTGCCTTAAGCTACTTACAAGCATTCAACAGAAACTCACATGCATTTCTCTGAAAGAGAAGCAGTCTGTTCCAACACTTCAATTAACTGTGCGAAGTGAATGGAGTGTTGCTTCACTTTCTAAATGCTGTCCTTTCAGAGAAAATCACTTTCCTTTGAAAGTGCCTTAAGCTACTTACAAGCATTCACCAGAAACTCACATGCGTTTCTCTGAAAGAGAAGCAGTCTGTTCCAACACTTCAATTCACTGTGCGAAGTGAATGGAGTGTTGCTTCACTTTCTAAATGCTGTCCTTTCAGAGAAAATCACTTTCCTTTGAAAGTGCCTTGAGCTACTTACAAGCATTCACCAGAAACTCACATGCGTTTCTCTGAAAGAGAAGCAGTCTGTTCCAATACTTCAATTCACTCTGCGAAGTGAATGGAGTGTTGCTTCACTTTCTAAATGCTGTCCTTTCAGAGAAAATCACTTTCTTTGGAAAGTGCCTTAAGCTACTTACAAACATTCAACTTAAACTCACATGCATTTCTCTGAAAGAGAAGCAGTCTGTTCTAACACTTCAATTCACTGTGCGAAGTGAATGGAGTGTTGCTTC